>NC_133660.1:263174655-263510372 GCF_037893015.1 Macrotis lagotis
CATTCAGGGGAAGAAAAATTAAACTAAACTAAATAAATTAAACTAAACTAAATTAACTAAACTAAATAAACAAACCATAAAAACCCTTCAGAATCTGAGGAACAGTACATTCATTTTTTAAAAAATATCTCATATATTTCTTTACCTTAATCCTAATTCCTCATACCAAAAATCGTTAACATTTGTTAAGCATTAGTTAAACACAAATAAATATGCCCAATAATAACCTGATTGTTCAATTCCTTAGGGGAGGGGGAAGGGAGGGTGGAAGGAAATTATGTAACTTAAAAATATACATATGCACATGGATGAATGTTGAAAAATTCATAACATGTATTTGGAAAAAATTAAAAAAAAAGAAATAGCTTTGATCAAGGTGGTCAGGAAAGTCTAGGTTCAAGGTTTGATTCTGACACATGACCCTGGGAAAGTCTAACCTTTCAGTATGAAATATAATTATCTAAGAACAAATGTGATGTCATATGATTGACTGATTAATGAGATAAATTGAAGAATTAATTTTTATACAAATAAGCAAAAAACTCAAGCTCTTAAAAAGTTGATTATATGTCAAACATAATACTAATTTCTGAAGATATAAAATCAAAACACAAATAACTCATGCCCTCAAGGAATGTATATACTCTGATACTGGAAGATAACATAGCTATAGTAATGGTAATCAAGAAGGGATATTTTATTGTGGAAAAAAATAAAGGGATATTCACAGAGGTCTTAGGCAAGAATGACATAGTAGTAATTGCAACCCTGATCTAAAGTCCTTCAGGTCATACCCAGTAGTCAACACAGTGTCTGTCATATAATATCTTCTGAATAAATGATTACTGAGGAAATGAAGAGGTGTGGGGCAGATTGGTAAGTGCATCACCCAATGAAGAGTGGCGTTAAGGGCATCAGTCAGTGAAGAGGTGGATAGGTGTTGGGAAGTAAAGTGAAGTGTGCACAGAAATCTATTTTCAAATCTCAGTTGTCCACCATGTGACATTGCACAAGTCATAGCTTTTGGGTTTCAATTTCCAAAACTGTAAAACTGGGTGGATAAACAAAGACTACTAAAGTTTCTTTTAGCACTGAAGCTAATATTTGAGGACTCTAGCTACTCAGGGTTAATGAATTACATGGTATAAAAAATTTTACATGATAATTATCCTCCACACAAATGAAACCAAAAGTCAGGATCAAACTTTAAAAAAAATATGGACAAAATAGTCTTACCCAAATGCCCTGGAGCAGTTTTCAGGGGAGCTTGGCTTGATATTTCAATTCAGTGATCTAATTTCTTTCCTATTCAGTGACATCTATAATTCTTTGAAATGTCAGACATTTTACCATTGTCCTAATGGGGTCATACTTCCTGTGCTGCTGGAACACATTCTCTCTCTCTCTCTCTCTCTCTCTCTCTCTCTAACTTTCTAGACTCTTACAGCTCTATGAGAATGTTGCTTCTGCTCACATTTTTCATGAATCTGTCTTTCTTTCTCCACCATTCATTTAAACTGAACTTCAGGGGAAAAAAAAAGACAAGTAAACACTATGATGAAAAGATGAGATTCCCAGAATCTTCAGGGATATATTATGCTTTCCTCTTAATTTCTTTCTACTTCAGGAAGAAGAGATTTTACTATAAAGCAGATTTATTTTGACCCATTTAACAACAAGGTATTTCATTGTTGCTTGTATAACAGAAAGATTGGTCAAAGGGGACCCAATTCCTGAAGGATGAACAGCAGACATTTTCTGATGCCAATCCCAGGTGGGAACAGGGTAATGATTTTGCTCATAGAAGTGGCTAATAGAGTGAAATATAGAAGCCCTGTAGTCAATAAAGAAAATGTAAAATTTCAACAGCTGTTTCCTATCTAGTTACTGTGTGATAGATAAGAAATTAGACTTCTTGCAAAATTTTCCAACACAGAAAGTGGATCTCTCTCTGCCTTGGGCAGGGTAAAGGTAAAAAGTATTGAAGTCCTTAGGTGGGAGAAAGATAACTTTCTCCCAATGTCCCACCTCACTGACACATTTATGAACACTTGATTCATCTCTTTCAATGTCTCATCCTGTTTATTCTTTCTTGACTGAATGAATATAATGGAATATACTGACCCATTTGTGAGTTTTCAAAAACAATAGGAGTGATTCATAGCAATTTGCTGTCTACCTCCACCAAATTCTCACCTATGACTCCAAGAATGTTGTAGCACATGAAATGTTAATACCCTGGTAAAATCATCATGGCAGATGAGTTAAACAATGCCTCAACTTTGTCAGTGAGTTAGGGCAATATCCACTCCAAGTATATGGAGACTTCATCTGTCAGAATGGGTAGATGAAAACAATTGTTTCCAATAACCATAAAGATGACTGAAGAAGTTTGCTGTGGAGGGCTTAAAGTTAGTTAGACAATGAAGAAGCCAAGCTCACCCACTGCATCCTAAGTCACAATCAATCATTTTAACTTTTGTCTAGTCATTGGTCTTCACTTGACTGTGGAAGACAGATTGGGTGCCAAAAATAAGATTATTCAAAATAATTTTATAATAGATACGGTCTAAGTTTCTCTTGCTTATTTGTCATTATATGAGTAGAAGTAAAGTTAGAGGAAGGTGGGTTCAATCAAAGTTGAGACTTGCCAGAGAAAGAATGATGATGGGATAAGGCAATAAGAAATTCAAAGTAATAATACAATGTGGCATTGAACTGATTCCCCAAGGGGTCAAGATGGAAATGGGAAGAGATTGCAGTCAGTGAAGGTACTGTTTCCCAGGCAAGGCTTAATTATAAAAGGATTAGAGATCATAGTAAAAAGGAAGAGTAAGGTTTGAAGTAGCAGGGCACTTGAAGAGGTAGAATGACAGAAGAGGGTGAAAGATAAGGGAATTTTCAACTAAATAAACATGAAAATGGGGCATTTCTGGATGATGAAAAGGGTAAGACTAGTTGCATTTGGTTGAAGTTGAGTTGAAGAGTAGTTCATGGGAATTGATCAAGTTGAGGAATTGTGAGTCAACTGTCTTTAAGGGAGAATTAATATTTTTGTAGAAAACATCTAGTTGGAGAATAGGCATGGAGGAAAAGAGAGAGCCTCTGCATTAAACATTGGGATCACTGAGGAAAGAAAAGAGTTCACTAGAGGTCTATTGTCAATAGCTAAGACATTTATGATTGGAAAATATATGTGACCTTCAAGGATTGATTGAACTTCAAGGAAGAGATACTATTCTCTAGTGGTTTTAGCAAGTGAACTTAAAGAAGAGATGCTACTTTGTGATTGTTTTAGTAAGGAAGCTTAAGAGTGGTAATGGGGAGCAAAAAGTAACTCAAATCTCCTATTTCAACATATTTTCCCGAGTACAATGTACATTAATAGAAACTAATATTCCTTTCATTTCATAGAATAGTGTGGTGCATGTAGTAGACAATATGATTATAGGATCATAGGGTTATAGATTTAGACATCTAGTTTTAAACCTCAAATTTATATCTCTTTTCCTGTCATCCACTTGTGAGGGAATACTTCTTTTCATAATATTCATATGCAAATTAAGGCAGATAAATGTTCAATGCTTTAGAAATACAGAAATAAAGAAGTCTAAACTCACTTTATAGATAAAGAAATGTAGTCTCAGAGAAATAAGATTACTTACTCAGTTCACATGCTCAAAGTGAATACGAGGTGGTATTTGAACTGTTAGTTCTAACTCCAAGTCTAATATACTCTCTACTATGATAAAGTGTCTCCATGTGTTACAAAAAAGTCTTAATAACTGTTTATTGAATTTAATTTAGGGTATTGAACTAGATGTCAAAATTTCCTTTGACACTAGAATTCTATGAATTATAATAGATGATACATGTTACAAGTTTTTGAATGAGAACTGCTCTGCCTCCTTCCTTACATCATAAATATACCTAATATCCAATAAGTGTGATCATTAGGGAGGATTAATTTGGGGGATAACGCAGACTAAGGTGAAACAAAATTACTTGGAAAACACATTTTATGACTAAATATTTATGTGATTTAATGTTTAAATACAGTCTGCTGGAATATAATAATTATAAATAGCTAAATCATATAAATATTTTTGAATGATTTTAAATCCTTACCAGGATAAATGGAAATAACTATGGGAAGGTTTTGAAAAACATTATACAAATATTATTATTAATTGGAAATTCCATTTCTTGCTTCTCTTTAATTCCAAATTGCTTATTAAATGTAACTTGAAAAGAGCATTAAAAAGTCATATTTTCCCAAATGTTTTGTTCTAGTTTCTGACAAAGGAATTGATTTTGTTAGATATTAAATAATAATTACTTACTTTAGAGTCTCAACTTTATATTTCTTCTCCTATCGTCCACTTGTGAGGGAATACTTCTTTTCACAAGTTCATATGAAAATTAAGGAAGATAAATGTTCAATCCTTTAGAAACACAGACAAAAAATAATGAAACAAACAAATAAAATTACCTCTAATTTACTTTCTCTTACACAGGATTGACTATAGTGCAGGAAGTTCCCCCCCACACACAAATATGTCAAACTTATTTTCAGTCATAAATCATTGTCATAAATATGCTTAATCAGATTAGTGGCTTTATTTCTTTTCCTTCCTCTCTCCCTTCGTTTTTGCTTTCTCCCACCATTTTTTCTTTTCTCTCTCTTTTTCTTCTTCTTCCTCTTCCTCCTCTTTCTTCTCCTTCTATAAAATTAGCAAAAGGGAAAAAAATTTGGGAGGGGGTAGAGCAAAGATGGCAACATGAAGACAGGAACTACGGGAAGCTCTTCCCCAGAAAACTCCAAATGCCATAAAATTATGACTTGAACCAAAATTCTTGAGTGGCATAACCCAGAAAAAGACAGAGTAAAACAATTTTCCAGCCCAAGACAACTTGATAGATCTATAAGAAAGTTCTATAACATCAAGACCTTTGGAAAGAGTCAACAGGAGCTGCTTCCAGACCTCTTGAACTGGGGATCCCCAGGAAAAGCATGGAGGGTCTATGGGAGAACTCTGCCACACCAGAGTGAGCCCAGGCCAGCACTGCCAGCCCCTACCCAGATAAATGGAAAAATCACCCAGAATTATTTTCAAAGCACTCAGCCCATGAACAATAAGGGGATAGGGAGAGACTGCAGAGGTCTCTCACTGCTATTCCTGGGTAAAAACTCTGCTGCTTTATCCATACTCAGTTGAAGCTCTCAGTCTGGGCCCCCTATAATACTGTAGTAGCCCTCCTCACAGTTTCAGGGTAGGGAGTGCTTGTGGTCATATACAGACCAGAGTACAGGGTAGGAGAGCAGTCATAGCTTCTCATAAGACCTTGGAGGAATTGAGGTCCCTTGGCAGCAGGGGATGTCCCCAAACCCCCTAAAACTCTGGAAGTGAGGGAAATCAGTCATAGGATGAAGACATGAACAAACAACAGAAAAAATAAGAATCTGATCACAGAACATTTCTTTGGTCCCAGGGAGGATCAAAATACAGACTCAGAAGATGACAAAATGGAAGCTTCTGTATCCAAAGTCTCTGATAAAAATAGAAGTTTGTCTCAGGTCATAGAAGAACTCAAAAAACACTTTAAAGCAGGAAAATAGGGAAGAGAAATGAGAGTGATGTAGGAAAATCATGAAAATCAACTTGGTGAATGAGATACAAAAAAATACTTAAGAAAATAATATCTTAAAATCTAGTTTAAATCAAATGGAAATAGCAGTCTAAAAGGTCAATTGGAAGATGGATACCTTAAAAAAGTAGAATTGACCAGTTGGAAAAGGAGTAAAAAAGCTCCCTGTGGAAAATAATTCCTTCAAATGTAGAATGGAGCTAAAGAAAGCTGATGACTTTGTGAGAAATCAAGAAATAATAGCACAAAACCAAAAGACTGAAAAACTAGAAGAAAATGTGAACCATATCATTGGAAAAAACTGACATGGATCCAGAAGAGGTAATTCAAAAATTATCAGGCTTCCTGACAGCCATGAGCAGGAAAAGAGCCTTGACTTAATTTTTTAAAGTAATAAAACAGCAAAATTGCCCAGATATCCTAGAAGCAGAGGGTAAAAGAAAAATTGAGAGAATCCACTGATCACCTCCTGAAAGAGATCCCTAAAAAATACCACCCAGGAATATTATGGCCAAATTCCAAAACCCTCAAGTCAAAGAGAAAATACTACAAGCTGCCAGAAAGAAATAATTTAATTACCATGTTTGGGATTACCCAGGATTTAGCAGCTTGTATATTAAAGACTTGTAGGGCTTGGAATATGATATTCTAGAAGGCAAAGGAGCTTGGACTACAACTGAGAATCAACTACTCAGCAAAACTAAGCATCTTCTTTCTGGGGAAAAGATGAACATTTAGTGAAGGAAGGGATTTTCAGACTTTCATGCTGAAATTACCAGAGCTGAACACAAAGTTTGATCGTCAAATGCAGGACTCAGGTGAAGCATAGAGGGGGTGGATAAGAAGGACTAATTATGAGGAACTCAGTGATGTTGAAATGTGTGTATTCCTGCATGGTTAGAAGATAATGATAACTCATATGAACCTTCTGATTTATAAGAATAGTTTGAAGTACTATATAAAGACAAGGCACAGAAAAGAGATGAATATGAAAATATAATATATTATAGAGTCAATGGGTGAAAAAGAATTTTCTGGTAGAAAGGGAAAGGACAGGAAGAATGAGCTAAGATATTTTCCATAAAAGAGTCAAGGAAAAGCCTTTTTCAGTGGAGTGGAAGCAGGGAGGGTGAGGGGGAATGGGAGCCTTCATTCTCATTAGAAATGGTTCAGAGAGGAAATAACATCCACACTCAGTAGGGTATAGAAATCTTTCTTACCCTAGAGGAAAAAAGGAGAGGAAAGGGTTGGGAAAAAGGGGACAAGGTGAGGGTGGTGTGGGTGATAGAAGAGAGGGACGATCTTGGGATAGGCTAGTCAGATACAACACACTTCTAAGGAGGGACAAAGTGATAGAAGAGAGAAAATAGAATAAATAGGATTGGAGAGGAATAGAATGGAGGGAAATATAGTTAACAAAGGCAATTTTGGGGAAAAAATCAAAGCAACTTCTCTTTTGTTAAAAAATGCAATCCATTCCAGAGACAGAGCCAAAGGTACCTGAACACAGACTAAAGTATACATTTCGTTTTCCTCTCATTTTATTTCTCTTTTGCTTTTTCAACCTCTTTTTTTTGGGGGGAGGGGTTATGTTTACTTTCACAACCAGATTATTGTGTAATGTGAAAATAAATCATTGGAAATGAATGTTGAAAACTATCTTTACATATAATTGCAAAAAATAAAGTACTATTTACAAAAAAGGATAAAAATATGACTTTCACTTTTCTCTTAATATCTTCTCTCATCTATGTCTTTGAAACTCAATTGCATGAACTTGGTAGTCATTCCCATGTCATTCTGAACAATTTTCAAGACTTGATGGAAAAAGTCACATTGTCAATGCTATATACATTTAGAGAACTATGATATACTTGTCAGTGATTAGTACAAGTAGAAGAGATGTTTTGAGATGCATTTATGGAATGTGATTTGACTAAGTGACTTATTGGGAAAACAAAGTTATGGGAAAAAGTGACATGGAGATTGATAAGTATAATATTTTAGAATTTTGGAATCTTAAGAAAGATTTTGAATTTAAATGATCAATGTCAAGTGTGAAGGAAAATGAGATATTTTATTCTTTAATCATATATATAGCATATATTCATATATTTTGGTTAATTTGAATAAATATGATTATATGTATATATATATGTGTGTGTGTGTATTCCCATTTCTGCTTAGATACATATTCAAGTATGTGTATACAAAGACACAGAACAGACCTTGTTGTTGATTCTGATAGGTATTGTAGTTATAAAGACCAAAGCAAATGAGTTCTTACTCTTAAGGAGTCAGTGATGTTTGATATGTCATGCAGCAAAACAGTTAAAATATTTTTTTTTAAAAAGATGGATTTTTGTTATTATGGAATCTTAGATCTGTAGAAATGTAATATTTATCTAAAAGTCATCCAGCTCATTTTTCTTCATCATTTAATTATTCTTCCATTACCCTGTCCATCTGTGAGGTTAAATATTGAAAGGATTGATGCAGAAGATAGTTTCTTGAACTGGATTCTCTAAGAAACTTAAAGAGTCCATGAAACAGAAGTGAAGTGGTGGTGCATTGTAGTAACTGTGTATATTCAGTGAAAAGGTATGTGAATGAGAGGTAGAGTTAAATTTGTGAAGACTAGAAAAATGGAATTATGGAGTGAAATTGTAAAGGTTTTCTTGAGGGAGTGTTTGCAACATTGGTTATCAAACAATGATTTCCCAAAGTTAGTCCTAGATATAGAAAAGTAGTGGTTCCCTTCCCCACTCATCCTCAGAAAAGACACCACAACATGATTATCATAGATTTAAGTGGAAAACCTGGAAAATCTGAATCTCATTCCTATGTAGTTATATCAACCACCATTCTTGGAGACAGAATCTTAAATGTTGCTTCCATATAAATATATATATATATATATATATATATATATATATATATATATATATATATATATATGAAATGATATTAAACTGATAATTCTGATAATTCTTCAAGTATAGCATCTCTCTTCATTTACCTGTATCTGTATGAATTGTCATAATTATTATTTTTGGTAAATAAAATTTAGTTATTTTAGCTAAAAGAAGATTTTGGGCCCATTGAAAAATAGTGTTGTGAATTGTTATTTTTAAAGGGATAGGAAGCATACATGTTTAGGACAAAAGCATTTTGTATTTATTTGGATCTTTTTTTGTCCTTACAAGCTGATTTTTCTCCCAGTAATATCTATTGTTCTGTTGACACTGTATGCCTATAAGTCATAAACCATAATCCTTAAAGTATCATGGTTATGAGTTACCCAAAGAGTACTGGGAATATAGGTTACAAAATAACCAAAATATAGCCAAGTGTAAGGGAAAAGGTACTCAGTTTGGAGGTACAGGACTTGAGCTCCAATCCCAACTCTGCTACTTGTTCTCTGTGTGACCTTGAGCAAATTGCTTAGCCTCTCTGGGTCTCAATTTGCTTAAATGCAAAATAAGGACTTTGGAGAAGATGACCCCTACAGTTATTCCCCACATTGGATCTCTGTCTGGTTAAGAGAGATGTGTGTGACAACTGATTACAGAAAGTAATAAGGGAAATATATGGGTCAGTCATGTTAAAGGAGGAAAGGATGACCAATAGGCAGTCCAACCTATGTGCTTTCTCTTAATTGACCCAATGTCAAGCTATCTATTGCTATCCCATAGCTTTTATGTGTGAGCCAAACCTACCCTTTATGGTTCTATTTCTAGGACTCTTTACTCATCTTTATAACAGTTCTATTATTTTATACTATAATGAGATGCTTTGTAGTAACTTTCCAATGTACTATTAAAAATTTTTAAATGTTATTCTTTTTTGGAACTTATATTTTTAAACCTCACAGATGCTCGAATGAAACTATCTTATTCTTTTGAGAAATTTTTATTAAAATGCATTTTTTTTGTTCTGACAGCCTAGCTTCCATTTCCTTCCCTGATACTCAGCCCACGTCCAACTACAGTTTAATTGGTGAATTTGGAGGGATACTTCTTGGACAATAATTTATCAGATTCCTTGACTATGTAATATGTCTACTTTTGTTTATCTTATACAATAGGTAGTTGGTTACATTATCATAAGAGCCTTGATTTCATTGTTTGCAAGACTATTTGCCATGTCAGTGATTCATAATAAAGAATTTCAAAATATTCTCTTTGGAGGATGCTGTATAATTAGGCAATCTCTATCCTTTTCTCTGTCTCTTATGGGTAGACTACAAAGAAAAAACAAACTCTACAGAAGGAGCTTTTAATGTGTGTATGCATGTATATATGATGAATGCTTTTGACAGTCTGAAAAAAAACACAACTATGGACCCATCTTGAGAGTAATGTTTTTAAATGCAAAACAAAATAAAAATACTCAAGAGTGCAAAGGAAACCAATAATATCAAAATATAGTTAAGAAATTACATTACTTGAAGTAAACTTCTGCACTAATAGATTATAAATAAGAAAAAGTAAAACAATTGATAACTGATATCTTTCATCTACTGATTTTAAAACATTTTTGGATTTGTTTTGAAAATTTTGCTATTTTTAAATACCAAATTAATATTGAAAGTCATTTGTTACTTTCCTTCTGAGCAATCTATCACCATCAACCATAGACTTCTATGTGAACCACAGATGACTCAAGTCCAGTTTAATCTAAGGTCAAACCATGAGGAATGTCCTATGAAAATATGCCAGTCTAGATTCCAAGTGATCCAGGAGCAGAAATGATTTATATTGCCAATGTATAATTCCTGCTTCTGCCAGGGTTAGACAGATATAGCTGTTTCATGGGCACTTCTTTCCTTTTGACTGTCATGATCAAAGGAGGAAGTGAGAATTTCAAATGAAACATCATCCTATACAGCTCTGTTCTTGAAGATTTGCCTTTATTCTAACTATACCCCATGATTTCAATAATATCTCTCCTCACCTCAATTTATTAGAATTTCCAATTTCCATGAAAGTTCAGCTTAAGTGCTGATTCTTCAGAGAAATCCATCTTGATCCCTCACTACTACATTCTTATTATTCTATAGTTATTTGGAATATATTTGCACATACTTAACATAGAGACATTTTCTATCTCCTGTAGAATGCCTACTACTCCAACACAGAAACTTTCTGATCTCTGTATTTTTCCCAGCACCTACCAAAATCTAAAACATTCCAAGTACTAGAGAAATGCTTGTAACTTGATGACTGTTTGATTTGAGACTCTTTAGTGTATCATTGTAGAGTGGTTGTAAAGAAGAAAGTATTGTGGGTACTATGATTTACATTCGCAGAATCATTATTGTCGGCTTAAGAACAGTGGATATTTTGTCCTTTTTAGAGAGCTATGTCAGTGTTTGAAAAGTTAGAATTCTAAGAAGAGTGAACAAATGAAGACAGTCATATTTATTAACAATAGTATCTCTGTGATACTTCAGTTTTTCTGGATTGTAGAATGAGTTCAGAGGATGATCTGGATTTATTGTTTTCTTTTTTAAAATTATATTTCATCTTTTGCAATTACATATAAAATCATTTAATACGTTTTAAATGTGATTTCCAAACTCTCTCCCTCCTTTCCTTTTTTCCTCCATTCCCCTTTCCTGAGACAGTATTCAACATAGTATATATATATATATATATATATATATATATATATATATATATATATATATGTATATATATATGCAAATCATGCAAATTATATTATCATATCAATCATATTGTGAAAGGAAACAAAGGAAACATAGACCAAAAAAAAATCCATGAAAATGATAAAAGAAGTGAAAAACACCATGGCTTCGATCTTCATTAAGACTTCATTGGTAGCAGCGATGATGACGGCGCCTGGAGCCGGGAGGCCGCGGGGCTGGCTCCGGAGCCGGAGCTGCGTTTGACCGGGCCGGGCCCGAAGGCGGAGCCGGAGGCGGCGGGGCCCAGCGCGAGGCCGGAGGAGGCTCCCCGGGCCCCGAAATGCGAGCCCCGTGCGCCGCAGATTTGTGTAGGCAATGGACACTGATCTCAGTTCCCAGGACAGGAAGGACCTGGACAAGTTCATCAATTTTTTTGCCTTGAAGACCGTCCAAGTGATAGTCCAGGCACGTTTGGGAGAGAAGATTTCTACTTGCTCCTCATCTTCCCCAATAGGATCAGACTGGTTCAAGTTGGCCATCAAAGATATCCCTGAGGTCACCCATGAGGCCAAGAAAGCATTGGCAGGGCAGCTGCCTGCTGTGGGGCCGTGGATGTGTGTGGACATCTCCCTCAAAACTTCGGAGGGAGATTCCATGGAACTAAAAATATGGTGTCTTGAAATGAATGAAAAGTGCGACATGGAAATTAAAGTTTCCTACACTGTGTACAATAGACTGTCCTTACTGCTGAAATCTCTGCTTGCCATCACTAGAGTGATACCAGCAAACAGGGCCGGGAATATGTCATACCCTGCAGGATCTACTTTGGAGAAGTCCAGTTGAACAGCTTAGGAGAAGGTTTTCAGACAGTCCGGGTTGGCACAGTAGGCACCCCAGTGGGCACCATTACACTGTCCTGTGCCTACAGAATTACCCTGGCCTTCATGCCCATCAGGCAGTTTGCGAGGACCCCACCTATCATGGGGATTGTCATTGATCACTTTGTGGACCGCCCCTACCCCAGCTCCTCGCCCATGCACCCCTGCAACTACAGGACAACTGGGGAGGATGCTGGGGCAGCGTACCCATCTGTGGAGGACTCTCAGGAAGTGTGCACCACCTCCTTCTCAACCTCCCCCCTCATCCCAGTGAATGGTTCCAGGGAAGGAAGGCGGGGTGCCCCCTGCTCCCAGCCAGCCTGCCCACGGCACCCAGGCTGACCACGAGAAGATGACAACCTGCACCCCTTCTGATGGTGCCCATCATTGTCACTCCTTCCAGCAGCGAAGACACTCAAACTGTATCCAACAGAAGCGAAGGCCGGGGCTCCCCCCATGATGTCCTGGAGCCCATCTTGTTTCGGAAAGTGTCAATAACTCGATGGATCAGGTAACAGTGACCAATTTGGACATCCCCTTCGCCATGTTTGCTCCCAAGAACTCTGAGCTCGAGGAGGATGATCCCATGGTGACTCCTCCGGACTCCCCAAACACGGAGTCTCCTCTCCAAGGCAGCTTACGCTCCTATGGGTTCAGTGGGGGCAGCAGCGGAAATGCACAGGATGACTTCGTCATGGTTGACTTTAAGCCGGCCTTCTCCAAAGATGACATTCTGCCCATGGATTTAGGGACCTTCTACGGGAGTTTCAGAATCCCCCTCAGCTGCGCAGCCTCTCCATTGACATCGGGGCTCAGTCCATGGCAGAAGACCTGGACTCGCTCCCAGAAAAACTGGCCGTGCATGAGAAGAACGTCAAAGAGTTTGATGCCTTTGTGGAGACCCTACAGTAGAGTTGTCTCCCCATTCCCCAGCAGCAGCAGCACCGGCCCCTTTCCTGGACACCCCTGAGGACAGAGACCATTCCACCTCTCTCATCTCTTATTTAGTCAGCTTCAATCCAGGTCCAGGGGGTAGAAAACAGAAGGAAGGGACTCCCCCATTCCTGCCTTTTGGCTCTTCTCCCCAATCAAACCCAGGGGTCCCACAAGTTCTAGGTTGTAACCTGCCCTATGCTGGTGAAAGTGGGAGCTTCCCCAGCTCTCACAGGGATCTGTTTCTCAGTGTCCTTTCTCCCAAGGGTCTTCTGCCCCCAAATCTGGAGCAGACCAGTTGATCTCAACCCCCCCCCCCCCCACCGATGGGCCAGCTGCTGGATCCAGACCTCATCTTCTCTGCACATTGCCAGCCAGTTCTGCCCGTAGAATTAGGGACCCTCTACCTTGAACTGGGCGGCCTTTCCCCTTGGTATTGCAGCTCCATCTCCATAGAGCCGAGGACACCCTACCCTTCCATCCATCCCTCAGGAAACCCAGGAACAAAAGAAGAAGCGGCCAGTTGGGCAGGGCTCACTGGAGAAGAGATCTCGGGCTCTGGCCGCTCTCTGCTCTGGAAGGGCTGACCACAGTCCCCAATTAGCTTTTCTGGCCCGGTGCAGTCTGTCTCCCAGGTCGCAGAAACGCTTTGAGGACACTACGCAAGGCTTCCCCGGCTCCCCTGTCCTGACCCACGATTGTAAATAGACACTTGGCACCCTCTTGGTTAGGATTTGGCCCTTGGGAGTTGTCCCCCAAGATCCTCTTCTTTCTGTCCCCTCTCCTGCTCCTGTTGCTGCTCCATGCTTATAGATAAGCATCAAACAGTAAATATTTATTGATATACAAAAAAAAAAAGACTTCATTGGTTCTTTCTTGGAGATGGATAGCATTTTTCATCATGAGTCCTTTGGAACTGTATTGGATTATTAAATTGCTCAGAATAGTTATTATTCACAATTGATCATCCCACAATAATATTCTCTTAGTTCTGCTCCCTTATTTTGCTTTAGTTGGTAAGTCTTCAACTTTTTGCTAAGATCTAACTGCTCATCATTTCTTATATTAAAATGAAACTCCATTATAATGATTTAACCACAACCCATTCAACCATTCTCCATTTGAAAGGCATTTACTCAATTTTCAAATCAGTGTATCAAAAATGGGGTTACTATAAATATTTTTGTACAAATAGGGACTTTTCCAACTTTTTTTTATCATTTTTGTGATAAAGACCTAAATGTAATATTGGTAGATAAAAGGGTATGCCCAATTGGATAGTTCTTTGAGTATAGTTCTAAAGAGATATCCAGAATGGTTGGAATGTTCACATTTCAATTGAAAGTGCATTAGTGTCCCATCTTTTCACATATGCTCCAACATTTATCATTTTCCTGTCCTGAATTTTTAAGGGCGTTATAACAGATTTTAATAGCTAATTATTAAATTTTCTGGGTAAACATTTGTCCATTAAAAATAGAGTAATTTTGCAAATCAAGGCTATGTTGTGTTTTGTTTAGTCTAGATTCAAGAAAGTGATTAAGAAAATATTGGTAATGCAGATTAAAAAAACATTTTCCCCCATATCCCATTTTTAAACATTTCCTAGGAAATGTTGGATCATTCTGTATGAAAAAAAATGTACATGATGGGAGCAGTAGAACAAGGTTAAGTCCTGTGATTTCTTCAGTCTAGCAAACTCCTGGTACATGAGGTCAAAATCAACAGCAGTTCTCTAACCTGATGTATTGGAAATTTGCTGAGAAACAAGCAACTTATATGACTTTCTGATGGTCTCATAGCTAGTGTGAGTAATAAGTACTTAAGAAGCCATATTATCCTTTTAGGCCGGATTGCTATGCATTAGTATACATTATACCTCCAGGTTGTTTGATTATTTATTTTTTGTTAATAGATTCAGAGTATGAGAATTTGGATTACAACATCTAAAAAAATTCATTTAAAAAGAAATCATGCTTTCTACATTTTCTTATTGGCCACACATAGAATTCCATTCAAGAAGTTTCTGTCAAACTTGAGGAAGATTGACTTTCAGCTAAAATAGTTTATGACTTATACAAGAATACATGAGAAAGTCCTGAATTCTGACTGAGTTTCTCTTTGAATTTGAGGATTCACATAGAACATATTCTCTGTGGTTTAAAAGAAATATTCACAGGAAGTTTTTATTCTATAATTGTTTTGTGAATGCTTTATGATTCACCTATCAAATTTTAGAATCCTGTAGTCAAGCAAACAAAATATATAATTCAGGTGTCATTTCTGAATTCCCTTTTCAATGCCTTTTCCTCCTTTTTTTGTGCTACCCCTCCCTGCCCCTTCCCATTTATTTTGTTTCCATCCCCTCCCTTCTTCAAATCTTGGTTCTACTATTTGGGGGGGGGTTGTCTTTCTTGTTTTTACTAGGCAGTGGGGTTAAGTAACTTGGGGTCACATAATTAGGCAATTATTAAATTTATGAGGTCGGATATGACTTCAGGTCCTCCTGACTCCAGGGACAGTGCTCTATTTACTTCACAATATGTGGATGATCAGATAGAACTAGATTATAACTAAAATTCTATCCGACTCTCAAAAATGTGTTCTCAAATCTCTCTGACTCTATACATGCATCTTCTTCTTGTTCTCTTATTTTTGTCTTCTTTCTTCTTCTTCATCTTATTTTTCTCATTGCTGTTTTCATTGTGGTTGTTCTTTTCTTTCTTTCTTTCCTTCTTTCTTTCTTCCTTCCTTTCTTTCTTTTTTCTTTCTTTCTTTCTTTCTTTCTTTCTTTCTTTCTTTCTTTTTCTTCCTTCTCCTCCTTCTCCTTCTCCTTCTCCTTCTCCTTCTCCTTCTCCTTCTTCTTCTTCTTCTTCTTCTTCTTCTTCTTCTTCTTCTTCTTCTTCTTCTTCTTCTTCTTCTTCTTCTGCTTCTTCTGCTTCTTCTGCTTCTTCTGCTTCTTCTGCTTCTTCTGCTTCTGCTTCCTCTTCTCCTCCTCTACTTCTTCTTCTTTCTTCATCATTGTCCTCTTCCTCACTTTAAAATACTTTGATTTCTCTTACTACAATTCCATGCAGAGGCCTCACATGAACCCAGATACTGTCATCATAATTAGAGATAAATGAGATCCCTGAAATAAGTTAATTATAGGCAATTTGATACTTAGCTTTTTGACTGTGGACTAACACAGACACATGTACTGCCCTTCTGCCATCTCTTCAGCCTACCTTAGTTGTAAACACAATCCTGGCAAATAATTCTAGCAATAATATAATCAATGGGATTGGGGTGGTTGTGGTAGAATTCATTATTCTTGATTTGAGACAATGTCTACTAATGAATTTTGTGACATCTTCTTCTTGAGACAAGAACAACTCAGGATATGATATTCCAAATTCTAATTTCATAAAATGTGATAGATATATATATATATATATATATATATATATATATATATATATATATATATATCTGAGATACAAGGCATGAAAATGCAAAGACTGAAAACATGTAATATTCTTGTATAGCTAGAGTTTGAATTAAGCTTAGAGTCTATCCCAATTTTACTAAAAATTAGAATTCCTATTAGAGCAGAAGCCTAAATATCTAAAACTCATATTTGTTTCCTTGGTATAAAATAGTATAAGGAAAATGAATCATATTATCTGTGGATTACAAAGAAAAACATATTATTCTTCAAAAGACTTCTACTAGTTTTCCCAGTGTTTTCCCATGTATTGACTCATTTCATTAGAAGCAAATTCTTGTGCTTCTAATGCTTTGAGTAGATTCAGTACTCAGATGGGAATATGGCATGAAGGGCACAAGGGACTTTGCACATTGGATAATAATAATAAAAAATGAAATTTTGGATTTTTGGACCAAATCTGCAATATAAGAGTCATCAGATTATGAAAAAGCACAAGAAAATTAAAGCATGCAAGCATTCTCAATTCTCAATCTATAAAGAGGAAATCTGGTAAAATTGAACATACAATAATATTAATTGCATGTGATTTGACTAAATTGAATTTATTGTGTCTCTTACCTTGATTTTAATCCTTTACCTCTCCAACAAAACCATATACAATTATTCTATACTAGTAACTCGTATTCATTCAAACTTATTAGAACTCACTCCAAAATTGTACCACACCGTAGCCATGATCTTACAAATGTGAATATTTTACTCAATAGTACTAAGATTTCAACTCTTCCAATCATCATCTTCATAAAAATTCACATCTATCTGTTGAACATTGTGCTAGAAACTTTCTTTGCATTATCCTATGTCCATTCTTGCTAGACTTTTCTGGGCAACCAAATTTTATTGCTTTCTAGAGATGTTCACATAGATGTTGAAAAAACTATGGGAGAGAAGAGGTATTAGGCTTTACACCCGAATGAAAGTCTACAGAGCCATTGTGCTGATCACATTGTTGTATTTATGAAACCTGGACAATCTATCAACATAATGCCAAACAATAGAATAACTTTTACTTGAATTGTCTTTGAAAGATTCAGAAGATTTTCTAACAAGAAAACTATTGGACACTGAATTTCTCTCTTTGGTTGAAGAGTCAGCCATTCCAACTCCATCATAGAGAGCACAACTCTGATGGGCTTGCCACATAATATAAAGGTTAACCAGGTGCTTACCTAAAGAAACCTATTTTACAAGTAATTGGAACATAAATCATTGAAATATAAGTAACTGGAAGAAATCAAATGATATCTTGCAGGTTTTTAAACTCCCTGAATTTCTTCCTCTCTTCTCCCAGACCTGGCCCTTCCTTTCTTCCAGTAAAAATGAATTTGTACATAACAAGAAATTGATGCTAGATTTTTGCTGCTTACTGAAGGTAATAATAGACATGTTTATTCAAGGTAATCCTATGCATGGATAGATGCTATTTACATATTTATGAGGTATTATATATATATATATATATATATATATATATACACACATACAAACAATGCCTATTCATGTGCACATACTCAAACAGCATATACATTTGTTTATGTGTACATATGTGTATGAATCGAACCTCCATCAGGCAATCATTTTTGCCACATGATTAGTGTCTATGCATATGCATATATACATTCTTATATGTGTATCTGTATAAGCTTATGTGCTTGTATGTGGATGTGTATATATATGTTTATAGGTGGATATACTTATATTCATATATAAACATACAGAATGAAGGTGTGTATATGATGCATAACCTACATTTACAGGTGTGCATTAATGTATGCAGGCTATGTATATACATTCATATGCATTTGCAAGAATGTGTGTATTTGTGTGATACGCATATACATGATATTACATTTATATGTCATTTTACATCACCTATATGCAAGAATAGTACATACACAAATTTCTAGACATAAATTTCTCTGATGACATCTTAAGTATCACTGTGTCTTTATTTATAATGTTAGAAGACATTGCTCAAATATTTTGTCTTTTTGCTCCATAAGAATTTACAAGCAGGAATTTGAGACATGCGATCCTTTGTCTTTTTCTTTTGGCCTCCATATGCCCCTACTTAGTATTTTTTGATGACTTAGGAATTTCCTGGGGTCTTTGACATTCCACATGATGGTAACTGAGTCATATATGTTATGTTTTTGTGCATAACTGTTATGTTTCCAAATGCTTTCTTTCATCTATATTTCATTTTCATAGCAATAATTAATCAAAAAGGACAGTTTTCAGTAGGCTTAAACATATATCAATCTTTTTGTAAATATAATTTTAATTTATTTCATTTTACATTAAATTTGATAGTGATTAATTACAAGGATGATGATTTAGGATGGGGAAAAACAACTCTTCTATCTTTTATGGTTTCTATTTGTTTACATATAATTGGTTTCATTTTTCCTGAAATATTATTTTGAGCTTGTCATACCCAGTATCCCCAATTATTTTTTCTAAAATTTTATTGTTTAAGAATTGGTAAAGAGTTCAACAAAGTCTGGCTTATAGTAGAGTCTCAATAAGTGTTTCTTGATTGAATTATTGATGATCTTTAAGCATTAGTCCTCTCATTTTTTACTCTGAATTCTATTTTCAAAAACTTATTTCAATATCTTTCCTCTAATAATGTTTCATTTAAGTTGAGCATCAACTTTTATTTATTTCAAATTTGAAGGTCTTATTTAGTCCTTTGTAAAATTTCTCTGACTTTTCATTATCTTTCACTGATGTTGATTCTTAAGTTCCAATTATTTTAATGATCATTTTGTGAATACTAAGTATCATTTAGAATGAAATAGAAAGATCCATGGTATATGTGAATATTTCCTAACATATTAAAGGAGAAGAAGAATAAATATTATGGTTAATTAAATGCTTCAATGGTCATATAGTTAGAGTAAGAGATAAACAATGGTCAAAAAGTATGCTTCATTGATATCCTTGTGATTGTAAGAAAAAATGGAAAGGCACTTGGAATGTCAGGTGGTGAACTAAAGAGATAGTATAGGAAGTACTAATGATGGGAAGACTTGGATTGATTTTGAACCATGGACAAGATACCCACTAGATTTTATAGATTCCCAAATCTATTGAAGCATTTGGGAATTTAATATGCACTGCAATAAACAATCGTCACATGTTACCTAAAATTGTGCTTTGTTTATCCTTTTAATGAACAAACCAATTCTAAGTTCTTTCATTGCCTTCTTTTTAACCATGAATCTCTTATCTTTCAAGTTTTATTTATGGGTCATATAAAGATCAAATTGATTCAGTACCTCCAGGACAGTGTTAACTTCTTAACTCATTGAACAAAATTCTCCTATTAAAAGACCAACAGTTGCCAATGTTTATAGCTACTCTAAAACCTATGTAATTAGGAATCACATCTTTAGTATCTAATAGCTAGTTGATTTCCTGTGAGTAATGAGTCAAAATCAGAATATTATTCATAATAAATGGCGATCAATATCATAAAGATGGATTAAATCTCTAAAGAGCCTCATAGAATCAGGAGCCATTCCATCATGTAGTCAAAACCTAGAAGAGAAAGTATCTTGAAAACAGTGATCATTAATTCACCAATTCTTTTACTTTACCTGATTGATTTTTGCTATAAAGTTAGTGTTATCTCTATCTGTTTAAGAACTCTAAAATCTCTTAAATATTTCTTCAACAATAACTTTTTAAAACCTGAACATCTTTAGAACAGAGAGAGAGAGGCAGACAGACAGACAGAGAGACATAAAGAGAGACAGAGAGGCAAAGACAGAGAGTCAGAAAGACAGATAGACAGAGACAAAGAAAAAGGAAGCAAGAGACAGACAGACAAACAGAGGTACATAGGAAGGAATACAGAGACAGAGACACAAAGACAGAAAGAGATAGAGACAAAGATAAATACAGAAAAACCAGAGAAAGAAACAAGTATACAGAATCAGAGAGAGAAAAATGATAGAAACAGAGATAGGAGAAAAGAAGAAATAAAATTCTGTCACTTGTGGACAAAAATGTACCAAAAAGTCATTCTAGTGTGGGTGTTTTTGTGCTTTTTCATGAATTTTGTTTCTCAACCAACTTGTGATATCCAGCCCTACAACTTTCCTTGGAACAACCCAACAATGTTGTTCTAAGAACTCATTTCTGGATCTGTGGGTGAATTGTAGATGTGGGTGGAATACTGAAAATGCTGCTCACAATATCTTTCATATGTGTTTTTTCTACATCTTCACTTCTCCCTAAGAATTCAGGGATTTCATTTGATATATTATTTATATGAATGGAAATAGAACTAACAGATATTTTTGGAAAGTCTTTGGAGATACCATAGAACCTCTGATTTGTAGCAGTGATGACAAAATCAATAAGAATAAGACACATATTCTTTAATTAATTTGATGTAGGGGAGAAGCATATTTATCCATTCATTAAGGTTCCAATCAAAATGATGATTTGCTTTTTAAATAATAAAACCACATATAAAACAATCATATGAAAATATAATTATCAAAATATTTTTAAAAGTTTACAGATAACAGGTTTAGAACTTATGAAAAAAGTACCTTTCCAACTTTTTTCCCCCCAAGAATAAAGCAAAAGAAAATATATTTAGGAGAATTGTGGCATTCTTAGGATTTTCTAATTTTAATCTTTCAGTTGTTTCAAATAGAAATGATCCTAAGACAAATCTCTGTTCCGGGGTTGCAGAAAGAGTCAAAAGTGTATGCTCTGCCTTCAAAGAGTTTATTTAATAGGGGAAAACCATCAAGTCAATATATACAAACAAGTTATATACAGGATAAATAGGAAATAAGTAATGGGGGACAGCAGTAGAATTAAGAGGGGTTGAGAATAGCTTCTTTTAAAAATGTCATTTTAATTGAGACTTAAGAGAAGTTAATAATCACAGTTAAGAGAGGAGAACATTCCAAGCATGGGATATAGTGAGAGAAAATATCTGGAGCTGAGAAATGAAGTTTTTTTGTTTTATTCTTGGAACATTCACGTGTCCACTGAGACTACATTGAAGAGTACTTCATTTGGAGAAACCTATAAGAACCTGGAAAAGTAATATGGGGCTAGGTCATGAAGGACTTTGAGTGCCAAATGGAACAATTTGTATTTGAACATGGAGGCAATAGGGAGTCCCTGGGGTTTATTGAGTTGGAGAGTAATATGGACAGACCTACACTTTAAGAAAATCTCTTTGGTAGTTGAATGGGGGATAGATTGTAATAGGGAGAGGATTAAGGATGAAAAATATAAAAGCAGGGTATTAAAATAGTCCAGATGTGAAATGCTGGGGACTACACTAGTGTGGTTGCAGAATCAAAAGAGAGAAGATCATTGATTTGAGAAATGTTGCAAAGGTAAATAGAACAGGGCATGGCAACAGCTTGGATGTGGGGGTAGGAGTGAGTAGTGAAAACTAAGGAGTAAAAGATAAACTCCTAAATAGTTTTCTCTGAGAGACTGGTAAAGTATTTAATTTCCCTGTTAGTCTAGGGACTAGTATAGAATAGTACTAATAGGAAAAGTAGGAGAAAGGTAGGAAATAGGAGGAGAGTTCTGTTTCAAAATTGCTTAGTTTAAGATTTCTAGAGGACACCCCAAACTAAGATATCTCAAAGTCAGAGGTCAGGAGAGATATTGGAAAAGGGTAAGTAGATTTGATTATCATCAATATAGAGATGGGAATTAAATTTGTGGGAGCTGATAAGATCATTGAAATAGTGTTGGGGGAAAAGTGCAGATGGTTGTGGATAGAACTATGAGAAACACTCATAGTTAGAAGGCATAATATGGAGGGGCATGTGGCAAAGGATACTAAGAAAGAATAATCAAATCAGAAAGAGAAGAATCAGGAGGAAGCAATATTCCAAAAACCTACAGACAAATGAATATCAAATCAGAGAGGGTGACCAGTGATGAGGTCAAATACAATGAAGACCGAGGAAAGGACATTACATTAGCTGCTATGATATTTAAAAATAATCTTACCATGTTACCCTACCAAAAAAAATTCTTCAATCACTTTTTTCTTAAGGACAAAATATAAAATCCTCATCTTTGCATTTAAAGCTCTCCACAATTTTTTTCTCACCTATTTTTCCAGGATAATTTCAAACTATGGTCTTTTATGCATACTCCATTATGGTAAAATTAAGTGAATTGATTTCCTCCATTCATGGAATTCCATATCTTATACATTTGCAAATAACTTCTTGCATATCTTTCCTGGTGCCCTCAGGTTCTAGCCTTCTCCTTTTGAAAAGTATAATTTTTACTTTATGTGTATTTTCCTTACAAATTGAACAAATACCAATCATTGACTAGTTACTGTACTAGTTGCTGAGGATTCAAAATCAAAACAATCATTCCCCAAGCTGCTAAAAGAAACACAATCAAAGAAGGTAATTAATTTCAATGTGAATGCAAAATAAACACAATTTTGTTAGTGGAATGTAAAAACACCTGAGGAGCTTAGAAAAAGCTTCAAGTAGGTTCCTGGTCTTGTGGCCAATGAGATGGAAGAAAGGTATTTTCTCCAATCCTTTCAGACCCTCTCATCCTTACAAAATAGGAATACTGCACAAGAGATTAAAGCGATTTTAGCAGATACAAAAGTCTTAGACACAAAGTATCTAAATAAGATAAGCTCATCATTCTGTGCCCATCAACCTGAAAAAGGGCTCATTGAATTCCATACCAACCTAGGTTATTTAAATGCCACAATGATGCGAATAGAAAACAACAGGTAAGAACAATATCATTTTCTGTGGCAACAGAGCAAAGTCAGAAAATGAAGGCTCAGAGTAAATCAAGGCAAAACACAATTATTCCTCTACATCAGATCCCCATACCTTGACTTCTCAATCCTTTTCCATGCCATCTCCCTTCTACTAACCAGTCTCTACTCTTCTCCCTAACTTGATTCCTTGATCAATCAATTCATTCAATATTGTCCTTTTTTCTAACATATAGATTGATTATAATTTTGCTAATCACATTTAGCAAAGACTCGTCTTTAGATCTCTCCCATCATTTGTCACCACGTCTGTTGCTGAATGAAGGTGGAGAAAACCACTAAATACTTCTGAGCAAGTAATCAATGTTTGCTAACCATGCTAAACATTTCTATAATAGTTGTGTTATGAAAGAAAAAAGACTGCCTCCAAAATGAAACCTCTAGAAAAATAAAGCAAAAAATAGTCCTCATTTTGTAGTCTGAAAACTATTAGGATTTTTCTGGGGATGAATATATAGCATTTTTCATCATAAATCTTTAAGAGTTGTCTTGGGTCACTGTATTGCTGAAGAACCTTAAGTCATTCACAGATGATCATTCTACAATATTACTGTTCCTTTGTACACAGTATATTTTACTGTGAATCAGCTATGTAATCCTTTCTAGGTTTTTCTGACAAGTATCCTGCTCATCAGTTCTTATAGCTGGATAGTATTCTATGATAATCATATACCACAGTCTGTTCAGCCATTCCCAACTGATCCAAATCCTTGCCACCAGAAAAGAGACGTTATAAATATGCTTGTCCATCTAGTTACTTTTCCTTTTTATTTTTTCATCTCTTTTTTGGATATGGACCTAGTGGTGGTATCGCTAGGTCAAAGCGGGCATTCATGGTTTTATAACCCTTTGGGTATAGTTCCAAATTGTTCTATAGAACAGTTGAATCAATTCACCATTTCACCAACAGTACAGGAATATCTCATTTTGCTTACATCCCCTCCAACATTTATAATTTTCAATTTCTGTTCTATTGGATAATCTAATGGAAATAAAAGGATGTATTTCAGAATTGTCTTAATTTATATTTTTCCAATCAATAGTGATATAGAATATTTTCTTAAAATATTTATAGATAGCATTGATAACCTCATCTAAAAGCTCTTCATATCTTTGGATCATTAGTCATTTTTGAAATGACTCTTAGAATTGTAAATTTTTAATGTATGCTTTGATCCCCATTCAGACTTCATCAACTCATTCTCTGGAGATAGCTAACACTTGTCATAATAAGACCTTCAGATTTATCTTATGCAGTAAGATGATTATATTGCCAAGAAGACTTATCAGTCATAAGTTGATCATCCTACAATATTATTTTTGCTATGTATAATGTTTTCCTGGTTCTGCTCATTACACTTTACATTTATTAATGCAAGAAATTCTACGATTGTTTTTCCTGCTAATATTTACTTATAGTACAATATTATTCCATGACAGTGATATTCCACTTTTTTAAAAGTTATTTCCTAATTAATAACTATTAATTCAATTTTCAATTCTTTGCTAAGACTAAAAGAGCTGATTTAAACCTTTGTATTCACCTAGGTATTTTTTCTTTTTGGTTTTTAACTCTGGCTCAGAAACATGGTTGTGGTATCACTGACTCAAAGAATATGGTAGTTTTTATAATTCCAGGTTTCTCTTTAGAATGTTTGAATGAGTTCATAATTTCTACAATAGTACATTAGTATCCCAATTTTTCCATAAACTTTCAAAATTTTGTCATTTTCATTTTCTGTCATATTAGCTAAACTGATAGGTAAGGGATCCCTTGGAGATGTTTTAAATTGCATTTTTTCCATAAGGAAAAATATGAGAAAAAAGAAAAAAAACATAAAATAAGTTTTAAATAATATGCTTTAGTCTTTTTTTTTTCCTCCTCTGAACATGGATGACATTTCCCATCACAAGGTTTTTAGAATTGTCCTTAGTTACTAAACTACTGAGAGGAACTAAGTCAATTGTAATGTGTACAATGTTCTTCTGCTTCTGCTTACTTCACTCAGCATTAATCATACGAGGATTTCCAGGCTTTTCTGAAATTCAACCACCAATTTACAGGGCAATAATAATCTAAGACATTCATATACTATAACATGCTCAGTCATTCCCACAGGAATATAAGCTCCTTGATTTCTCATTCTTTGTAATTAACATGTGTATATACATATATGTGTATATATATATATATATATATATAGAGAGAGAGAGAGAGAGAGATGTATGTTTTTATGCAAAAATATATTCATGCATAGGTGATAAAATGGAGAATGATCAAAACTGAAAAGGAAATGAGAAAACTGGAACACATGCACTGTGGGTGGAGTTGTATTCTGAGCAAACCATTCTGGAGAACAATTTGGAACTCAGTCTATATGCATATAAATATATACAGATATAATTAGAAAAAATAAAATTTAAAATAAAAACCAAATAGTACAACTCTCATTTATATCGCAACTCCACAAAATATAAACATAGAGGTGTATTTCTCATTTCATAAAAGTTATCTATCTAAAACCAAAAGTAAGCATCATATGCAAAAAGGATCTATTAGAACATCCCCAATAAATTTAGGAATAAATCAAGGTTGTCCATATCCTCACTGTTGTTAGATTTCTGGAAATTCTAATCATAGAAAAAAAAGAAATTAGAGATATAAAATATATATTAAGAGTAACTATAACTTCCTATTTCAAGATGATGTTATGATATACTTGGAAAAATACATAAAATTCAGCAAATATATAATAATTAAGACAATTAATATATTCAGACTATTTGTGATATACAAAATAAACATTCAAAAACTAACTGCATTTTATGCAATAATAAAAAATTCAAAAGACAACAAAACTGAAAATCCCATTCCAAATAAATATAAAATTCACAAAGTGTCTGGGGATCAATGAGCCAATGTGTTTAATTATGCATAGACATGTATACACAAACACACATACACACATTAAAATTTGGAGAAATTCAATTGTAATTTTTTCTTAAATAAAAGAAAGGACAACTTAAATAGCTACAGAAATATCTGTAAGTCATGTCTAGGCTTTACCAATATTATAAAATAAAGCCAACAAAATGAATTTATACTTTTATTATACTTTATTATAATTTAAACTTTAATTATACATTTTAATGTTAATCATTTAAATTATCAAAGAGAGACTACATAAATCTAGATAAAGTAATAGCAAACTTCATTTGAAAAAAATATGCAAACATATAGGGAAATAATGAAAAGAGGAAAAGATAAAGGACAAATAGAAATTCTAAGCCTTAAAATATATTTTAGAATGACAATCAGATCAGAATGATATGATACTGATTTTAAAAATGATATGAATCAATAAATCAGACTAGAATTTGGAATGATATGAAGTAATGTTAATAGCATCATGCTTAATAAATCAGTAAGCACAAAAATGCCTAAAAATAATTCCTTATTTGCTAAAGTACTTAGAAAACCAGAAATCATGGATTCAGCTTAGGCAAATAAAAACTTGAACCATCTTTAAAAATAAATTCCAAATGAATATGTAATCATAATACTAAATTCCATACTATCATAAAACAGGAAAGAAGCAAATCACAAACTTCTATCTGTTATTATTAACCAAAAAATAAAGGTAATTACAAAGGATTGAAAAGATAACTTCAATTAGATGAAACTGAAAAAAACTTATATAAATAGAAAATTAAAAAATCAGGAGAAGCACTCTAAGATTGCAAACCTGAGTACTAATGAGTTTAAAAGACTATAACTGTCTCTCTCACTTCCCACCCAGACATCCCCTTCAAAAAGGGATGAATTCAGGAGGAAAAGCCTTAAGTTTATTTCTAGATAGGTGACTTTGAAATGCTTATAAGATCTTCAAAAAACCATCTAAAATGATGTTTTCCCATCACTTGGGGAACAGCTAAACAAGTTATGGTATGGTATGGAATACTATTGTTCTATAAGAAACCATAAAAGGTCAGATTCTAGATAAACATGGAATGAATTACAGGATCTAATGCTGAATGAAAGGAGTAGAGCCAAGAAAACCATGTACACATCAATAACAACATTGTAAGATGAACAACCTTGATGGAAGCAGCTCCTCTCAGCAGTTCAGAGAGCTGGGACAACTGTATTACACTGGCTATGGGCAATGCTATCCCCATACAGAGGAAGAAAAAAACAAAATAAAATAACAAAACCCTTCAGAATCTGATAAATACTTTATAAAAATTATCTCTTACGTAACTCTTTTCCTTACTCTTAATTCCTCATACAAAAATGATTAATCTATAAACATGTTTATCAACAAATGTATTGTTAATGCTAACCTGACTGTTTGCCACTGAGGGGAGGGGAGTGGGAAGAGAAGGTGGAAGGAAATTCTGAAACTTAAAAATATACACGTGCTCATGGATGAAAAATAAATAAATAAATTCTAAATAAATAAATGAATGAATGAATAGATAAAACAAACAAATAAATGCATGAATGAATAAATAAATAAATAAATGGTGTGGTTCTTCATTCACTTGTTTATGTATGTATTTCCCCATAGGCTCATTGAGGATAGAGATTGTTTCATTTTTGCTTTTGTAAAGTCACCACCTAAAAATGTCTCTCATGGTAGAAAATAAATACTTATTTATACATGATTTAAATTTATATATATATATATATATATATATATAGAGAGAGAGAGAGAGAGAGAGAGAGACATATGTGTATTTATGTCTATATATACATATATGTCTGTATTTGCTACTTCAAGAAATTTGCTCTTACACATACATATTTAGAAAGCACAAATACACAAATCACAGAAAGTTTAGAGTTCTGTGTCCATAAAATGTACTTGGGATGGCCATGAATATGTGAAATATATTGGGAAAGTCATTTGGGAACACTGGAATTCAGATGCAGCAACTGGTTGAGTGGAATAGTATCACTTTTTATTTGCTCTTTGGGAAAGAACTTCGACAGAGAGAAATAAAAATAAGAATGAAATGGTCTCAGTGATTGTAGATGCATTGGGCATGCTAAAATCATAATCATGCTGAGACCAACATAGCCCATTGGTTGGTATAACCCATCAGAACTATCCTGCTGCCAGCGCAGCATTGCAGGAATGGACTTCAAGTATACTCAAGAATAAATACCACAATGCAATATGTGAATTAAGGAATAGAATGCATAGTCATGTTTCAAAAGGAAAATGACAGATGATATTAGCACTAAATTCATAGCACCTAATTATAATCTGGAAACACTTTTCAGGATTTTATTATTTCTGACTCATGAATTTTTATTATTCTGAGATTTAGAAATCTCACTTATACCATCCAGCTTCCACCCACACATTATAAAGCAAACGCTCCTCCAGATTAAAAATGGCATATTATGCTTTAAATTTTCTTCTTATGTCATACTCAAAATATTTTTTTAAAATGTGCCAGCTGCTACTTTATGACCTTTAAAGACGAATTCTCTTAGTTCTTTTTTCAAGATGACTTTAAAGTTAGATGGAATACCATTTGACAATGTCCATCCTGGTCTTTCTACTTTCCAGATCTCCATTCTAATACAACCTCTTATTTCACAAAACTGAAATAGGAACAGTTGTATCCTAACTGGACTCTTTGATTTTTATTGCTTTTGTGCTAGCTTTGTTTGATTTAATATTTTGTCATTTTTCTCTTTTTTACTTTAACCTATATTTTAAAGTCAAAATTAATTTTTCTAAAGCAAAATTTTACTCTTCTGTTCAAGAGCTGCAGATGGCTCCCTTTTGCCTATAAAAACTAAGATTTAGCTAAGAATATTCAACTTTCAACAATGAAGAAATGTTTATCTCCTCAAGTACCATAGATATATATTCCACTGCAGTTGAATTATTCTATATCTTGGATATAGGATATGGATAGAGTATGGATATTATTTAAGTACAACAAGCCATACTGTATCTCTTACCCTGCATCCCCTACCACACACATAGTCATGACTCAAATGAACAAAGAACTATAGAGTGACTACCATATTGAAAGAGAATTGTTCTTTATGGGGCAGAAAAACCTATCATTTCCCTCTATGCCATTTGGGATCATTTCTGAAAGAAGAGAAGTTCCTTTCCTCTCAATATTACATTTGTTCATTCAATTTATTCCCTGATCTGTGATACTATTAATATAGGAATCTAGTGGGAATTTCCTATTGAAGGAAACTCACTCAAGAGATATCAAAGAACTGAATATTTATTTTCAGGTCCTGGGGAATTTAGATGTTAAAGTACTTGCCCATGATCACATACTCTTTAAGTGTCAAAAAAGAATTTCAACAGAGATCTTTCTGTCTTCTATTTAGTTTCAAATAAATATGGACATCGTTTATTTGGATGTCTTTCAAACATAATTTCTTTCGCTAACTGTTCTATCCCCTCAGTTCTCGTTCCTTAAGGGAATTTACAGTTATACCTCATGACATTTTCAAGTGGGATTGGTTAACACTTTGGGCCAAAGCTAATAAAATGAAGTTATATTTTTTGCTTTTTTAATAGATTTTACATTAAATGTAGCCTACAGTTTACACAATATCTCTTCCCAAACCCTCTTTCTGGGAGCTAACTTTTATACCAAATCTTAGATTGAGTGATGGAGTTAATTTTGTGTAAAACTATTTAAATAGCATGTTATAAAATTATCTTTTTTATTCTTTTGTGTTTTCCTCTATTGCCTGTTTGGTAAAAAACATTTCACTGCTATTTAGGTCACACATTCTTTTGAATTCATTATAACAAATTGCTGATATGTTCATTTATGACTAATTTCAGTCTGAATGCTTTTCCAGTATCCCCAGAAATTCTCACATAGAGATTTTTTTACTAGATAATTTATGTCTTATGTTTGGTGTTATTCATTTAATTTAACTCAATATATTTTCTTGTGATTTTTTTGCTAGTCTCTTCCATTCATCTAAGTTTTTGTGTTTTAATTGGGTTAAAAATCTTTTGATATTTCCTACTTTGTAATATCATTTGAGTTCTGGGAGTGGTATTTTCCCTCTAGTCCTATGATTTTCATTATTTCTCTGAATATTTTAGATCTTTTCTTTCTCCCGATGATTTAAAATAGCTCTGTAACATAACCCTTTGGTAGTATGATTAATATAGTACCATATCTGAATTAACTGTTATGATATTGAAATTTTAATTTTATTGACCCAATTAAAGCATAATTAATGAGTTTTTCTGCAGGAATTTAAATTGTTTTTATGTGTTTAGAAGCATTTAAATTGAATCTAAACCAATAATAAATGAGCTTTGGTGGATTGGCATATTTTTTTTCATTTTCATGTTTCGTTAATTTGGACTTCAATTTTTATTATTGCCACCTGGATTTTATTATTTTACAGAAATGCTATTGACTTATGAGTTTATTTTATGCAAGCTATTGATTTTTTTAAAAAATCTATTTTTCTTGTTGATTCCTAGAGATTTTGAAAGAAAAGGTCTAGCAAATTAGGGATTTTTTTTGCCTATTGCCATCATTTTATTTTCTTGCATCCTTATACTATGGATGTTTCTAGAGTTTTATCAAATAATTTTAGTGAAAGAAGTCATTATTATTTTACTTCTGTACATATGACAAACTTTATAAATATTGTATATCAGACTTGTTTTTGGAGGGAGGAGAATAACAGCAAATTTGAGAGATCTTTTTACCTATAATGTAGAATTTTTACTATATTTTGCTTTCTTTTTCTATTTTTTTAGTTTCTTATTATTTTAACTTTTCCAATTACATGTAAAGTGAGTTTTCAGTATTCATCCTTATGCAAGCTTTAGAGTTACATGTTTTACAATCAGCATCATTTCCCTCCACCACCCCACCCCATGGCAGCAAGCAATCTGATATAAGCTGTACATGGACAATCATGTGTAATATATTTCTACATTAGTCATACTGTTTATTAGGAATTGGAATGAAGTTGGAAAACCATGAGAAAGAAAGAAAAAATATTGAAGAATATTTAAAAATTGGAAAAATGCTTTGCTCTGGACTCAGACTCCATAAGTTATTTATTTTATATGTTTTTGTTGTTGTCATTATTGTTGGTCACTGAATTTTTTTAGAGAAATCGCATCCATCAAGGATGACCACCTCATAATGTTGCTGTAATTATTTCTGTTATTCTCCTGGTTCTTCCCATTTCACTCATCAACAGTTCATAGAAATTTAGACAGACTTTTCTGAACTTCAGTCACAGATGATTTCTTACAGAACAATAGTACTATTTAAGATTCATATGCCATAACTTTTTCAGCCATTCCCCAATTGATGGATATCCCTTCAATTTCTAATTCTTTGCCACAAAAAGAGCTGCTATAAATATTTTTGTACATGTAGGTCTTTTCCCCTTTTTTATGATCTCTTTGAGATATAGACTTAGTAGTGGATCAAAGGCTATGTACAGTTTTATTGTCCTTTGGGCATAGTACAGAATTGCTCTACAGAACTGTTAGATCAGTTCATACCTCTACCATCAATGTATTATTCCTGTTTTCCCATATCCTGTTCAATATTAATCATTTTTATTTGAGTCTGAGTTCTGAGGTATTACTTTAGAATTATCTTAATTTGCATTTCTATAATTGTAATGATTTGGATAATTTTGTTTTCATGTGACTATTGATACTTTTGATTTCCTCATCTGGAAATTGTCTCAAAATTCTTTTCCATGAATTATTGGAAAATTTGCATCATTTCCATATTTTAGAATTGAATCCTATATTAGAAACCCACCTGTGAAAATTGTTTCCCATATTTCTTTGTTCCTTCTAATCTTGGTTGCATTTGTTTTACTGGTACAAAATGTATTTAATGTAGTCAAAATTACTCATTTTGTAATTTATATTATTCACTATCTCTTCTTTAGTTATAAACATCTTCTGACTGTATAAATTTGACAGATTATCGGGGAGGCTAGGTGGTGCAGTGGATAAAGCACTGGCCCTGGAGTCAGGAGTACCTGGGTTCAAATATGGTCTCAGACACTTAATAATTGCCTAGCTGTGTGGCCTTGAGCAAGCCACTTAACCCCATTTGCCTTGCAAAAACCTAAAAAAAATTTGACAGAATATCCCTTGTTGTTCTAATTGGCTCATGGTGTCACCCTTTCTGTCTTAATCCTATACCCCATTTCAACTTTATCTTAATATAGGGTATAACATGTTGGTCTATGCCTAGGTTTTGCCATGCTATTTTTGTACTTTTCCGTCGTCAAATAGAGTGTTCTCAAATAGAAACTAGTACTTTTGAGTTCATCAACCAGTAAATTACATTAGTCACAACTGTGTTTTTTCTACCTAACTATTCTATTGTCCCTGTAATCTATTTTGTAACCAATCCACTTCTCTTTCTTCCCAGTACCAGACTGTTTTGATGACAACTGCTTTATAATATATTTTTAGATCTGGTATGGTCAGGCCACCTTTGTTTGCATCCATTTTTTTTCATTAATTCCCTTGATATAATTGACCTTTTGATTCTCCAGATCAATTCTGTTACTATTTTTTCTAATTCTATAAAATAGTTGCTTTATTAAGCTTGATTAGTAATAAATTTATTTAGATAGAATTGACTTTTTAATTATATTAATTCATGCTACTCATGAGTAATTGATCTAACTTTATTTGTGTGAATAGTATTTTGCAATTTTGTTCATAGGGTTCCACATTTGTCTTGGTAGGTCAATTCTTAAGTATTTAATGATGTCTAGAGAAATTTTTAAGTGAAATTTCTCATTCTTTTGTTACTATTGTACTTTGTTGAGCATATAATGATATGTTAGTGATTTATATGAGTCGATTTTATACCCTAAAACTTTGCTAAAGTTAATTGAAGTAGATTTTTAGTTGATTTTCTAGAGTATTCTATTATACTATCATACCATCTGTACAGAATTAAAGTTTGGTTTCTCCATTGCCTATTCTAATATCTTCAATTTATTTTTCTTTTCATATTGCTAAAACTAACATTTCTAATAAAATATTGAATGATAATGGAGATAATGGATACCCTTCTTTGACTCCTCATCTGATTGGCAATGTTTCCAAATTATCCCCATTAGGATTAATGCTTGCTAATAATTTTAGAAAGATACTACTTATTACTGGAAAAAACTATTATTCCTATATGCTCTAGAGTTCTTTAAATATCATTTAATTAAGGCACTGGGTTCAGTGACTTACCCAAGGTCACAAAGGTAGGCCAATATTAAGTTTCTGAAGCCAAATTTGAAATCAGGTCCTCGTGACTCCAGTGCTGGTGGTCTATCCACTGTACCACCTAGCAGCCCCTCTCCAGTGTTTTTAATAGGAATGAGTGCTGTATTGTGTCCAAGCTTCTTTAGCATCTATTGAGATAATCAAATGATTTCCGTTATTTTTCCTGGTTGATATGGTCCATTATGTTTATCTTTTACCTAATGCTGAACCACCCCTGCATATTTGGCACAAATTGTACTGATCATAATGATTTTTCCTATTGATAACTTGCTACAATCTCTTTGCTAGAATTTTATTTAAAATTTTTGCATCCTTATTCATTAGGGAGATTGGTCTATAATTTTCTTAGGTTCTTCCAGGTTTAGCTATCAGCATCATGTTGGTGTCATGAAATTTGTCAGGAATTCATCTATTTCTCCAAATAATTTATATAGAGCTATAGTTAATTGTTTGTTTGTCAAAATTCACTTGTAAATTCTTCTAGTCTTAAAATTTTTCTAAGGGAGTTTATTAATGATTCCTGAATTTCTTTTTCCTGAAATAGGACTATTTAAATATTTGATTTCCTCTTCTGTCAATAGAATCAGCTTATATTGTATTTTTTGTAAATATTCATCCATTTCTCTTATATCATCAGATTTATTGGCCTATGCTGGGTCAAATAGTTCTGAATTATGTTAATTTCTATTATCAATCCATTTCCCTTTTGATATTCCTTACCCTTTTATTCCTATATTTTGCTTTTACTTTTCTCCTCACCTTTATTATCTCTTTCTTCCCTTTCCTGTCCTCTATCTCCCCCTTCTTCCCTGTAGGGTACAAGAAATTATTAAACCCAGTTAGATGTGTATTATTCCCTCTATGAGCCAAATCTGTTGAGAGTTGAGATTTATATAGGGCTCACTACCTCATTTCCTCCACTAAATTACATCTTTTGTGCCTCTTCATGGGTTATTATTGATCCTCCAATGTCTCCACCTTCTTATCGCAACATAATCTTTTTCTTCTTTGCCTGTGTTCTAATTGTTTTATAGCTATCTTATACCCACTGCCTCCATCAAAGAATTCTTTCACCTGTCTTGATAGAAGTATAATTCACAAGAACCATAAGCATTCTTACATCATAATCGATTTATATTCACACCCTCTTTTCAAGGAAAATCCCTCCAATGTCCCAATAAAAATACAACCATCTAGAACTAAAACTTTGATCATATCACAGTCAATCTGTAGACACATCCATTTCCCATTATCCTCACTCCAACTGTCTCAATAGAAATACAACTCTCAAGAGTTGACGTTTATCATATCACAGCCAATTTATATTCACACCCTCTGCCTAGTTGTCTTTCTTTTTATTGTCCTCCTTTCTGCTGTTTGAAGAGAAATATTATTCTCAAGAGATACATATATAGTCTTCCTATGTAGGATGTCAACAGTTTTGTCTTATTGACTAACATTTTTCCCCTTTCTATTTATCTCTTACAAATATCAAGTTTTGCATTTAAAAAATCAAATTTCATGTTCAGTTCTTATCTTTCCCCCTCAACATAAAGAATTTATCTTTTATTTTTAATTGATATTTTATTTTTCCAAATGCATATTGTGAAAGCTGTTTCAACATTCATCCATATGCATATATATACATATATATATGCATATATATATATACATATATATATATATATATATATACATATTTAAGGTACAAAATTTCCTTCCACAGTCCCTTTCCACCCCCCCTCCCCTCAGTGGCAAAACATCAAGTTAACATTGTCTATACATATTTTTGATAAACATATTTACAATTTAGTCATTTTCAGTATGAGAATTAGGATTAAGGGGAAGAGATACATGAGATAATTTTTCTAAAGTGGCCTTCAGGTTCTGAAGGTGTTTTGTTTTGTTTTTCTTTCTCTGGATGGGAATAGCATTATCCATAGCAAGTTTAATATGGTTGTCCTAGCTCTCTGAACTGATGAATGGAGCTGCTTCCTTCAAAGTTGATCATCTCACCATATTGTTGTTAATGTGTCCTTTGCTCTCTTGGGTCAGTTCTGGTCTTTCTCATTAGGTTAAGTTTGAAAGTCCTCTTTTTGTTGAAAATTCATCTTTTCTCCAGAAAAGAAAAGTATGATGAATTTTGCAGGTTAGTGGATTCTTGGTTGTAATCCAATATCCATTGCTTTCCAGAATATCATGCCACAGACCCTATGATAATTTCATTTTGAAGCTGATAAATCTTGTGTAATACTGGATGTGGCTCCATGATATTGAAATTACTTCTTTTTGACTTTTTTCTATAATTTTTATTTTAGCTGAGAATTATGAAATTTGGCTATAATATTCATTGGATTTTTATTTTGCAGGTCTCTTTCTAGAAGTGATTATGGATTCTATCAAGGTCTACTTTTATCTTCTTGTTCTAGGATATTAGGACAGTTTTCCATGATAATTTCCTGAAAGATGCCATCCAGGCTCTTTTTCTTCATGTGTTTAATGTAGACAAATTATTCATAAATTATCTCTCCTGTGTGTTTATCCTAAGAGTTACTTAATGTGTTCTATTTTTTTTTTTTGATCTTTTGGTTTTTATTGATGGAGTCTTGGTGTCTCATAGAGTCATTAGTTTCCATTTGTTCAAATCTAATTGTTTAGTTAATTTTTGTCTTTCTTTTTCCAATTGGTTAATTTTAATTTTAGAGGAGCCGTTTTCCTTTTCTAATTGGTTTATTTTACATTTTGATGAATTATATAACTTTTCCAGTTGACCACTTTTTATTTTTAAGGGGAGTTGTTTTTTTTCCGTTTGACCGATTTAATTTTTATGGTATTTTTTTCTACCAGTTTTCCTGGTTCTACAAGACTCATCTATTTTCATTTTTCTTCTTCCTCTACTTTTTAAAATCCTTTTGACCTTTTCCAAGAGGTCTTTTTTTTGGTTTAAGGTCAATGCTTTTCTCTTCTGGGATGGCATTATTATTATCCCTATCAGTATCTTAACCTTTTTTGGTTAGTACTTTTCTTTGCTGTATTTTGCTAGGTGGCCTCTATTTGTGGAGGAGAGGAGGTTTAGTCCCAAACATTTTTATGATGGGGCTGGGGGTCATTTCTCTGACTTGTTACTTGCCTAGAGCATTGCCTATGTTTCAGTTGCTAATAATTTTTACTCTGTGTTAGGGTAGCCCAATCCAATCCTGCCTGTTGTAACATCATTCCTGGCCTTCAAACTTTGTCTTCTGAGCTGGGGTTAAGACTGTCACTGCTGGTCTGCTGCACCACTGGCTTCCTAAGCACAGATCTGAGTTGTACTCTGTTAAGAGCCTCCAAGTGGCTTTGAATCTCCTGCCCTCATTGGGGCTATACTTCTCCTTTTACCCATGTGAAACAGAGCTGAAGTTCCTCTATGATATCTTTAGTTAAGAACATTTTTCACTCTTATTTTATTAGAGTTTTGTACCTTTAGGATCTGTGTAGAGACTTCATTTAAAGTTGTTTTAGGTAAAGCTCTGGGAGCTTCCTAGCTAGTATAAACATCTTGAATCCTCCTGGGAAGATCTATTTCATTTTTGTTTAAGTAAAGTAATAAAGAAAAAAAATTACATTTATTCTTGGCTAAGGAAAATATGAATTAAATTAGTTATATAGAGATAATGATAATTTTGTCTTTGCAAATTGAATAAATTTTGTAGATACAGAAGAAATATAGGTAAAATAAAATAATTCCTGTCAATTAGAAGAAAACATTTTCATCAAAGATTTCATGTACAAATCTGATGAACAAATATAGGAAATTAGAACAGTACAAATTACACCCAGATGTCAAATGATCACAGCAAATGAAGAAACTTCTTTGTAAAGATTAATGTCAAACTTTCCATTACCAAAATATTTTCCAAGTTATGATTAAAAGACATGCAAATACTATATTTTGTAGTGCATTATTTTACATTAGAGTATATGATCATATTATGCCATTTATGATGTATTGTACTGTTATGTTATGTAATGTTATGTTACATTATATATTTGCTGTAATGTGTAATGATATGATATTGTCTGTGTTTTGTCATTTTGTATCATTATATTTTTATATTTTATTGTGTTTTATCAAATCATATACTATTATGTCATATTAGCATCATAAAAATTCTCCCCAAACCCAGTATAATGATGAAAATGACAAAAGATACCAGTAGTCCATGCTGAAAGCATGACAAGAAGTTAATTTTCTGATTATTTGTGGCACTGTTATTTCCAGTTTTAAAAACAAGCAAAAAATTATTTTGTAAGCAACACCTTAATTAAAATTCTTATTATCTGTGAACCCAAAATTTCTTTTGGCAAGTATAAATTCTAAAGGGTACAGAATAAAATAGAGATCTTCCACATATATCAAAATATTCAAAGCAGTACTTTTTTATTAACAAAAACCTGGAATCAAAAATGGTTCAGATCATTAAGAGGATGTTCAATCAAATATGGAATTTCATTATTCACTAATAATTGTTGTAGATTGGGAGTAGGAGGAAAAATATGAAGACATGAATGTATGCAATGCTAAATTAAAAAAAATACCTACAATAATGTAAATAATTTGTACACTCAAATATACTGTAAAACTCTATAATTGTCACAACCAGTCTAACTCAGGAGAAGAATTAGAGTTGTCCTTTTCAACTCTAATACTTAGCCACCATTTCTTTTTTGTCCTTTCAAACTGAATTTCCTATAATCATTTCAAACATATAAGGTTCAAAAAAACCTTTTTTCTACTCAAACACATGGCTCTTCAGAATTTTCATGTGTCTAAGAACACTGACATTCTTCTAGTGACCTTGACTCACAATCTTGGAAAATACTTGAGTTGTATTTTCTCTCATCATACATAGCCCTTCACCTATTTTGCCATTTCTAACATTCGATTTTATTGCATATCTTCTCTTAACACAAACAATCATGCCACCACCCTGTCATAACTAGTGAGAAAAAGCAGAAATAATAAGCAGATAAATAAAAAAATTCCTTATTAAACAATCTTAGTTGAATCAATAGATTAACTATCCATAAGAGCCACCAGGAATTATAGATGACTGAGGTCAATCAAGTAGCAAATAGCACAAATGATATTCAAAATCAAATCCTTAAGTCTGAAGTCGATTTTTTTTCAATATTTTATATTGATTACATTCAAATAAAGTTAATTTCTTTCTCACTACTATTTTATATGATTGATAAAATCTCATAAATAATTTTGCATCTATTTGAAGGTAAAAGAGTAATTATTGATTAAAGCTGAAATAAAAGAAGGATAATTCTACTGTTCCTACAAAATAACATTTTAAAATAAATGTATCTTAGATAGCAGGGAATCAAATTTCACATGAATCAAACATCATGCTGCAAATGTGGATTACAATTCTTGAAATGATGATTCCTTTTGTTAGTAGTTCAGCAATGTTTAATTTTAGTCTATTATTTTCACTTGTAAATAATGTCAAAATATTTTTTCAAATTTGGGTTTGCCCCAAAGGATGAATAAATAAATTATTTATTTATTTTCACTTATACAAATTCAAATATATATCACAATCAAAAGAAGAAAAAAAATCACTCTACACACATTTTTCCCTGTTAGCTTCTGGAGGCAGGAAACTGGGGCATCTTATATCTTTCTGAATATCTATATCTCCATATCTTTAGGGAAACCTTTCTTTGACTATTGGAATAAAATAGTTAAATTAGCTCAATTATAAATGCATTACATGTTCTGTTTCTGTGCACATAACTCCTAACTTTATGGTTATAGCTCTGCACAAAATTTGATATTTTTATTCCCTTTGCCTTTTCCCAAATAGCCCTAATATGCAATTTTATGCTGGCTATGACTATGTGGGAGGTCAGAAGGGAGAGTTCAGGGGAGAAAAATATGTAGGATGTCACTTCCAAACTTAACATTACTGTGACCTGGAATTGTAAAGAATAAAAATTTTTTTTTCTTGAACATAAAACTTTCATCTTTAAGATTCTAGTTGAAACACTTCATTATTTTTATATAGCATTGTGATTTTGTATTTTTTTTGGTAGGGATGGTAATGGTGCTGGAGCTGGTGGTGGTGGTGATGATACTGCTGCTTGTATTAGTGCTGGTAATATCATAATAAAGCAGTATGAAAAGTGGGAATCAACAAATGATACTAAAGGAGAAGTTAGAAGCAAGAATATATGTATATACCTACACATAATTTTATATATATTTATACATACTTTTTTGCATATTTTATTTATATATAATGATATTATATTCTTCAAAGAAGCTCATCAACTCTATAACTCAATTTTTAAAATGTTGAATGAGATTCTAAATAGTTGGCTTGCTCATGGTCATTTGACATAGCTGGTGTCAGAAGAGGATATTAAATAATCAAATTCTCTTCATTCCAAGTTCAAGAGTCTATTTATTATGTCACCTTGAGTGGGTAATATGTTAAAATCTATGAAATATGATTGTTCCAGAGTCACTGATATATTATAGATTTTCCTGAACCTTGCTTAAGTTATGCAAAATTACCTTTTCTTTTTAAAATAACTATGCGATAATATTGTCCCCCCATCTTTTAAATATTCCTTTATTAATATTCCTGGATGATTGAATAGTCTGTTTAAAGGTATAATTTGCTAATGAGTACCACAGTCAAGACTACAATTGTTAGTGAGTTCCATTACTGAGGATATATTAAATCAAGTGAAAAGAGTAACATATTAAGGAATATAATTGTTCTCCTCTTCAGGCAGCAACATTCAGAGGTTAACAAAGCAATGAAGATAGTCCCAGAATACTACTTTGAAAGCACCCCAACTATATTGCTATATGATAGAGAAACGATCCAAGGTCTACTTCCATATTCAAGAGGACACTTTCATTCCCTATTCTAATTATCTCACAAAACTGATTCACAATTTTCCCATCTGTTGGCAATCGATGCCATAACTTATAACATTTTTATCATTCAAGATCTTAAATAATTGTTGCTCTCGTTCATTAGCAACTTAATTAAAATGTTTATGCCCATTGTCAATGGTCTCTTAAAATGGTTGTCAGTAAATAACAATGTGTTTAAGTAAGAAGTTTTGGAGAGGACACAGAATAATCCGTTCCCTGGCCAAGGCTCATACACATTTGAAAGGAAATGGAATGCACATGATAACCTCTGCCTGTCCCTTGCAGCATCATTATACTATTCCAGGAATACTGAGGCCCAAGTGCATGTCTACAATGCATATTTCAGCATGGAGTAACATTGCATTAATTTGCTTCTTGGAATAGATCAGTAATTCTGAATAATTCTTTGGTTTGTGGTGCCTATGAGGTTAAAAAAATAACAACCATGGAAGATGAATAAAGAGTGTCTTTGATGCACCATGTAAACAAAACTATGTATAAGGAAATGAGTAATGAGCTTTTAGAGACTTCTTTTTGATAGTCTTTCCCACATAGTCCATTTTGCTAATTAAAAGTAAAATTTTATTTCAGTTTTTATAATTAAAAAGAATTGCATCAAATATTGAGATGGACCTGTGATCTTACTAATGTGTTTTTTCCTCTAATAACAGTGATCTTTCATCATCAATAGCTTTTCATATAGTCTGACTTTTATCTATATCCTCCTATCATTTCACCACAAGCAGTATAATCACAATGCTTGGGCTTTCCTTGCTTTCTATAAACATTGAAAGGATAACAGTGGGTAAAAGGAATCTCTCTCCCTCTCATCTCTCTGTCTCTCTCTGTCTCTGTCTCTCTTTGTCTCTGTGTCTCTCTCTCTGTCTCTGAGTCTGTTTCTCTCTCTCTGTTTCTCTCTCTCTCTCTCTCTCTCTCTCTCTCTCTCTCTCTCTCTCTCTCTCTCTCTCTCTCTCTCTCTCCCCCTCCCTCCACATAAACATCATATTTTTTTCACTTAATGCTATCTTTTACTTGAGTTTTCTTTCATAAATTCTCATTTGAAGTATGTTGCCATATATTCATGCCTAACATGAACATTTCTCTTGCCTTCTAATAATGATTTTTCAGTTTTTTTGGCAACTAGAATCATTCCTGACTCTCAAATCAGGCTAGGATGGTAAAAATTTAACAGCTGGTCTCTAAAAAGAAATGTTTTTAAGTTTATTCTGTATTATTAACATTTCCCTTCATTGTTTTTATAATTATAAACAATCAACTGACTATAATATGTATTATTTTAAAATTTCTGAAATTTAGATGATCACAATGGAAATTTTAAAATTGGTTCTTGAAAGATGGAAGGAGCTGACTACAGGAGACTAGTTCCGTTATACAACATTCAAATATGAAGGTAAAGTTGCCACTATTGAAAATATGATCTCTATTGATGATCTGGAACTGAGGTAATATACCCTGGAAAATTTTATTCATATCTTGGAAAATATTGTATGAGAGACATTATTATATAGTAAACAGGGAATCCAGAAGACTTGACTTCATGCCACACCTCAGACATTTACATGAGTCATTGAAACTCTGTGGGCCTCTGTTTTCCCATTTGTAAAATGGGTTAAATAAAATAAACTCAAAGTGCTTTTTTTACAAATTTTCAAATGGCATATAAATGTTAACTATTACATAATGATTTGGGGGAAGTATACATATACATATATAATTATAACTATGGATATAGATATATATCTGCGTGTGTATGTTAAGATGTTTATACACAATAAACTAAAAACATACACACAAATATAAGTAGGCACATATGAATGAATTTTGTATGCATTTTTCAAGAATATAATTGAATGTTTTTAGTTTGAGAAAATATGTGTGTTTAGTGTATTTCTTTTGAATCTGAAAATAAAAGCACATAGATTTCATAAATTAAGATGTAGTTTTAAGTCTCTTCAACCATTGCAAATCTATTACCTATCTAAATTTTTCAAGAGTTTTGAAAAATCAATTTACAAGTGTACAAGCTCTAACATTTTAGACATTAAATTTAAATAGATTTAAGATCACTCTGTAGTTCATATATCAAAGGAGATACAGTGAATTCAAACACTAACAGTTTCTCATTACACTAATTTTACCAGAGATTTTGATATATAATTTGGACATTAAATCTTCCTAAAAATCTGTTCAAAAGTATTAACTACTAATTATATTATTCATTGATTTATATACCCAGGCCCCATTCCTTTCTCTCTCTGTATTGTCTCCATAATATCTCAGAATTTTCTTACAGTAGTAGTTCAGGCCACTCACAAATTGTACACATTGAAGTTATTCTCTGTCTCGGTGGTCTTTTTCTCTGATTGTTTCATTCTATAACCTCTATTTAAAGAAAACAACCAGGATAACCTTGTCTTCATATCTTTTAAGTTATACTCTGGAGACTGCACATTATCTAACATTCTCTAGGTCAGATTACCTTTTCCTGCCCCTTCTCCTTCGTTTCATCATGCTTGTATATGTTGTCTTAGAAGACATTTGAGGAGGGGGTGATTAGGTGATCCAGTGGATAGAGCACAGTCCCTGGAGTCAAGAGGACCTGAGTTCAAATTTAACCTCACACGCTTAATAATTACCTAGCTGTGTGGTCTTGGGCAAGCCACTTAATCCCATTGCCTTGCAAAAAAACCTAAAAAACTACATTTGAGGGCATAGAATGTTGTCATTTTTTCTGTTTTTATTTGTATTTTCAAGGCTTAGCACAATCCTTACCACATAGGATGTCCCCAATAAATGCTCATTAATTTGAATTGATTAGATATTTGTACATTAACAATAAAGAATATATCTAGACAAAAATATCAAGACAAAATGGAAACCAAACAAATACCTAAGAAAAGTTATTATTTGTGTATGAATTATTCAAATAGTGATTTTTCAAAAAAAAAACCTGATGATTAAGCCTTTTTAACCTCACTCTGGGGAGGAAAAAATAGCAGAGGTAAACAATATATTTTATAGAATATGGTGGGCATTAATCAATTAGGGCTTATATGTTAGTGCTGCAGTTAAACAAAGAGAATCACATTGAATTAATGGACTAGCTATTGAGAAATAGGACAATACTTTCAATGATCCCACCCCTATCACAGCTCCATTTTTCTAACAGAATAGCTAGCTAGTGAGGTGGATGGATGGATGGATGGGTGGATCAATAGATGGATGGATGATTAAACTGATCTCAAATACTAACTCTGATACATACTGGCTGAATGGCCTTGTCCAACTCTTATTACCCAATAGGTAGCAGCTTGGTTGAATTTAAGAAGAGAGACCTGAATTTAAATTCAACCTCTGACAATAACTAGATATATGACCTTGAAAAAATCATTCTGTATCACTTTCTTTATCATAAAATTAAGGTCAGAACATAATAATTGTATCTCATGATTGTTGTAAGGATCAAATAAGAAAATATTTTAAAGCACTTAAAATATTTAAATTTTAGTTATTATTATTATTGTTCTTGTTGTTGTTGCTGTTGCTGTTGTCATTATGTTAGTGGTAGTAAAAGTGTTGGTGCTGGTTTTTATTTTTCTGCTGCTCCCTGGAAATTTTGTATGGTTATGTTTTTGAATGGTAGATGTACATCTCTGGAGAGATTTTCTGCAATATTATTTCCTTATAACCAAATAAGCAGAAATTTTGAGATCTATCTCCTTTAAAACAAATAAGAAAATAGACAAGGACAGCAGCAATAAAGTAGAGAAAAGATTCTTCTGTTAATTGTATTACTGTGAATAAACAATGTAGTTTATTCAAAAGTCAACAGAAAGAAATTCTCAGGCACTCCAAGAAATGGCAAATGTAATTGTAAATACAATCATTGATTTCTGACGAATAATCGAGACAGAGAGAAATCACTACAGGAGAGGAGAAGAAATAGTGGTCTGATTTTTTAAAATAGAATGAAATAAAATAAGAAAGAAAAAGGAATCTAATAAGGTAGAAATCAAAGAATTAGACATCAATTACATGGTATATTTTATAAAACATTATAGGATGTATGATTTATCACCATTTAGAAAGGACCTCAGTAGTGTTTATTAAGAAAATGTCATAATGGCTTAGATTCAATAACTTTTAGACAGAATTAGTATACAAGGATATCAGGAAAATATTTTAAGCATATTTTATCAATATTTCCATGAATTTTTGACAAAGTCTCTCATTCTTGGTGAACAAGAAGAGACATAATGTTGATAAAAGCATTGTTTTGCAAATTTATGATTAGTTGAAAGGCCGAACTCAAACTATGGGTATAAATTGCTCAATATCAACTCAGAATGGAAATCTCTAGTGAAAACTTTCCTTGCTTTGATCTATTTGCAATTTTTCTCAATTACTTGGGATAATATGTTGTTTAAAAATCACCGATGATTACCAAGCTGAAAGGTTTATCAACATCATGAATGAGACTCAAAAAAAAAGTTATTGACAGCAATTGAAGCCAAATTTAATGTTTAAATTTAACCAAGAGAATATTTTTTTAAATTCTACTCAAATATAAAAACACAATTTTAATATGAGGAAGGCATGTCAAATCAACACAATCATTTTTTTTATCACCTACTAATACCACCCAGGCACTACATACATTACTGTCACAATCAAATTGGGGAAAAACAGAAGAAAGAAGAAGGAGGAGGAGGAGGAGGAGGAAGGAAGAAGGAAGAAGCAAGAAAGAAGAAAGAAGAAAAAAGAAGGGAGAAGAAAAATGAAGAAAGGAGAAGGAGAAAGAACATCATGTATGGTATACATGGATCTGAAATACTCTAAGGAGAATAGGAGAAATGTTGAGGAAATAACTTATGGCTAATTTAACACAACAATGTCTTGACAATTGTGAGCAAACATCTAGAGGATGTTTTAATAGTTAAGTTTGATATAAGTTATATAATGACTCCATTAAAAAAGGAGAATTGGTCAAATGGAAAAGGAGGTACAAAAGCTCACGGAAGAAAAGAATTCCTTAAAAATTGAGACTGAGCAAATGGAAGCTAATGTCATAAATCAAGAAAGAATAAGATAAAAACATCAGAATGAAAAACTAGGAGACAATGTGAAACATCTCAGTGGAAAAACAACTAACATGGAAAATAGATCCAGAAGAGATAATTTAGAAGTTATTGGAGTAACTGAAAGTCACAATCAAAAAAAGATCCAAGACATTATCTTTCAAGAAATTATTATGAATAACTGCCTTGATTTTTAGAACCAGAGGGAAAAACAGGAAATGAAAGAATCCACCAAACACCTCCTGAAAGAAGTATGAAAATGCAAACTCTCAAGAGTATTATAGTCACATTGCAGAGTTTCTAGGTCAAGGAAAAATATTATAAGCAGCAAGAAAGAAACAATTTAAGTATGGAATCACATGCAGGATAATACAATATTTAGCAACTTCTACATTAAAGGATCATAAGACTGGGGATATGATATTCCAGAAGGCAAAAGAGCTTGGATTAAAACCATGACTCAACTATTCAGCAAAACTGAACATACTCTTTTAAGGGTAAAAATATAGATATTCAATGAAATGGGGAACTTTCAAATTTTCCTGATGAGAAGACTAGAAAATGTCTCTCATCAAAATTTACTCAAAGATAGAATAACCTACACACTCATATGGGTATGAAAATCAGTCTTACCCTTTAGGAAAGTTAGGAGGAGAAGGAGATATGAGAAAGGGATGGGCAATGGAAGGGAGAGCAGATTGGGGAGGAGATAGTCTGAAGCAAAATATTTTTGAGGGGGTCAAGGTGAAAGAAGAGAGAGAAGAGAATAAGCTTCAGGGAGGGGAAAAGGTTAGAAGGAAATACAGTTAGCAATAGCTACTGTGAAAAAAATAAAACAAGTTTTTTCAGATAAATGCCTCATTTTTCAAACATATAGAAAACAGTAAAATGTATAAAAATAAGAACCAGTTGATAAATTATCAAATGATATCAGTTTTCAGATGAGATTATCAATGCTATCTCTAGCCATATTAAAAAATTTTCTCACTATTGAGTTCATAAATGCAAATTAAAATAATTCTGAGATATCATACCTATTATTTTGGCTATTATGACAGAAAAGAAAAATGGCAAGTGTTGGAGAAGAGGCAGGGAAAATAAAATATTCTTTGTTGATGGAATTGTGTACTGATTCAACCATACTATAGAGAAATTTGGAATTATGCTCAGAAATCTACAAAAGCATGCATATTCCCTTTGACCTGCAATGCCACTATTATTTCTGTATCCCAAAAGAGATGAATAATTAAAAGGAAAGGGACTTAAATGTACAAAGATATTTATAGCAATTTTTTATGGTGGTAAGGAATTACTAATTGAGGGGATGCCCATCAGTTGGGGAATGGCTGAACAAATTGTGGTATGTGATTATGATCAAATGCTATTGTACTACAAGAAATATGACTAGAATGCTCTCAGAAAAAAATTGGAAGAGTTGCATGAAATGTTCTGTATACACAGTAATGGCAGTATTGTAGCAATGATTTAGTTTTTCTCGGTAATACAGTGACCCAAGATAACTCTTGAGGACTTATGATGAAGAAAGTTTTCTGTCCCCAGAGAAATAACTGATGGTGTCTGAATATAAATTAAGGTATACATTTTTAAATATTGAGCTTTTTTTGAGATTTCATTTGGGGGGGGTTGTCCTAGTTTTCTTTCCCAGTAGGACATAAATGGAAATATTTGGCATGACTACAGCTATATAGTCTACATCAAATTGCTTGTTTTCTCATTGGGGGGAGGGAGAAGAAAGGGAGAAAATTTGGAACTCAAAGTTTTTAAAACAAATGTTCAAAGTTGTTTTCCCATGTAACTGGGGAATATAAAATACTAAATTAAAAAAAATAGATAAAAGTAATCTTAAAATTCATTAGCATATTACAATAAGAATAATGTTCATAATCTTGAAACCAAGAGTCTTCTGATACACTAGATATTCAGGTTCTGTCTTGAATATGGTGTCTAGTTATAGATTCTGCATTTTTGGAAGATTCTTGGCACTAAAGAGATAACTCCAGAAGAAATACCAGGAAGTGCCTTAGAAGTCACCCAGTGTTGGAAGGAAGAATTTGCTGTTACTGAGTTATTTTTTTCAATCAATTCTTTCTCTTCATTAGACTTGGGGTTTTCCTGAATTTAATTGAAATCAAGATTAGGGCAAAACTGTAAAATTCAAAATAAATAAAATCTTTCTAAAAAAACGATAACTGAAGTGGTTTGACATTTTCTTCTCCAGTTCATTTTAAAGATGAGGAAACTAAAGCAGAGTTAAATAATTTGCTCAGGGTTACACAGCTAGTAAGTGTGTGAGACCCGTTTTAAATTAAGATTCAACCGATTCCAGGCTAGGTGCTCTATTCACTGTACTGCCTAGCTAGCACCCAGAGGTAAGAACAGGAGTTTTGAAAAAAAAGCACAAAAAGTATGTTATCTTAAGGCTATTATCAAATCATCCTGAGCACCTTGATAAAGTAGACATAAAAAGATAGAGAACTTTTTGATGGCATTCACATTTTTAGGAAAAAAAAACCCTAAGTCTTTTTTTAAAGATGACAAAAAATCAGAGACTTTATTATAAGACAATCACTTAAAGAATCTAATGATCATCATCCTGGAGCTGAGAGGACTTAAGAAAAATCTCATGACTGTCCTTAACTTTTGAAAGGCTCTCATCCAGATGATGTATTAGGGTTAATTATTCTTGGCATGTATATAACTTTATGATTTAATATCCATAAAAGCTCTCTGAGTTATACTTGTAGTATTATATTTTTACCATATTTTCCTTTTATTTTGACCTTAAAAAAACATAAACTAAATTGAACACATCTTTGATCGTAGTATAGCAGAAAAAGAGTTATACTTGAAAATATGCATTTTTATCACATACAATTTGATTTCCTTTCAAAAGATATGCTATCCCTTTACTAATTCTCATTGTTATGAGATTCTCCCCTTATTGGTGGAAGGAATAGAGTTGTCAAGAGAGCAAGAGAGCTCTGATCTTCTCCAGTATCTTTTGGAACTCTGCAATCTTAAGGTAAACTCTGAGTTTTAAGTTGCTTCAAGTGTTCAGGATTCTAGCTTCCAGATGGAAAATGGAAGGGATCTACTCCCCTAGATATTGATGAAGGAAAAGCCTTTGTGAAGACATAGAAGCTGGCAGTCTTCAATATGTCCCTATTTCCAGCTTATTATACTAAAAATTGCAGGGTGAATTGAACATCAATAGTTCTAGTTTGACCTGAATTATTTCAGCCTCAATGGCAGAGATCTCTCATTCTAAGTGTCCAATTTATATCATTTACTCAAAGCCATCTCTAATTTATATTTTGTCATTATCTATGATGGATTTCTATGTTATTAACTGTATGTTTTGAAACTGATATTAGGTTGAAAAGTGGTGGAAAAGGTATATAAAGATTGAGCACTGGGGCAACTAGGTGATGCGGTGGATAAAGCACCGGCCCTGGAGTCAGGAGTACCTGAGTTCAAATATGGTCAGACATTTAATAATCACCTATCTGTGTGGCCTTCGGCAAGCCACTTAACCCCATTTGCCTTGCAAAAAACCTAAAAAATAAATTAAAAAAAATAAAGATTGAGCATGGTCATATTTTTGAATAATAACATTTAAGGAAGGAGATAAATAGATTGAAGTCTGATATTCCCCCACCCCCCAGGAGGGTAGAGGGGCCTCCTGGCCTAATTTTCTGCTGTCTTTTTTTTTAAGAAAGATTTTATTTGTTTTGTTTTACAATTTTTCTTCCATTCTTGCTTCCCTCCCCCCATCCCCACAGAAGATATTCTGTTAGTCTTTTTATATTGTTTCCATAGTATACATTGATCCCAGTTGAATTCGATGAGAGAGAAAACATATCCTTAAGGAAGAAAAATAAAGTATAAGACATATCAACATTACATAATAAGATAACAAGTTTTTTTCCAAATTGAAGGTCTTTGGTCTTTATTCAAACTCCACAATTTTTTCTCTGGTTACAGATCATATTCTCCATTGCAGAAAGCCCAAAATTGACCCTAGTTGTTGCACTGATGGAATAAGCAAGTCCATCCAGGTTGAACATCACCCCCATGTTACTGTTAGGGTGTATATTGTTTTTTCTGGTTCTGCTCATTTAGCTCAGCATCAGTTCATGCAAATCCTTCCAGGCTTCTTCCCTGAATTCCAATCCCTCTTGTTTTCTAATAGGAAAATTGTGTTCCATGACATATATATATATGTATATGTATATATACATATATATATATATATATATATATATATATATATATATATATATATATGTATATAGCACAGTTTGTTAAGCCATTTCCCCAATTGAAGGGCAGTCACTTAATTTCCAATTCTTTGCCACCACAAACAGGGCTGCTATGGATATTTTTGTGCAAGTGATGTTTTTATCCTTTTTCATAATCTCATCAGGGTATAGATCCAGTATTGCTTTTGCTGGACCAAAGGGTGTGCACATTTTCATTGCCCTTTGGGCATAATTCCAAATTGCTCTCCAGAAAAGTTTTATGAGTTCACAGCTCCACCAACAATGTATTAGTGTCTCAGATTTCCCACAACCCTTCCAACATTAATCATTGTCCTTTCTGGTCATATTGGCCAGTCCAAGAGGTATGAGGTAGTATCTCAGAGATGCTTCAATTTTCATTTCTCAGAAATGATTTAGATCATTTTGTCTTTTTTAGGATGTTTCAAGGAAAATGGGGTTAAGTAGTTTGCCCAAGGCCACATGGCTAGGTGATTATTAAATGTTTGAGGCCAAATTTGAACTCCGGTACTCCTGACTCCAGCGTCCATGCCTATCCACTTTGCCTCCTAGTTGCACCTAGAGCAATTTTTCATAACTATGGATTGCTTTAATTTCCTCAGCTGTAAATGGCCTTTGCATATCCTTTGACCATTTGTCAATTGGGGAATGTTTTTTTTTTTTTGAGAATTTGATTCAGTTCACTGTATATTGTAGAAATGAGTCAGAAATAATAGTTGTAAAAAGTTTTCCAATTTATTACATTTCTTTGGATCTTGGTTGCAGTGGTTTTGTCTGTGCAAAAGCTTTTTAATTTAATGTAATCAAAAACATCTAGTTTGTTTTTAATGATGTTATTTTAATGATGTTCTTATATCTTTTCCTTGGTCATAAACTGCTTCCCTTTCCATAAATCTGACAGGCAAATTACTCCTTGATCTTCTAATTTACTTATAATATTATTTTTCATGTCTAAATTCTGTCCTGTATCCATTTTGATCTTAAATTGGTATAGAGTTTAAGGTGTTGGTCTAAGCTAAATTTCTTTCATACTAACTTCCAATTTTCCCAACAATTTTTTTTTCAAAAAGAGAGTTTCTATCCCAATAGCTGGACTCTTTGGGTTTATCAAACAACAGATTACTATAGTTATTTCCTGCTATTGTCCATTCCACTGATCCACAATCCTAGTTCTTAGGCAATACCAGACAATTTTGATGACTCGTGTTTTATAATATAATTATAGTTCTGGTGAGGCTAAGCCACCTTCTTTTGCATTTTTTTTCATTAAATCCCTCGAAATTCTTGCCTTTTTATTTCTCCATATAAATTTACTTGAAACTTTTTTCCTAACTCTAAAGAAATTTTTTGGAATTTTGATTGGTAGAGCACAATTTGGTAGAATTGTCATTTTTATTATATTAGCTCGACCTATCTATGAGTAGTTGATGTCTGCCCAGTTATTTAAATCTGATATTATTTGCATGAGAAGTGTTTTGTAATTGTTTTCAAAAAGTTTTTGAGTCTGTCTTGGAAGGGAGACTCCCAGGTATTTTATATTATCTGAGGTTACTTTGAATGGGATTCCTCTTTCTAGCTCTTCCTGCTGTATCTTGCTAGTCAATTTATGAGGGTTTATTTTATATCCTGTGACTTTGCTAAAATGACTAATTATTCCCAGTAGATTTTTTAGGTGACCTCTTGGGGATTCTCTAGTTATACTATCATGTCATCTGCAAAGAGTGAGAGTTTTGCCTCTTCCTAATTCTAATTCCTTCAATTTCTTTTTCTTCTGTTATTGCTGAAGCTAACATTTCTTATACAATATTGAATAGTAGTGGTGATAATGGGCATCCTTGTTTCACCCCTGATCTTATTGGGAATGCCTCTACCCTATCCCCATTGCATATGATGGTTGCTGATGTTTTAAGATAGATACTGCTTATTATTCTGAGTAACAATCCACTTATTCCTATACACTCTAGTGTTTTTAGTAGGAATGGGTACTGGAATTTGTCAGAAGCTTTTTCAGCATCTTTTGATATGATCATATGATTTCTGATGGGTTTGTTATTGATATATAATTAATTATACTAAGTTTTACTAAAATTGAACCAACCCTGCATTCCTGGGATAAATTCTACTTGATCATAATAAATTATCCTAGTGATAAATTGATGTAATCATTTTGCTTAAGATTTTATTTAAGATTTTTGAATCTATATTCATCAGGGTGATAGCTCTATAATTTTCTTTCTCTGTTTTAACTCTTCCTGGTTTAGGTATCAGCACCATATTGGTTTCATGGAAACAGTTCTGTCTTTAACTATTGTTCCAAAGAGTTTATATAGAATTGGAACCAATTATTCCTTAAATGTTTGATTGAATTCACTTGTGAATACACCTGGCCCTGGAGACATTTTCTTAGGGAGTTCAATAATGACATGTAGAATTTCTTTTTCTGAGATAGGATTATTTAGGTTTTTAATTTCCTCTTCATTTAATCTGGGCAATTTATATTTTTGTAAATATTAATCCATTTCACTTAGACTGTCAAATTTATTGGCATAGAGTTGGGCAAAATAATTCTGAATTATTACTTTAATTTCCTTCTCATTGTGGGTGGGTTGACCTTTTTCATTTATGATACTAGCAATTTGGTTTTCTTATTTTTTTAATCAAATTGACCAGAGGTTTATCAATTTTATTGACAAAATCAGCTCTTGGTTTTATTAATTCAGTAGTTTTCTTGCTTTCAATTTTACTAATTTCTCCTTTAATTTTTAAAATTTCTAATTTGGTATTTCATTGGGGGTTTTTAATTTGTTCTTTCTCTAATTTTTTAGTTGCATATTTAGTTTATTGATTTCTTCTTTCTCTAAGCAATTAAAGATATATATTACCTGACAGCCACCTTGAGTGTATCCCATATGTTTTGGTATGTTGTTTCATTATTGTCATTATCTAGGATGAAATAATTAATTCTTTCTATAATTTGTTGCTTGATCAACTCATTCTTTAAAGTGAGGTTAGTTTCCAATTAGTTCTGGGTCTATATCTCCCTGGTCCAATATTGCATATGATTTTTATTGCATTATGATCTGATAAAGATGCACTCACTATTTCTGCCTTTTGCAATTGATCATTAGGTTTTTATTTTCTAGTATATGGTCAATTTTTGTGTAAGTGCCATGTTCTTCAGAAAAAAAACGTATATTCTTTCTATCCCCATTCAATTTCATTGATAAGTCTGTCATATCTAGGTTTTTCTAACAATCTATTTATCTCCTTAATTTCCTTCTTATTTTATGAGTAGATTTATCTAAATCTGATAGTGGGAGACAGCAGTCTCACACTAGTAGAGTTTTGCTGTCTGTCTTCCTGTAGATCTTTCAGCTTCTCTGCTAAGAATTTGGATGCTGTACCATTGTGTGTATATTCATATTTAATATTGAAATCACTTTATTGTCTTTGGTACCTTTTAGGAGGATATAGTTTCCTTCCTTATCTCTTTTAATACTATCTATTTTTGTAGCTGCTTTGTCTGAGATGAGGTTTGCTACCCCTGCTTTTTTCACTTCAGCTGAAGCAAAATATATTTTGCTCCAACCATTTACCTTTACTCTATATGTATCTCTTTGCTTCAAATGAAGTTTCTGATAAGCAGCACATTGTAGGATTCTGGTTTTTAATCCACTTTGCTATTCACTTACATTTTAAGGGAGAATTCATCCCATTCACATTCAAAGTTAAAATTACTAAATGTTGCCCTCCATGATATCTTCCCTCTGTTTGTATTTTTCCCTTTTATCCATAATCCCGAGAATTTTGTTTCTAAATACCTTTTTATGGATAAGAACACAAGGAGAAATGGAGTTTAAATAACTTATTCATATCATTGAACTAATAATTGCTGAGATCAGAGTTGAAGTAAAGACTTCCTGACTCCAGACTCAGAGCTTTATCTACTATTTACTGTGGCACCTAGCTATACTACTTTGAGCATTCAACCAAAATAATTTCTAATATTGTTCATGTCAGAAAATATATGACCTCAGCTGCATCTTAAAACCATTATCTCTCTGCCAGCAAGTGAGGTGCTCTCTTTAAGGTTGATCTTCTTTCTCAAATCATTCTCCTCTCTCAATGAATTCAATAGCTGACACACAAATTCTCCTCCCAACAATATATATATATATATATATATATATATATATATATATATATATATATATATATATATTATATATGTATATGTATTATGTTAATGTAACCTCAAACACCCTATCACCCCTGATTATCAATGCTTTATTTACCATAGTATCTATCACCATTCCACCACAGCTACACACAAGGGTGGTTATTCCTTTGATCTCTTCAATATTTGCAAACATTTCACTCCCATTATACAGAATTTTAAAAATACTTTTATTGTCATATCTTTATACCCTGTCACATATCTCTCCTCCCCACTGTTCTGAAATCCAAATCTCCATGCAAGATTTAATCAATATCTTGCATTGCTTTGTGAGGTTACCAACCTTCATGTTATTCCTCTCCTAAACTAACTCAAAGAATTTATATTTTAAAAAAATAGATTCATATATATATATATATATAATATATGCATATATAGAAATACACAAATAGGATACAATATAGACACGGTTGGGTTCAAGATAAGAGGCAAAGGTGAAGAGGAGAATATTCTATAAAAGAATTTCCTCAGGGTGTCTAGGTGGAGTAGTGGATAAAGCAACGGCCTTGGAGTCAGGAGTACCTGGGTTCAAATCAAGTCTCAGACACTTAATAATTACCTAGCTGTGTGGTCTTGGGCAAGCCACTTAACCCCATTTGCCTTGCCAAAAAAAACATAAAAAAAAAGAATTTCCTTGATCTCCTCAACTATAAGAGCCCTTAATAAAGAAATAGAGATGGAAAACAAGCAAATAAAAATGTCTACCTTGTTCATAATTATACTTACGTGGGGGTTTGTATTCAAAATCTGTGTCTTCAGTTTTTCTACATTGTCTGCCTAGTTACATGAATTGTTTGTTTTTATTATCCTTTGGATTCTTTTAACTATGCTACTGACAAAAAGTTTGCTATAGCTAAGATCCAACTTATTTTCCTTTCCAAATAGTCTGGGAATCAAAGCACATCTACCTGGGGCAATGAAATCAGAATTCTGAAGAATTTTCAGCAGTGCTTCAAGACTAGACTCTATTGGTTAGGATAACCATGACCATGCATATCAGTTCGTTGAAACTTGAACCAAAGAGAGACATATTTTTCTATTCTTATAAATTCAATTAATGATCATATTCTCAGACAACAGGATGATAGATTTTTAATACTGTCTGTTGAGTAACGATAAGAGAGACTATGGACAAAGTGCTCTAGACATTCTCATATTCTGTTGTTTAGCTGACTGCTTCTTAAATACTGTTTTATTTACCAAAAGAGAGGGTTCTATGGACTATAGTCATATTATAAATACAGTTGCTGTATAAAAATAATGAAATGAAAATTAAAAATACAAGGTACATCCAAACATTACTACCAAATTCAGTAAAAATAATATAACTAGAATCTTTTGCTTTTCATGCTGAAGACATTTTTTTTTAATTTACATTGTCTGTGTGGACATGCTTTTAAAATGGAAGTCCTGGAACAACAGATGTGTTTCTAATTGCTTCCTTAAAATGAAATGTTTTTATTCTGCTTTTACAGCAGAGGAATACAGGAAATATCCTTCAGCAAAGGGCACCAGCTGCAAAACAATAAAAAGAGCTTTAAACGTTTATCCCATGATTGGCGGTTCGCTTGCCCCCTTAGACTTCATAAAGTTCACATTTATTAGTGCAAAATGTAAAAAGGAAGTTTCATCATTTTATGTCCACTTAAAAATAATTTGAACAAACACATAAGAGACCTATCTTGATTTCTTGGAAACACTTTTATTTTATATTATTTGGGGGTTAATCTTTTTCACCCTTGTATTAAAAAGATGAAATTATATTCCTTGTCTGAATCCCTGTCAATAGAAGGTGGTCAGATTTTAACTGTAGCAGAGTCAAGGCCCATCTACTCTGTAGAAATTGAGGGGACAGCTTAGAATTCTGGCTTCTGACAATCTCTGTACACCTATCCCTGTTACTACCATTAGATTCACTTTTAACAGTTTGTTGCTGCTTTTATAAAAATAATATTTTTCAATGGAAGGGAATATCTTGGAATAATGGAAAACAATATTCAGGGTGCTATTGCAACTCAGACTCAACTCTTTTCTACTACATTCTGAACCCAGCTCATCCCCGCTCTACAATGCCCACACAAACATGAGACATGAACTCCAGGGGGATACCCATCCAATCTTAGTCATCATCAGGCCCAATGAACTTATCTTCCATTTTTTTATTGCACTGTGGATGATTAGGTTAATATCTTTGTGGAGATTGTACATTCACTAACCTATCTTTGGGCTTGATGAAAGTCGTGCAGTGTTCTATGTGAAAAGACTTAGCCTGTATATGGTAAAACAATGGAAATGGGAAACACTATTTAAATAGGCATCTAGGTTGTTCAGTGGATAGAGTGGTGGGTCTAGGGTCAGGAAAAGTAATCTTTATGAGTTCAAATATGGCCTCTATGTATCTATTTAATGTTTATATCATTATTTCTCTCTCTACCATCTGTTTATATATATATATATATATATGTATATATATATATACATATATATATATATATATATATATATATGTAGATATCTGCATACCTGTATGTAGCTGTTTGGCCCTGGGCAAGTCATTTTACACTATTTGCCTCAGTTGGTTCATCTATGAAATGTGTTAGAGAAGAAAATGGAAAACCATTCCAGTATCTTTGCCAAGAAAATACTAAATAAGGTCATGAAAAATTGGACATGACTAAACAGCAATAACAAGTTTCTTAAATACAAACCAAATTCATTTCTATGAAACATTTCAATAGATTTTTGAGGGGAGGCAGTTAGGTGGCCCATGAATAAACTCTTGGTCCTGGAGTCAGGAAGACCTGTCTTCAAATATGCTTATACACACACTAGCTGTGTAACCCTAAGTAAGATATTAAAACTTGTTTGCCTCAGTTTCCTCATCTATAAAATGAGCATAATAATATCTGCCTTCCAGGGTGATAGAGATCAAATTAGATACTAATTGCAAAACTTTCAGCTGGCACATTGTAAGTGTTATGGAAATATTAGCTATCATCATCAATCCTAACTTTCACCTTAGGCAAGTCACCTAAGGTCTCTCTCAGTAACAATGCCCTTGTCTGTAAAGTGAGAGTGTTGGATTACATTAACTTAAAGGTCGCTCCTATCTCCAAATCTGTAACCCTGTTTGATCAAAAAAACTGAGCAATATATAATTATCATGTCCAAGCATGGTTCTTTAAAAGGGAAGAATAAATGTGTCCATGTCCTTTCTTTGCAGAATTTGGGGACTAATGGAGGAAATTATTACTTATGTTGTCAGACTCAATGGATATACTGTTTAATTTTGTTGAGTGTTTTTTTTTTTTTACAGAATTGTTTTTATTTTTCATTAATTGCACTTTGGTGTTATGTCAGGAAACATTATTTATAATTCTCGGCTATCCCCCTACATATTATTTTGTAAAGGAATTTGTGCTATATAAACAGTGTTATTCTTATCACTATGTCTCCCACTTTGTAAAAACTCAAGTATTTACTTATTGAACCATTATCTGATCTCATTGGCTTGTTTCATGGCAACTCTTCTGAAGCACAAATTTCTCCAAAATGGATGAATGGTTAAGCTAAGATGTCTTAAATTTTCCTAGTTCTCATTTTTTGGAGGGGGAAAGTTTATCAAGACAGAGATCCACAATCATGTATATCTTTTACTTCTTCCATTAGTCCTTATTCTGGAATTGGTTTTTACCCTCTGTTTTTTGCGGTTTTTTTTTTTTAAACTAGATTTTGACCTCTTTCCTCAATAAAGCTTTCTCCAAGGTTGACATTGATTGCCACATTACATGGCCCTTTCTCAATACTTATCCTTCTTGGCCTTTCTGTAATATTTGAAACTGTTGACAACGCTTCTATCTAGATCAGGTTTTGCTAACCTGTTCCTATGAGCATATTTAATATATATATATATATATATATATATATATATATATAATGTTTATACAATTATTCCTCTCTCTACCATCTGTTTCTATATATGTAGATATCTGCATCTCTCTCCTATGTGTGTATGCATATGCACACCCATATATACAACTGTTTATATGTATATATATATATATATATATATATATATATATAATATATGTATATATAGACATGTCAGTAGAGTGCAGAACTGGAGGAGGAGGAAGCCTCATCTTCCTGAGTTCAAATCTCAGTAGTTTAGTAGTTCTTATGACCCTGGGCAAGTCACTGTTTGCCTCAGTTTCCTCATTTGTAAAAATGATCTTGAGAAGGAAATGGCATATCACTCCAGTATCTTTGCCCACAAAATCCCAAATGGGGGCATGATTGAAACAACTCAACAACATGTATGCATAGATATACATATAAATATTTATATACATCTTTAGAGATATGTATATATAGGTATAACTATATTGGATTTGAGGGAAGGTAAGCAGAGGAAAGAATGAGTTCTGTATTGCCCAATTTTGAGTTTGTATTGTCTTTGGTTCCTCCAGTTCCATTCAATATATTAAAAAATTCTGACTAAAGGGGAAATTACCTCCAGTCTCTAGGGAGACAAGCTGTTAATGCATATTGTATAATGATATGTTTATCATGATAACAATAAATTCAGTATGCTATTATTATCATCATCATTATAATTATCCTAGGCTTAATAAATATTTAATGAATGAATAAGGACAGGGGTTAGGACAATTCAATTCTTGAACTGTAGGTTAAAACAATGCTCTTTTTAACTAGCAAGTAGTTGGGTAAGGGGAGCATTTCACTCTGTTGCCATGGCTTGTTCCCATTTTGAAGGAACAGGTGTTTTGTTGAACACCTTGTCATCACATCTAATTGCTTTCCAGTGAGTCTCTATTGGTAAAGCGCAGGTTGTGATTAAAGGAGCTTTCACTGCTCCCATGGAAGCAGGTCACTTCCCTTTATGGCATCATAAACCCGCCAGTTGTGGGATCATTGCCACAAGGTTCATTTAAAACCCTCTTCTGCTGCACCCCCAATAATGGAGAAGGATATTCTTAAACTTCAAGTCTCTTGGCACTAATTATGTACCTTGATTGCCGGAATGATCTATAATCATAATCATAGCTGATGACTCTGTAATGCTATAGGGTTTCCAACATGCTTATCTCTCAAAAGCTCTGTATAGTAGGTCATCCAAATATTATTAATCCTCCACCCATTTTACTTATGAGGACACCAAGTCTAGGAGTGCAAATGAGGACCTTTAGTGACAAAATATAAATTTCAATTAGGTTTCCTTGATTCTAATTCCAGGCTCTCTGTGTCTCTCTCTCTTGTCAGTCTGTTTCAGCTTTCTCAGTCTTTCTGTCCCTGATTCTCTGTACTGGTCACTCTCTACTTCTATCTCTGACTTTTTCTGTCCCTAGCTCTATCTTTCACTTTCTGTGTCTGTCTCTTTCTCGAGGTCACTCCCTGTGCCTTTGTTTCTCTCTGGTTGCTTCTGTCTCTGTTACTGTCTGCCTCTCTGTCCATATCTCTCTCTTTCTACCTCTCCTCTCTCCCCTCCTATCCCCCACATATTTGGAGTTAATAGAAAAAATATTGGTCAATATAGTTTCTATGATAATATAAAAGCCCAGTTTCTTCATCTCTGTTCACATCTATACATCTGTGTATGTGTGTGCATGATGTATGTGTGTACACACACAAACACGCACACACACACACACACAACTAATTGTAGAAACCCATCTGCATCATTCTTCAATCTATCACTTACATGTTAGATATCCTGAAGGAAAATGATCCCAGACTGAAAGTGTTCTACCTCCCCACTATCCTAAAATTTACATTTATGGACTCCTGTTATTTCTTTTCATAGCTTAGAGGACAAAATTAACTCAAAGCAAAGGGATTTGATAAAATGACCTAGTGAGAAGTGAACTATTTTCTCCATAAAACTGGCACTCAACTTCCCATAAATGATTAGCAGTAATGGAAACAGATTTCTCAGAGTTCACAAATATAAAGGTACAGTTGTGCCAGTGTCATACATGTGCAAAGAGAGGCTACAAAGACTTCTGATGACCTGTCATAATGATTTTCTGTTTTCTGCCATTGGGTGACTTGTGCTGGGACTTCTTTTTTCTACTCCTGGGAATATCTCATTATGCTATTGTTTAACTATAGTCTTTAAGGTTTGACCCCAAATCTTGAGTTTGGGCATTGTTCTTTAATTCTGGAAACTCATCTTGCCAACTTCTACTCAATGTTCAAGGTAAGATGTCTCCTCCTTACGGAGACAGCCGCTAAATGTTTCTGCTGTCAGATGCTATAGTTAATAGGAATGAAAAGAGTGTTCCAGAACAGTGGTATAAAATTTCACTGGGATAGGAAAAACTGCAAAATAATGTTCACCTGCATATGACTGTATTTTATTTTAAAAAATATACATTCTCATCTGTTTCATAAGTCACGATTGATGTCTGTGCTCCAGAAACACAAGAAAAAAAGGGAGGATTCTTTAGGCTTCCACAGAAGTGGAGCTCATGCTCTGTTCACTTTTTCTCTCTTCCTATGGCTCTGTTTGGGGATTGATTGATTTATTGACTAGTAACTTTGGGGAAACTCTTCCAGGCCAGGAAATCCATTACTTCTGATGGTTCTCATAGTATTTATTGGTTATTTCATATTTAAATGATTAAAACGTTCATAGTGATACATTATCTTATGCTTCTGTTCTTTCCCCCTTCTATCTCGTAATTTATGTAGGGAAAATGGACCCAATGGACCAGCCACCACCTCCTTAAGGCCCTTCTCCTGTTTTTAAGCATTTTACAGAGACAGCGAAGATGCCTTCAAGCTTCCTGCTTCATCCAAGAGTCGGAGGATTAACTTTTACAATTCTTTGTTCCCCTCCTTCCCAGTCAGTCTTGGCCTCGCTCCTCGCCCTAATAACACTCTATGTACGACGTATATCTTCAATAAGTAAGAAACAGCCACTCTGGCGTGGGTCTGGGGTCCTGGATATTGCCTCTGCATCTTCCGTCTTTCAGTCGGCTTTGGTGACTAGAGGTGGGTGCAGAGGGCACAGACCCTGGCATCGGGCACTGAGTTCAAAAGAGGCCTTGGCACTAGCTGGCTGGGCGGCCCTGGGCGCGGCACCCTGCCTGCCCGGTACCCGGTGCGCCGTGTGCCCGTGCCATGTCGGGTGGCCTCTCGGTGCCCTCGGCGGCCGGGCAGGACTCAGGGCCGGGCAGAGGCGCAAGGGCTGCCGGGAGGGCAGCGGGCTGAGCGGCCGCGTGCGCTGGTGTGGACGGGGGCGGGGCTGGGGGCGGGGCGGCCGGGCCCGAGGCGGGGCCGCACATCCGGGCCCCGGCTCCCCGCGCCCCGCCCCCCCGCGCCCGCAGCTCCGGCCGGGCCGCGCTCTCGGGCACTTCCGGCTGCTCCGCGGGGAGGCGGGGCCCGGCCTGGGCGGGGCGGGGCCTCGGGCTGGGCGGGGCCGCTCCCACGCTGGTTCCCGCCTTCCCTAAAGGGGGGAGGGGCCTCCGCGCTCGGATCCGCGCGCTCGGGGCGCCGCCTGCTGGCCGGCCCGGGGAGGCCCCGTGGCGGCGTGGGGAGCCGCAGCGTGCCGGGCCGGCCCAGGCCGGGGCGGGGACCCGCGGTGCCCGGGGCGCGCGGGCTCGGCCCCTCCGCCTGTGTAGCCGTAGAGCACACATGTGCTGTCACGCATCACACCTACATACATGTGCGTTAGGTCAGGCCGCCCCGCCCCCCCCCGAGCCAGCGGCCCGGACCAGGAGCGCCCCGGGCGGGCGGCGCCCCGAGGAGGCCCCGGGTCGGAGCGGAGCCGGGCGGGAGCGGAGCCGGGCGGGACGAGGCGGGCGGGGCCGCGGGCCGGAGCGGGGCCGGAGCGGGACCGGAGCGGGGCCGGAGCGGGACCGGGCGGGAGCGGGGCCGGGCCGGAGCGGAGCGGGGCCGGCGGGGGAGCCGGGCTGGGCCCGCGCGGGGTGGCCTCCGTGGCGTCCCCTGCGGAGCTCGCGTGTTTATCTGCTGTGTCACAAACGTGTGTAAGGGGGTGCGGGGAAAGTCTGTAACCTAAATATAGATACATAGAGATGTAACGTATGTGGGTGACAAATGAATATCATGTACATCTATGTATATATACATGTATCTATGTCTCTGTCTCGCTGTATCTGTATGTGTATATATACATGTATACATCTGTCTGTCTGTCTCTATATATAATATATGCAACTCTCTCTGTGTCCCTCTCTTTATCCATCATGGTTGAAATATATATAAATACATATTTATCTTTATCCATATATATATACATATATATAAAATGTGTGTGAGACAAATTGTGTAACATATCTCTATCTATCTATCTATATCTAATCTCTATCTTTCTCTATCTATCCACATGCACATTTTCCCCATTCTCCCCTTGCCCCTTTCTCAAAGAAGGCAAACAGAAAAAATAAAATTTTACAACAGACCCCACTTGAAACAAGTCAGATAACTTTAAAAGTCTTCAAAAGGTGATAGACACGACATTCTCTCTGTTCTCATTATATTTTTTCCCTTCACTTTCTACTCCCTCTTTCCTGCCATTCCAGCCCCGTCCAGACAAAAAGCTTTATTATATCCCTACAACACAGAGCAATCACTCTGTTCCATTCTAGAGGTACAAAACTGATTGGAAATACTGACCTTCCCCTCAGGGAGTTTATATTACTTTGAGAACAGAATATACATAGTTAATCAGATAACATGGTTATTTTAGGGGAAAAAAATTTCTCAGCCTAGGGGAGCAGAGGGGGGAAAAAACTACACCAAGTAAGAAACATTTTCTGAGACTTGAAGACAGGAAATCTAAGAAGCAAAGGTGCCCACAGAGAACATTCCAGACATGAGAGATCACCTATGCAAAAGACTGGAGGCAAGAAAGTTATGTCAAAATTAAGGAATAGCAGGAAGGTTAGTGTGAACAGAATATAGAATGTAGGAAAAGGAATAGCATGTAAGTCTGGAATGATATTATGGAACAAGATTGTGAAAAGTTTTGAATGTCAGATAAGGAGTTTATTATAACCTAGAGGCAACTGGAAGCCACTGGAGTTTCTTAAGCAGAGGGTTGACATTATCAGTCTGGTTTTTTAAGAAGGTTATTATGCCAGCCACATGGAGGATAAGTGGAGTGGGGAGAGCCTGGAAGACAATTTTCCAGAGTAGAAGTTATTGTAATTGTCCAGAAAAACAATGATCAGGACTTGGACTAAACAGGGGCCGTAAGAATTAAATCAAGAAACATGTCACATCTGTTGCTAAAATCCTATGAGCAAAATCTGCAAGAATGCTTTAGGAACATTTCTTCTTAACTGGTAACCATTAAGGGAGGAAAACTAGTTAATCATATTTTATAAAATCATAGCTTTGTCAATCATCTTTTGTTTTTCAAAAATCATCTTGCTCTACCTTCTTTCCCAGATTTTTCTATCTTTTTTTTATTTCAAGCAAAAAAACCCAACTCAATGCACATTTGAGAGGGCTGTTTGAGGGTAAATATCTCAGAAGAGGTTGTAAAATTTCCATTTTTTTTGTAACTCAAGGCAACTGAAAAAAATTTAATAAAAGATAAGAAAACACCTTTTAAAGGTTCCTTTATCCCTAACTTATTATAGTGTCATCTGGTAATATAAGTTTGACCTCCTATGCATAGTTTACAGCTAAGATCAATCTTCTGTTTTGTGTATTTATGAGAGAGAAAAATGGTACATCTATGCAAGTAATGCAATCAACACTGAGTTTGCTCCAGGGGCTACTCTTAGTACATAAAACATAAGGAAACAAAATTCATACTTTTACTCTTTTCTTTAGTCGGCCAAATTCCTTGATCCCTGATAGCTTCAATTTTCTGCCTTCCTTTATATCACTCACTTGTTATATTTTAGACCCCACAAAACTAAAAAAAAAATCTCTCCAGCTCCCCAAAATGCACTATTCTTTTTTTCAGCAATGCTGTTGTTCACATCATCCTGTCTTCCTAAAATACTCTAACAGATTCACCTGCTGAAGTCCTACACATCTTTTGAAACTATTTAAACACATTTCAATTCATTTGGGTTGAATCCCCTTTTAGCCACTTAATACTATCTCTTACATTGTGTCAATCATTTAATTTCTCTGGGACTCAGTTTCATTTTTTTATATTATTTTTATTTTTTCAATTTATTTTTTTCATCCTTTTTGAAACCAGAGTAATAAAATTTGTACTATGTGAACCTGAAAGGGATACATATAAACAAATATAAGTTGTCATTCAAAGTAGATAGATGGTTTAATAGGTATGATCTTAGGCTTAAAATTGAGAACACACATGAATCCAAATCCTACATCCAAAACTTAATAACTGTGTGAAGCAGTCAAATCACTTAACCTCTTTGCAGTCTTAGTTTCTTCATCAGTGAAATGGGAATCATAGAACTTTGAGAGAGGTAAATAGTGCAGTGGATGGAACATTTTGCCTGAAGTTAGGAAAATTTGAGTTTAAATCAAATCACAAACATTAGCTGTGTGACAGTAGCCAAGTCACTTAAGCTCTTGTAAGCTCAGTTTCCTCATTCATAAAATGGAAATAAGGACAGCATGCAAAAACAGCTATTGGTGATGGAATAAGGAATGTATGAGCTTAAATATTCCTTCAAACGTGCATTCATTTGTGACCTTAAGTAAGTCACTTCTGTCTGTCTCAGTTTCCTCAAGTGTAAAATTGGGAAATAATTAGATCTCCACAGAATTATGAGGATTAAATGTGATATGTGACAGCTATTGCACATAGTAGATACTTAAAAATGTTTGTTTTTTGACCTCTTCAGACTACATCATAAATTTGTAAGAATGTCATGAAATTTTATATATGCCATTTTGTACATTTAAAAATTTAATATTGATTCTATTACCATTTGGTAGAATTTTAAGAGCGAGTGACCCAAGGGGTCCCTGTGCATGAGGAATAAATAAATATAAAAGAAGTAAGAATATATGTAGCTTAATCATTTTGGCTCCAATATTTTATATATTTAGGAGATTAGTGAAAGACAATGAAAAGTAACACAAACATTTCTTTCATGATAACTGATTAATATATCGTGGCTAGTGCTGGAAAGAGATCCTGGGAATATATATTATTGGAGCCCTTGTTGCAAGGCTTAGAATTTTCGACCTAATGGGGACCTAATTAAGAAATTTGAGTGTAAGAGGGTCAAAATCAGGAGGTTAATTTAACAATGTTGTTTTTAGATGAAGCAAAATGAAAGGACTTTGATGCTTCTCCTAATGTATAGCATAAAATCTAATATTATACATATTCCAAAAGCTATAGTGTTTAAGCTGCACCAAGACTTTTGGGCCAGTTGGTAGCTTTAAAACTGCACTAAGATTTTTGGGACATTCAGCTTTGAACTTATTTTTGAAAATCCAAAATGAAATCTTCTGGGATGTCATTTAATCAAATACCATAATGAAAAGATGTTATTCTTTCTGCAAATGGTTCCAGATCAAACCCAAGGTGTTCCCCGAATTATAGATGGTATCTCCTGAGCCCTAGTTTCATCTAACCACTAAGACTTGAATTAGATTTTACACAGGATTACTTGCTTCACATGGTAAAAATACAAATACACAATTTACTCCCCCCAACACGAAATCCTCTGCCTCTCATTCTACCTAGATTTCTGAAGAAAGGAAAGGGATTAGTTTCACAGTTTAGCTCAGTATCTATAGAGCACAGCTCTAGATTCCAAATACAATTGTCTCCTTGGGCTCCTGTCCCAGGTACCCTGACATCTCCAGTATTCCCTTACTTGTCTGGCTGTCTTCAGGATCCTGCCTGGACCCCGGCTTCAAGTTAGGCATTGCTCAAACGCCCAAGTCCAGGGTATATTGCTGCTGTCAGAATTTAAAACTGAGGATAAAAGACACAAAACAAAAACAAACACTACAGGCTCATTTCTAGGACCTGACATAAAAGACAGGGTGGTGGAGAGAAGTGTCCTTCCCCCCCACACACACTTACACCAGAGGTAAATTATAATCTTTATCCTCTGGACACAACATGAAAAAAGTCATTATTGACCTGGTTAGTTTTAAAGATGTAGCTTATATAGATTATGTAATCAGAGAAGGCTTTCTCCTCCCAGATGAGACAAGAATCGGGAAAACAAATTGCATCCTTTTTAGGCTATCTGGACAGGCTCCTTCAGCCCTTCCTTTTTTACTTATACTTAGTGCTATGGTAATTATTGATTATACAAAACCAAAATGATTCCCACTCTCCAAAAGGTTAAGGGAACACATAAAGGGAAACTCAAAAGATGAAGGGGAAGAGAGGAGGGGGAAAAGACACTCATTAGTGAGCCAGACAACCAGTGTAGATGTGGAATAGACCAATTTAGAAGCTGGAGGCAGAGAGAGAGCCTAATGGGCAATTCCAGATAGAGGTGGGGGGGTCTCATCAGTAAGTGAGTCAGTCTCAGTGTGGATTCATGCCCAGGGGCACTCCTCTGGGGTGGAGGTGAAGCAATAGGTGAGAGCTGGCAGTTAAGCACCATTCTTTCCTCTGCAAAATTGCTTGAAGGGAAAAACATATAAATATTATACCCAAGCATTAATATCCTTTCTAAATGTGGCACTCTTAATTCAAAATAATCTGATTGCATAATTTCAATGCTCAAAAACCTTCAACGGCTCCCCATTGGTTGCCAAATAGAATTAAAATTCAACAAATTTGAATCAAGAAGGGGCATTCCAGTAGGCTCCCAGGCTTTCTTTTCATCATCAATCATAGTATCTTGCACATAGTAGGTACTTAATAAATATTGACTTTTGAGTTTGTCCTTTATGTATTGAGTCTAATATTTTTTTCTCAGATGGGGGTTTCACATTGTCTTATAATTATGCCCTCTGAAGACAGAGTGATGGTCCAGTAAGTTCCTTAGCCTGTCACCTCATTAATCTTTTATACATACTTCATTAATGTCCAATCACAATATATCAGAACTTTAAGAATTAAAGTAAAAGTTCTTACAGCAAAGTAGATAGTTTCTAATATCTATGCTCACAGAAAACAATTTATTTCCTCGCTGCTGTAACTGCATTTCTTTCATATACAGAATGGGATATAAGGTCTTCTTGATTTTCTTCTTGATAAATGGTTATCTATTATACCTCACTTATCTATCTACTATTCAGGTACAACCTCTTTGAAAGTAATAATATTGACTTATGGTGAGTATTTTAACCTTACTTTTCAGAATGAGGTTGGCTACATTTCTTCTTTGGTCTTTGGTATTTCTGAGAGTTTAGGGATTTTTTTCTTATCCTTATTTAACTACCACTCTCTTAGATAAACCTTTTCTCTTTTAACTGACAGTATCTAGTTCCCCAGTTCAACTTAACTTTTTAACACAGATAGATAGATAGACAGACAGACAGACAGACAGACAGACAGACAGATAGATAGATAGATAGATAGATAGATAGATAGATAGATGATAGATAGATAGATGTTAGATAGAAATAGAGCTAGATAGCTAGATATAGATTTATATATTACCTATACATGCTTAGAAGTGCATACAGACATATGTATATATTATGTGTGGTGTATGTCTTTGTTTTATTTATGTTAAAAGATATATAAACATAGTATATATATATATATAACATATAAACATAATATTATAGATATAGACATTCATAATACTTTTATGAGTATTTTAATTTAGTACTAGTTTCTATAGCAGTTTCTTAAGTCCAGAAATGGAAAAATAAAGCTTTGATTTGTAGCCTTTGCATATTTTTGAAGTGTAAATGGACACAGTGAAAAACATAACAAGTGATTATCACAAGCCAGTTTAAGCCTCTTTCTTTACAATATTGTCTCTCATCTCACTAGTATACCTTCAGGTGGGTAGACATCAGATGAAGGGAAGGATGAGATCATGGTAGAGTAGTACCTTTGGAATCCTCAGTTTTGACTCCAAATTCAAATAAAATAATAGGGGAAATAGTCCCACAATATCTGTGCATTCTCTAAATCTCTCCAAAGGGCTTCTATTACATATATATAAGCCTAACCTTTTCCAAGGGAACAGCTGCATAAGTCAAGCCCATGGATGCCTAATCACAAGGGTAGGACACATTGGCCTTTCCCAATTGCATATTACTTGTTTCTATCCTTTTCAACTCAACAATCCAATTTATGTGTAGATAGTTCTCAATGATTTTTTCTTTTTTTGCTAAGTGAATTGGGTAATAGAATAAATAAGCCAGATAGGATAGTCAGAAGGTCCTGTTTCTAGTTTTCTATCTCTAAAATAAATGTATGGTTTTAGGCAAATAATTTCTCCTTTCTTAATTTTATATTCCTCATCAGTCAAATAATAGTTTTGGGTTAAATCTTGTCTAGTGCCCCTCTGGTTCTACAACTCTTAGATTAAATTATTTGGTCTTTTTATTTTCCTATTCTGCTCGCACATTCAGAGTTCATAGTTCCTTTCCATCTTCTTACACAGGGGAGTTAGTTGCATTCTGCTCCATGCAGCTCAGTCCGGAAGAGAAAGGGATCACAAGCACCTAAGGTTTGGATGTCCTCAGCATGAAATCTTTGCAAAGCTCCTTTTCCAATCTGAAGGGAATAATTTCCTATACTTGACTACTTCTCCTTAGAGCCCCCTGCCTTTAGAAGCTCAGACTCAAAATTAACATATAATTGGTTTCTTACATTTGTGATTTTTTCATCCTCACTTTTACAACAAGCTTGCTGACACAGACCACTTCTTTCTTAAAAGGCTCATGTCATTATTTCCTAGGATGCTTTAAGACTCATTTGAATAAAACATATATAAAATAGCTATTTTTCTAATTTTTAATTGTATTTTATTAGCAAATTATATTTTAATTTTAGTTTCATTTCTAAATATTTACCTCACTCTCCACCTACAAAACTATGCTTTTGGAGGAAATACATATATACATAGACTTACATACATACATATATATATATGTGTGTGTGTGTATGTATATACATGTGTATAAACAAGAAAATAGTTTACAAAACTATACAATATATGTTCATAATTCCCTACATTTCATTCTTCTCATCTCTTCTTTAGGTTTTAATTGAGGTAATATTATTTCATACTCTAATTCCTTTTTTTTAAATCTTTTCTTAAAATTAGATTATTATAAAGTCACTCTCCTAAATTCTTATTAAGTCACTCTCTTCATTTCTCACCAGGTTACATTCCTCTGTTTTTTCTCTCCTGTCTCAGAAACATGTTCATCCTTTAGATCACCTCCTCCCTGGTTCTAGAAAATGGGAACCCCCCTTCTTGCTGGACAGCTCCTCTCAGAAGTTACATTTAAGGAAAGAGCCCAAGAAAATCATCTCTGTCTCTCTGTCTCTGCCTCTGACTATGCTTCTCTATCTCTCCATCTCTTATCTCTCTGTATCTCTCTCTCTCTCTCTCTCTCTCTCTCTCTCTCTCTCTCTCTCTCTCTCTCTCTCTCATTAGATGGCATACCTCCAGACTTCTTCTTATCCATCTCTCAAACCCAACTACGTTCTCCCTTGCATTTGGATTTCCTTATATGTGTTCTCTTCCCTATTTAATTTGAATTTCTTCAGTGAAGGGGTTGTCTTCATTTTTATTTTTGGCTTGGATTTGTATCTTTAATAACCTTTCAATTCAGCATTAGGCTTTTCTATGTTCTGATGCATTATGACAGGTTAACTATTCTACCTCTGCCCCCCAAGGAGTTCCTTTGTCCATCTAGTACCAACTTTCCAAAACAGAAAGGAAGAGTTCATTTTTAACTTCTGTATCTTTCTTTCCTTCCATATCTCTAATCTGTCACCACAACTTGTCATTTTTACATTCACATCATTTCTGAAATCTTCCCCTTCTTCACCCCATAGTGACATAAACCTCCTGCAATTGTGTAAGTGAGTATAGAATGCTGTCCTTCACTCTGGAAAATGATGCTGTTGACAAGCAATTGCTATCGGTGTGTGAGTAAGTGAGTGAGTGAGTGAATGTGTGTGTGTTTTCCTGTGTAATTTGGCAAAAAGAAAGTACACTCATAAAGAAAGAAATGCTAAAGAAAGGATGAATTGCTCTCTGTTACTCAGAGTCTAAAACTTAGTTATTTATATTTATTTTTTATTTTAAATTTTTTCCAATGATATATGTGGAATTAGATTTTAACATCCATTTTTGTAAATTTTTCAGTTCCACATTTTTCTCCTGCCCTTCTTTCCCTCTCCACTCCCCATGATAATGATATTAGTTATAAGTGTTCAGTCATATTAAACATATTTCCCTATCAGTCATGTTGTGAAAGAAGTATCAGATCAAAAGGGAAATAAGGTCATGAGAAAGAAAAATATCTTCAATATATTTAAAAGAGTGAAAATAGTATGCTTCGGGCTTAATTCAGGGGGAGCTTATTTAAAAACAAATAAAAATTAGCTTGACATTCCTATTTCATATTTTACTCTAATTGGCAATCTTCTCAGAACCATTTTATTTTTATTTTTCCTCCTAAATCTCATTTTTAAGTATCTGCTGTGACAGGTTCTGAATTAGGGAATGGAGATTCAAAGACAAAACTGAGACCATTTCTCCCATCAAGGATTTTATATTTTGCAGATGATATGAGTTGGGATAACTAAGCATTTTATCATTCACTCTGTGAAGATAGTCTTGAATGAATTTTCAAATATACAAGAAGGGTACCATGTTGCTTGAAACTTGTTTAGGTAATATATGAGTATATTAGAAGCCCCTTTCAAAAAAAAAAAGAAAAATTGCCAAGCAAAATGACTGATAAAGTAATTGTGGTCAACTCCATTTCAAAAGCTTGATAATTCCCTCTTTTTATAAATCTGAAATCCATATGTTTTCCATTTTTTTTCTTTGAAATAAATACTATTTATTGTTTTTAATCTCAATTCAGATATTTTTAAAGAATTGTTTTTGTTTTCAATGTTGTAATCAAGAGCGCCTGCAACATTGACAGTCCCTAATAAATCATTGTTAAATTAAATTGAAGTCAAGAAACATTATTACTTACTATATACTTACTATCTACTTACTATTACTCATTATATACTAAGCACTGGAATTTCCAATTCAAGCAAAAAAGAAACCCCTGACCCCAAGAGGCTTACATTTCAATAGGGAATGACAACATACTAAAAACCTGAGGGCAAGGGGTGAGGTACCCATGTGGGGACATGATAGAGAAAGAATTTCAGTTAGTCAGTAGCAAAACCCAGAGAATTCATGGGATGGGAAGGTCTGCATGGATGTAGTAAAGTCCTTGTAAGAAGACTCTTGTGGCCCCGTGGAGAAAGAAATCCACTGAGTCAGGGATCAAGCCCAGAGAAAAATAAAGGAGAGCATTAGAATGTATAGTGTCTTTATTTTGTTCTTTAGATCATTAAAGACTTAAGTAACAGGCAATATGTCCAGGAATATAAGCAAGATTGGTTTTGTCAACAATGAGGCAGTGATTTTGACACAAAATCAAGTAAATTGAGATAGATAAGCATGGGTTGAATATAGAGAATTAAGAGGTGCTTTCAATGATCACCAAACTACCCATTTCAGTATAAAACTCATCTTTTTTTACATTAATCCCATCTCCAATAATGCTTAATAGCCAGAAATCACAAATTACCATATGTGCTAAGATTTGAAAATGGAATAAATAAAATGGCAGTGGAAGAAAACAAGGTGGATGTCAATAGGTTTCAGCATGTAATCTACATATTTGGAAGACATAAAGTTACCTGCATGAAGGGGTTGAGCATTTAAATTTATATCGCCTATTATGTACCAGATATTATGCTTAGTTTTGGAAATATTATCTCATTTGATCCTGTAAACATCTTAACAACATAGAAGTTACTATTATCTTCATTTTTCAATTAAAGAATTGAGGTCAACAGTGGTTAAAAGACCTATGTTCACTCAGCTAGTATGTGTCTGAGGCTGAATTTGAACTCATATCTTCCAAGCTCCAAGGGCAGAACTCTGTTCACTGTACCTACTAGCTATTTTGCTTTATCAAATGACCTATCCAATTAATCTATAGGTATTTAATGGTATTTGAGAAATAACCCAAAAAGGCATCAAAGGGGATTGTTAAGTGAAGAAGATGGACTGATTATATTCAACAAAAGAGGGAGAGGGTATATGACCTGCAGGTTAAGTATGTATGAAACGATAAAGAACAAGAGCAATATATCAGGCTATGGTCTTTCCAATAAATTTTCCTCCTAACACAAAAATATGTATTAGTTAATATCCATCTCAATACAATGGTATTTGCAATAGTTAGTGCATTTTTCCCACACTGCTTCTTGTCCTTCATTATTGAAGAAGACCAAAATGACATCACTATATTTGAGAAAAATTATAGTGTGTCTAACTATGACTGATCAGTCCAACACAAGCTCCAAATGTTCTACTACAGCTTGTGCACATGTGAAGCCCATGTGCATACCTGGGGTGGGTACTCTAAACTTCCATATGTCATGTTTCCTTTGAGCTGCTTCAATTCTGCCCTTCTCATAGAGCACATCACCCTTATGGATGAGGGCACTCCATGCTGGTCAATGCTGTGTCATCTCCAAGAAAGGAAGAGACCACCCTCTCCTCAAGACAAGGGGAAAAGTAATGGCAGATATGGAAAGAAAGAATCACTTGAGATGGAATTCTAATTTTTTATTATGGCACATCCAGAGAAATCTTACTTAAATTAGATCATGATATCTACTTTCAAATATCCATTATAACAATTTGGATAATAGATTGTACTTCATATTTTGATCATTTTTTTTTGTTCTGTTTTTGATGTCCCTGGTCACTAAGGGAAGAAGAAAAAGAAGTTACAGCAGTAAAGATTTTGTTTATCCATCATAAGAAAATTTCTAATAATTGAATCAATCCAAAAGTGTTGTGGGGCACATGGAAGATTAATGAGTTGTCCAACACTAAAGGTTTATAATGAGAGGCTGAATAACTATTTTGGTAATAGGGGAGGTAAATAAATCCAACTCTTGTCCAAATATGTATCAAGTTAAATGACCCTTAAAGTCTTTATGAGGCTGATATTTCTTGATTATCTCAAAATAAAAGTGAGAATCAGCCTTCTGACTGATTCTGACATCAGTACGTCATAATGTGCATATATTGAAAGCACAAAGAATGGAAGGCATACAAAATATAACCTATTTAAAAGAAGTATTGGAGAAATCTAGTGACTTTACTTTTTATTTTGCAGACTTTTACCTAGGGGTGGTAAATTATTATGGAATTATTTCAATAACTTTATTAAATAGCTTACACATGGTACATGAAAAACTGCATTGAGTTGGGAACAGAGACACAGTATGGGTGAGCTGCAAATTGCTAGGCACACCTCTGAGTTCTCATCATTGAAATGACTAAATTAAGCTGTAGCTAAATTAAGATTCTCACTTAGGTGAGGAAGTTTCAGGAAGATACAAAAACAAATGAAAGAGCACTGACTATAGAGGGAGAGGATCTGAGTTCAAATCTTATCTCAGGTGATTGCTACCTATGTGACATTGTACAAGTCATCTTATATCCCTGGGCCTCCAATTTCCCTTCCATAAATTAGGAGTGTTGAACTAGATGGTTTTGAACTCTGGATCTCATAATGGATGTATTCTAGGGAATATATCCTAAAGATGGAGAATGAAATGGTGAGAATCACAAATTTCCAATTTACTAAGAAGCTTTTGACATGTTTAGGCTCATTTACTTGATTATGATGTGATTGTTGTGCTTCTTTATTATTGTTGTTTAAGACAAGATCAGTAAGTTCTTCTAAGTAGAGCAGCCTCAGACACAGAAACATTGTGACGTGGTAGGGTCTCCCAGTGAATATTTCCATACTTTATCTTGAATTCGTGACTGATAATTCTTGACTCCAAAGTCAGCTATTCTGGCTATATGAACTATATCTATTCTCGCAATATTTAATTTCTGAATGTCAAAATTTTTCCAGATTTGAGCTACATATTAGCTCACCCATTAAGGTGAATTTACCTTAGTAGTCAGGAATCCTACTATATTGCTATCTTTCAAATCCAAACCTTAAGACAGCTTTGTTGGGAGGATCTGAGCTAATCAAGGTAGTGTTTCCCTAGAATACACCCATTATGAGATGGGAACATGGTTATAATGAGCCTCCTTTATGTGGTATAACTTTTATTTATAAGTGGTCTTTGAGGAACCCTTACTAGCAAATGCTGAATGGAATTTTGCCCAGAAGTGATTTAATGATTATTCCTAGACAAAGAACAGGAAGTAGAAAGGACTTGGCAGCAGGCAACAGTGTGAGAGTCATACCCCAACTGAGTTCTAGTTTCCAAGTTAAAGGGCAAATGGAATATTAATCTTCAATTTAACCTATATATATTTGTTAATATATAGTTAGTTATATATTTTCTCCATTAGAATGCGAGGTCACTGAAACGTGTGTTTTCCCTTTTTTTATATCTCCAGAATTTAGCATAATGCCTGGTGCATGGTACCTTCATAATTAGTATCTGCTAGGTGGTGCAGTGAATAGAGTATTGACCTTAGAGTCAGGAGGATGGGAGTTTGAATCCTACCTCAGGCACTTGATACTTATTACATGCATGACCTTGAGCAAGTCACCTAACCTTGATTGCCTAGCATCCAGGACCATCTCCTGGCCCAAATGAGTCTCTTCTCTGAAGAAGAAACTGAGGCTGGGGACTTAGCACAGCCTCCTTCACTCAGATTTAATTTATATGCTTGATCTTGTGGTCTTCTTTGAGACTGAAGGACAAAATAAAAAGCATTACCTTCATAATTATTTTTCCACAAATTTAATTAATTTTTCCAGTTACATACAAAAATAGTTTTCAACATTCAGATTCAACATTTTGCGAGCTTTAGAGTTCCACATTTTTTATCATCCCCACTTCCCTCCCCATTACAGAGAGCAGTCTGATGTAGATTGTTCTTGTACAACCATGTTAAACATATCTCCATATTAATCATTTTATGAAAGAAGAATTAGAACTGAAGGGGGAAAATATGAAAAAGAGAGAAAAGTGTGAATGAAGTTTTTAAAAGTGAACATAATATGCTTTGTTCTAAATTCATAATCCATAGTTTTTTTTCTCTGAATGTGGATGGCATTGTCCACTGCAAGTCACTTAGAATTGTCATTGATCTGAATTTCCAAGGGAAGCAAAGTCCAGAATATTGCTGTTAATGTATATACTGTTCTAAGTATCAGTTCATGTAAATCTTTCCAGGCTTTTCTGAAGTCAGATCACTCATTATTTCTTACAGAGTAATAGTACTCCATGATATTCATGTATCATAATATGTTCAACCATGCTCCAATTGATGGGCATTCCCTTGATTTTCAATTCTTTGCTACTACAAAAAGAGTTGTTATATACAGTTTTGAAAGAAGAGGATCCCTTCTCCTTTTTATGGTCTCTGGAATATAGACCTAGTAGTGATATTTCTGTATCAAAGTGTAGTTTTAAAGCCCTTTAAGCATAATTCCAAATTTCTCTTCAGAATTAGTTCAGTTCACTACTCCACTGACAGCACACTAGTATTCTTGTTTTCCCATGCCCTCTTCACCATTAATCATTTTGTTTTTTTTTTTTTTTTGTTATTTTAGTCAGTCTGAGGTATGAGGTGATACCTCAGAGTTGCTTTAATTTTCGGTTCTCTAATCAAAAACAATTTGGGGAATGTTTTTATATGACTATAAATAGCTGTTATTTCTTCACCTGAAAACTTCCTGTTTATACCATTTATCCATTTATCAAATGGAAAATGACTTGTATTTTTATAAATTTGCTAGTTCCCTTTATATATTAGAAATAAGTCACTTATCAGAAAGACTAACTGTAAATATCATTTCCCAGCATTCTGCATTACTTCTAAACTCAATGACATTGTACAAAATTGTTTAAATTTAATGTACTAAAAATTATCCATTTTGCAATTTATAATATTCTCAGTCTCTTCTTTGGTCATAAACTTCTCATTCTTTAGATCTGACAGATATATTATTCCTTCTTCTCCTAATTAGATTATAGTATCATGTTTTATGTCTAAATCCTGTACCCATTTTAACATATCTTTCTACAGAGTGTGAGATGTAATTCTATGCCTAATTTTTGCCATAATGTTTTCTGGTTTTCCCAGCAATTTTGTCAAATAATGAATTCTTATCCCAGAAGTTAGTCTTTGGGATTATCAAACAGGTAATTACTATGCTCATTTATTACTATTTCTTTTATATCTAAATTATTCTATTGTTCCACTGCTCTATTTCTTAGCCAATACCAGATAGTTTTGATGGTTACCACTTTATAATACAGTTTTGATCTGCTACAGCTAGACTACATTCCTTTGTGTTTTTCTCCACTGTTCATTAATTCCCTTGATATTCAGAACCTTTTATTTCTCCAGGTAAATGCTATTATTTTTATTCTATCTGTAAAATAATTTTGGCAATTTGATTGGTATAGAATAAGTAATTTATTTGTCATTTTTTATTATATTAACTATACCTAACATTAACTAGCAAGTGACATGAATTGACTTTAGATGAGTGAAAAGTGTTTTGTAATTGTGTTTATACAGCTTCTGAGTTTGTCTTGGGAGGTAGATTCCCAAATATTTTCTGTTGTCAATGGTTATCTTAAAGGGAAGTATCTTCTTATCTCTTGCTGTTGTGCTTTGTTGTTATCTTATCTATCTATCTATCAATCCATCTATTTAAATGTTGATTATTTATGTAGTTTATCTTATATCCTAATACTTTGCTAAGGTTGCTCATTGTTTCAAGTATTTTTTTAGTTAATTTTCTAGAATCCACTAAATATACCATCAATTTTATATCTTCTTTACTTGGTCTGAATCCTTCAATTTATTTTTCTTCTCTTATTGCTAAAGGCAACATTTCTAATAGAATATTGAATAATAGTGATGATAATAAACATCCTTGTTTCACCCATGATCTCAATGGGAATTCTTCTAGCTTATTCCCATTACATATAATGCTTGCTGATATAATATATATATATATATATATATATATATATATATATATATATATTACATAAAACTACTTGTTTTAAGGAAAACGTAATTTAATTGGGTAGAGCTTTTAATTGGAATGTGTCCTATTTTTGAAAGACTTCGTTAGCCTCTATTGATATAATCATATAATTTCTCTTAGTTTTCTTATTGATATGGTGAATTATGCTGATTGGTTTTCCTAATATTGAACCTTCTCCTCATACCTGCTATAAATCCTACCTGACCATATAGCAAGTGACCACTTGCTGCAATTTCTTTGCTAATATTTTATTTAAAATTTTTGCATCAATATTCATTAGGGAGAATGAGCTACAGCTTTCTTTGTTTTTTTTGAGTCTGGAGATTTTTCTTAGACATTACTGATGACTTATTCAATTTTATTCCTGGATTGGGGTTATTTATTTCATTTCATCTCTGTTAATCTGGGAGATTTATATATTTTTGTAAATATCAATCTTATATTGTCAGATGTAATGACATACAGTTGGGCAAAATAGCTCCAAATTATTACTTTATTTTTTTTCTTCTTTGGTGATGAGTTCACCGTTTTCATTTTTGAAATTGGGCAGTTCATTTTTTTAAAATCAAATTATACAAAAATTATCTATTTTATTGGGATTTTCCCATAAAATCAATTCTTAGTTTTATTTATTAATTCAATAGTTTTATTACTTTCAATTTTATTATTTTCTCTTTTGAAATTCAGAATTTCTAATTTGGAATTTAATCAAGGATTTTTAATTTGTTCTTTTCTTAATTTTTTTTAATTGTATACCCAATTCATTGATCTCTGTATTCTTCCTCATCAGCGTTTTGCTACTGCTGACTCCCTCAATCTGCCCTCCCTTCTATCAGAGCCCTTTCCTTTTCTTATTTTCCCTTTTTCTTTTCCCCCTCCTTTTAATCATCTCATTTTTCTCATCCCCCCCCCCCACCTTCTACTTTCTGTAAGGCAGGATATATTTCTAAACCAATTGGAAATTTACATTCCTTTTGTGAGCCAAATCGATTTAGAGTAAGAATTAATTGGTTTACACACCTTCCCTTCACACCCTCTACTATAATAGATCCTTTGTGCCTCTTCATGTAGTGTTATTTATTTTCTTATGCCTTGCTTCCTTCTCCCAGTATAATCATTTTTGCCATGACTTGTTTTATACCTCTTTTACACTCACACCTTCCAACCAAGTCTAATGCTTTAAAATGTACAATCCTCAAGAGTTATAAGCATCATCACATCATAATCACATCATACCTACAAACTAAGCTCCAATCAACTGTACCAATAAAAACAGAATTCATTGATATACTCACAGTCTGTGCCCAAGTACATTCCCTCCTACTAAATCAATAGACGTAAAACCCTCAAGAGCTAAAAGTATCATAACATCACTGTAAATGTATCCTCCTGGGGGCGGCTAGGTGGTGCAGTGGATAGAGAGCCGGCCCTAGAGTCAGGAGTACTTGGATTCAAATCCGGTCTCAGACACTTAATAATTATCTAGCTGTGTGGCCTTGGGCAAGCCACTTAACTCCATTGCCTTGAAAAAATCTAAAAAAAAATTATACTCCCACTCTCAGTCTGAATATACTCCTTTCGATTGTCCTAATAGAAATATTATTTTCTAGAATTAAAGTATATCACATTAAAATCAATTTATACCCACACCCTCTAAGTATGTTCTTTTCAACTGTTCTAAGAGAAATAGAGTTCTCAAGAGAATCAAGTATTATCTACCTACGTAGGGATGTAAACATTTTAGTTCTGTAGATTACTTTTTTCCCTTTCTGTTTATATTTTTAAGGCATTTCAAGTCTTGTATTTGAAGATCAAATTTTCTCTTCACTTCTGATTTTTTTATCAAGTAGAAAGTCTTCTATTTAATTGAAGATCCTTCTTTTCTCCTGAAAGAGTAAGTTAAATTGTATTGATAAATCATGTGTAATCCTCACGGCTTATAGCATTTTTCTCCTTAACTGGTAATTCTGAAATTTAGCTACAATATTCCTTGATATTTTATTTTCGGACTTCTGTCTAGGAGGTGATTTATGGATTCTTTCAAGGAGTATTTTATTTTCTTGTTCTAGGATGTTAGGGCAGTTTTTGAACATAATTTCCTAAAAGATATTTATGATTGTGGTTTCAACTAGATCAATTCATGGCTTATCTTTCTCAGATCTATTTTCCAGATCAGTCATTTTTTTCCCCCCTAAGAGGTAGTTTACATTTTCTTCTATTTTTTCCAACTATTGGTTTTGATTAATGGAATTTTGGTGTCTCACAAAATCATTAGTTTCCATTTGTTCAATTCAATTCTAATATTTAGAGTTTTATTTTCTTCATTTAGCCTTTGTGTTTCCTTTTCCAGTTGGTCAATTTTAATTTCAGATGAGTTGTTTTTCTTTTCCACTTGGTCAATTTTGCTTTTAAAGGAATTGATTTATTTTTCTATTTGACCAATTTTACTTTTAAAGATAGTTTTCTTCAATCACTTTTTTCATAATTTTACTGCATGACTCCCATTTCTCTTTTCAATTTTTTTTCTTTTTCTTCTCTTTTTTTGGTTTTTAAAATCCTTTCTGATCCCTTTCAAGACATATTTTTTGTATTTGAGACCAATTCATAATTCTCTTTGAAACTTCACAAATAGGGATTTTGTCACTGCTTTCCTCTTCTGTGGTGACTTTTTATATCTTCTCTATTAGAATAGTAGCTTTCCATCATTAGCATTCTTTTTTTTTTTTGGAATTTGAGTTCTTCTCCCCAGGCAATTGTGCTGTGGTCTGAGCCTGGTACCTGGCTTTTGGCTCTGCCAACTCAGGACCTTGTTTTTTGCACCCTATGTTAGCCAGTACTATCTGCTGTACCATCTTGGGCTCAAACTTTGCTTCCATTTTTAGATTGGAAACCTAACTGTTGTCCTGCTGAACCAGGACCTGAATGGCATTGAGAATTACAGCCTCCCACTGCATCCCCAATTTAATATGAAACATGTTTTCTGAAGTCTTTCAAGACATCTTGATCTGAAAAGTTCTCTCACTCTTTTTTGGTTTGTTCTTTGTGGGTTCTATTATTTTAGGATCTCCTCAGAAGTTTCATCCAATGTTGCCTCATGCAAAGCTCTGGGAGCTTCCTAGATTCATGACACCATCAAGGTTCCACCCAAATAAATTTTTATTGACTGATTATTGACTGACTGACATTTATATAACATTTTAAGGTATATAGTAAACTTGCTATAGGAATAGCTAGGTGACACAATCAATAAGGTGCTATTTCTGGAATTAGAAGCCCTAAATTCAAGCCCAGTCACTGGGCAAGTCACTTAGTCTTGTTTGCCTTATTTTGCACATCTGTAAAATGACCTAGAGAAGAAAATGGCAAGCTACTTTTGCCAAGAAATCCCTAATTGATTCATGAAGAACCATGACTGAATGAACAGAACAATTGCCTTATAACAAATAGGAAAGGTAAATTAATAGGATTATAAATTTAGAAGTAAAAGAGATCTTAGGCCTCAACAAGTCCAAACCCTTCATTTTCACACTAGGATGACTAAGGTCAAGCAAGGTTAAGCTATTTGCCCTAGGGCATACAATCAATACGCAGAACTGAGATTTGAACTCTAATCTTCTGACTACAAGTCCTATGCCCCTTCAATTACTTTTTATTATTTGTTTTCTTGGTTCATTTGCGTAACTCTTGATAACCCCATTTGGAGATTTCTCGGCAAAGACATTGGTGTGTTTTCCCATTGGGTTCTCTAGTATATTTTCCAAATGATAAAAATAAGGCAAACTGGGTTAAGTGACTTGTAAGGGTCACACAGTTAGTTGGTGTCTGTAGTCAGATTCAGATTCAGGAAGATAAATCTTTCTTCATTCCAGGCATGATACTCAATCATCAACTGCACCACCGAACTGTCCTACTTTCCCCTATATCATGCTGCTTTTCAGATATTGCAAGTGTTATTCTATTTTATAGGCAAAAAACTAAGGGACAGTAAGATAACCAGGAAAGAACACACACTGAAATCAGAAAACCAGATTTCAAAGTCTACTTCTGATTCTTTCTGTCTATATGATCTTGCTCATGTTTAAACACTTGGTAATCATAAACTTCAATTTCTACTATTAAATGAGAAGGTTAGACTAAATTGTCTATGGAAGTTCCTTGAAATTCTAGATCTATCATTTGATCTATCATTCTAAGAAATAGGGACAGTATAGTTCTATTTCTTCTGTTCTATATTCAAAAATTGCTTGGAACCTATCTTGGATCTCAAGACACAGACATGCAAACCTTTGGATGAATGGTTCCATGGGATGAGTCCAGGGTTTAAAGTTGGAAGATTCAGTTTGAATATTGGCTCTGCCATTAGTGCTTTATTGACCTTGGACAAATCATTTCAAGTCACTATATTCCAGGTTCCTCATCTTTTAGATGCAGGCTCTGTTTGATTCTGATGGTTAACACTGACAGAAGTGATGCAGATCAAGGCATCTATTTTTAGAGATAATTAATGTGCAACATTGGTATGTATATTTGTTAGAAAGTGATGTTTCTTTTTTTTTTCTATTGGAGAAAAGCAAAAGGTATGTGGAAACAAAAGGGTGTTTGAATAGGAATAAGATTTCTCTTCAGGATTCCCTCCCTAGTTCATTGACTAGAATAAAAGAAAGTCAAGAAGGAATCATCAGCAAACAAGATATTTTAGAAAGTTATATGTATAAAAAAATATAAATATATACATAAAATTATATATATATATATAAAAATATACAACAAAGATTCACACATTCATGTAGCCTTCTCTCCTATTTCAACATATGTGTCAGTATGTATATCATTTATTGTAGGAAAATAAAGAAATTTAAAAAATGAAAAAAAATGAGTGGGACAGACTAGCTAGATCCAATGGGTCTTTCCGGCTTTGTCTAAGATTGACTAGAATTTAGAGGCTTATGAAAAAAGATCCTGTCCATTTTCTCTTATTCCTTTTCTTACCTCTTCAGTTATATGGGAAGCTAAATCTTGTATCAATGCAGGGGTAAATATGGCTTAGAATGAGAGAGAACTGCATAATGATACAAAGTTAGGAGGGTGGGAAAAGCACATGGAGGTGAGTTCTGCCAACTTTGTTTTCCCCTTTAGGGTCCAGACCTTAATCTTATGACACTAAAAAAATTAACATCTCTAATAGCATACTATCTGCTAATGACACACAAGGGAGATCTAGAAAAGTGCCTTCAAACTAAAAAGTCCAGCATCCCAGGGACTGCAGAGGGAACACACTAATGAGTCTTTCCTCCTGTGCATCTCTTTTATTGTTTACTAAACACTTTTAATTAAATGTGCCAGGTAATGGAGCTTCTATCAATGTCCTTGACGATGAACTCAGTTGGTTAGAGCTTGGTGCTAATGAAACCAGAGTCACAAGTTGGAGCCCCCAAGGAGTTTAGGATCCTCAATCTGTTCCTTGTCCATGAGTTATTGACCTGGACCATCAGCATGTACAGAGGGACAGAAATCCCTATTCACTGAGAAATTGACAGGCCATGGGTCACATTAAATGTAAGCAAGGGATGTTTCAAGGTCAGAACTGCCTTTCTGGTGCCCAGAAAGTCCCATGGTTTCAAAACTCTCCGTTGGTATTCTATAAACATATCCCTCTGATTTGTTTTATCCCATTAGTCCTAATTGCATCATTTTCTGAAGGTTAAATGATCCTCCCTCTCCTTGGTGTTTACTTTCCCATGTTAAGCAATTAAAACAATATTTCATTCTTTATGATATGAATACATTTTTTGCCTCTATGAATTTATTCAGCATTAAATCCATGTACTTCCTTATTTATCAGGGAAAATTTAGCAGACAAATTTTACTGCAATAAAAAAGATCATTCTGGAACTTTACTCTTCTCTGTATTTTCTGTCCTTATAATATTTAGAATGTCTTTCTATTGATTAAGCTTTATTTGCTTCCAAAATCATCTAACATTGTTTAACAAAATCTATGACACATAGTAGGAGTTTAAGTTTTGCTTATTTATCATTTTAATTAAACTACTAATATTTTATTGACTCTCCAATGTTCAGTTACAAGTAGACCTCCTCAAGCTGTTCATATTTCCCATACCTGAAAGTGATTTGACTTTTCACTGATATCATGACACTTCCAATATTTTTGTACCTTATATAGTATAAACTGCATTGTTTTTATCTATATAAACCTCATAACATTAAATTATTTTTCAAAAAGGGGAAATATGTTTTTTTTTCTTTGAACAGAGAGAGAAAGAGAGGTAGGAAGGAGGAAGGGAGGAAGGAAGGAAGGAAAGAAGGAAAGAAGGAAAGAAGGAAGGAAGAAGGAGGGAGGGAGGAGGGAGGGAGAGAGAGAGAAAGAGAGAGAGAGAGAGAGAGAGAGAGAGAGAGAGAGAGAGAGAGAGAGAGAGAGGAAGAAAGGAAACAAAACAAAAAAGGAAAATATGTAAAACATTCTAGGCCAATATTCAGGTCATAGAGATCCTTATGTTTAGTTTAGTGGTGCCCATTTGTTTTTGAATTAGATATCACTGATCCATTGGGGTGGATGCTATGTTCAGGGAAGAGTGATGCCTCTAATGTGAGAGCTGTTTTTTTTTTTTTTTCCAATTTTGCTGGCCACTTGATTTGCTCAATTCTCATCAGTGTTTTCAAGAAGCTGAAGCTTGTACAGTTGCTACGCCCAGTAAACCATTTTGACAGAGAAGCTGAACTAAGCTGAAAGTAACCAGGGAATCTCATTCCCTTCAGTGAGTTAGGGAATGCTTACTCCAAACATGACCACTTCCTCTAGCAGAATGAGAGAATGAGAATAATTTGTACCAACAACCATGAAGATGACTGATGCAAATCACTAACCTGGTCTACTATGCAGAGACCATAATTAGATACTTAAAGAAGTCCACAAGATCATTGATGTGATGACTGTGAGTTTCTCCTCCTGTCCTGTTATACTCTCTGATTCTGGTCTATGTCTTCTGATATTCCTGCATAGACATCCCTCAACACAATGGAGGTTTTTCATTGAGTCTCCACTTTCAAGAATATCCATGTCTTGTTTAAGTTGCCTGCTGTTCTAGGGGTATGCTGGAACTAGCTCTAACTCATGAAACCCAATTGTCCAATTTTCAATGCAAGTATTAATATTTCAGAAATCAGTAATTCCTAAAAATCTGGGCTTTATTTATTAAATTGTTGATTGTATATACTTAAGGTAGGTTTAATAATGCATATTAAACCTAAAAGTCTTTGAAGGTTTACGTTTTCATCCCAGGGAGATCAGTTCTTAAACATTTATCAGCATACCCTTATATTGCTCTATGAACATTGCTTCAGATTAGGAGTATACAATAGAAGAATAAGAGGATGAAATTATCAGCCCAGAGGCTGGATGATGATGATGATGATGATGATCATGATGATCATGATGATGATCATGATGATGACTGATGATGATGGTGGTGGTGGTGGTGCTGATGATGGTAATGATGATGATGAAAATGATTCTAATGATAGTGATGATGATGATGATGATGATGATGATGATTACAAATGACATTTATATTTTAAGGTTTTTATTGTTTTCTTATCTCATTTGAGGCTCACAATACTCCTGACTAATCCTTATGCTAGATGAATCAATTTGTAATAAACAAAGCAGTTTTGGGTCGAACAGGATTTTATAGTGATGCACATTGTTGTATGCCCTGCTTAGATCACACCAGCCGCAGATAGAGCACTGAGACTGAAGTAAGGAAGAACCTAGGTCAAATCCAGTCTCAGATACATACAAACTGAGTGAACCTGAGCAAGTCCCAACATATATTTGCCTCAGTTTCCTCAACTATAAAATGAGGATATCTACCACATAGTGTTGTTGTGGAGAACAAATGTGGTAATATTTGCAAATATCTAAATAAATACTACTTCTCTTCTTTCCCCCCTTCCATCCAAATCATAGGCATCAATTTAGTGGAATGATATAAAGTGGATTTGAATTCAAAGAGTCAAATGGTCACTCACAGCTCCTAACTGTTAGAAGTCCTCTCTTCCTTTTCTACTGTCCATAAGATGCTCCCTGCCAAAAGGTGAAGATTTGGCTAGTTCTCTGATAGAATATTGAAGTCACATTTCCATTTAGTAGAAATGTCAAATATATGGCCCAAGGGCCATCCATGAACCGCAGCACTGCTGAGTTCAGTCTGAACCAGATTAAGATGCAATTGGAAAATATTTAACAAAACAAATGAAAATATAGATAATATTGAGTTATGACTTTTTAAATTAATAGGGGAGCTACAGGGATCCTTATGTATGCTTTAGTGGGCTCTGTTTCTATTTGAGTTACAAACTACTGCCTCAGAAACTCTTCTAGCTTGTTTTTAATTTTGGGTGCTGATACTGATGTCAAACTCTACTGTAGCACTGCTATTTTAGTGGGTCCACTAGGACATACTTGGGAACCCCAATTCCTTATACCCTTTGACACTCAGAGTCATCTTCTTGGCCATTCCCTGAAGGGCCAATTGCCTTTACAGAACTCTGACTCACCGGTAAGATCCTGAACTCTGGACCAACTTGCCAATAGAAAAGAGATAGATAGATAGATAGATTGACTGACTGATAGATAGATACATAGATACATAGATATACATATATAGTTATAGTTTTACATATATTATATATAATTTTGTACATATAGTTATTGTTACACAAATGTTTCTTGGGGTATGACTCAGTCTTCTAAATTAATCTCCATACAGTCCTAAGTAGCACCAGACAATTTCATTCAGGGGCTTTTACTCTTTAGAAAATGATTGGGAACTTTTGCACTGAACTTAAAGCCTGTGGTTTAATTAATTCTTGAGAAGTATTCTCATCTGATTAGGGTAGCTACATTGCCTTGAATACCTTTAATTATTTTGGGTAACCTAATTGTTGATAAGCAGATTAATGTATGAGGTGAGTTTATCCTAACTAAACTAGCCTAGTTTAATTTTTTTAAATAAAACATCTTCTGAAGAAGGTCACACTGGGTTGTTGAGTTGTCTTGGCTATTTAATCCTTAGCTTTCCAAGGATTGTGTTACATTAATGAAAGTCTTAACATTAATTTCAAAGTCATAGCTATAGGGAAGGCAGATGGAGTTATGATCAAGAATTTAGAAGGGATTTGTTATGTTACCAAATAGAAATATTTGAGCTTAATGCATCAAAAATCATTGTCATTCATAGATAATAATAAAAGTAATTAGGAAATATTTAGGACACCTCCTAGATATGTGACTCTCGGCAAGCCACTTAATCCAAATTACCTTGAGGAAAAGAGAGAGAGACAGACAGACAGACAGACAGAGACAGAGACAGAGACAGAGACACAGATACAGACACAGAGACAGAGAGAGAGAGAGAGATAGCAGCCAGAAAAGATAATTATCACTTTGCCTACAAGTAACCCACAAATTCCTTGAACATCTTCTAAGCACTTATCTCATCCCTAATTAATCCTGAGATAAAGTCTAGAATATAGCTATAGTGTGCCTTTTAAAGCCTTACAAATTAGGGGCAGCTACGTGGTACAGTGAATAGAGCACTGGTCCTGGAGTCAGGAGAACCTGAATTCAAATCCAGACTCAGACAGTTAATAATTACTTAGCTGTGTGACCTTGGGCAACTCACTAAACCCCATTGCTTTGCAAAAAAAAAAGGCTTATAAATTTTAATTTGGGTGAGGGACGAGTAATAAGGAACTCTATGGTCCCCATTTTGTAATGCACTAAATATGAACAAACTGTAGTGGTATTCTCTGGGTTCACTTCCAGCACTAATGCCTCTGGCTAAGACTAAGTAAACAGAATTTACAATCACAAGCACATGTCACAAATGAGCTTAGAAATGTGGTCAATGGAAATTGAGAGGATGCCCATTAATTGGGGAATGGCTAAATGAGTTATGGTACATGAATACTATGGAATACTGTTGTTCTACTAGAAACCATAAATGGTCAGACATTAGAGAAGCATGGAATGAGTTACAGGAGCTGATGCTGAGCAAAGGGTGTAAGCAGAACCAAGAGAACAATGCAGACACTATCAACAGCATTGTGAGGGGAACAATCTTGAGGGAAGCAACTCCTCTCAGCAGTCCAGAGAGCTAGGACAAGCATTAGACAGACTATAGACTATATTATCCCCATCCAGAGGAAGAAGAACAAAACAAAACACAAAGCAACCCTTCGGATTCTGATGACCACTTTATAACAATTACCTCTCATTTGTCTCTTTCCCTTAATCCTAATTCCTCATAACAAAAAATTCTAATCTGTAAACATGCTTATAAAAATATATATGTAATGCTAACCTGACTGTTCACCACTGAGGGGAGGGGGGGTGGGAAGGGAGGGTGGATATATATATGCATATGTGCATATGGATGAAAATAAATAAATATTTTTAAAAAGAAAAAAGATGTGGCCAAAGTCTGTCTAAGAATTAAATAAAATTTCCATAAGCGTTGAGGACCATTGGGTAAAAATGAATTCTTAAAAAGAAATCAATATTAAACTCCACTTGATATATTTCTTTGCTAAAAGTCACAACTTCAAATCTCCTATAACAGCATGATTTATAACTATTACATCCAACAAAGTGTTCTTCTTGGCCCTGGAATCTGATAATTTGGTTTTACATGGTGACTATGCTCCCAGAAATAAAACCCTTGTCCATCACTATTATTATTATCAAGGATAACCCAATAAAAACTACAGGAAAACATAAGATATCTTCCCTGCTCTACCCATGTGTGATAATTGCAGTCTTTCAGAAATATATTACCTGGAGAAAGAGGAATGAAAACTGTTAGCAGGCTTGAGGTAGAGAGGAACAAGAAACCTTGACTTGCTATCTTGGGAGCTCTTTTCTCAGTGGTCTTAATATTGTATATCTCTTTTCGGCCTTGCAGATATATTTTGGAATCTATCAGCCTGAAAACATTTTTACTGCCTTGCAAATGTTTTATCAGCCTGCTTCCTAGAATCACAGCCACAGAGCATCTGATATCAAGTTAAGTGTTTGGAGTACTGGGGACTTTTATTTCCAATTTTTAATAAAATTCTTGCTTTCCTGCTGGCTGTCTCATGGCAATATGACTAAATAGGGATACTGGGAAAAGGACAGAATTACCTTGTGGAGGTCAATGCCTGGTGAGATGGGGGTTTATATTCTCCACTAGTTGAAACTATAATTGTTTGGCATTGGGAAGCTGCGGGAGGGTAAAAATTGGTCTTAACAATTTATGTTGTTAAATTTAAACTGAAAATATATAATATCCTAAAAGAATTAACTATTCCACTTAATTTACAACTTACAGGCATAGCAAGTTAACTCTATCACAGATGATTTATTGTTTTTTTTTTTTTTGTTTTTGGTAAGGTGATTGGGATGGTGACTTGACTAGGGTCACAAGATACGAAATGTCAAATGCCTGAGGTTAGATTAGAACTCAGGTCCTCCTTACTTCAGGGTAAGTACCTAGTTGCTCCTATTGTGTTTTTTATGTATAATCATTGGGATAAGAACTCTGAATACAGAGACAAACAAAATGGTCCCTGATCTCATAGAGATTATATTCTAAAAAAGTGGTATAATAAGAGAAAAAATCTGAAGCTACCTTGTTGTGAAGGTCACTAAGAACTGGGGATCTGAGAAAAGATTTAATGAAAAAAGTGTAGTTTTTGAAGGGAAATTTAGTATGAAAGAGATAGTGAGAAGGAAGCAAATTCCAGTAATATCTATAAAGAATAAAAAAGAATTTGCATTTGTTTAGAACATTGAGTATACAAATGAGGATAATATAAATAAAGTTGGAAAGATAGATTGAAACCAGGTTGAAGTTTGCATTCTACCTAGTAGTCAATTAAGTTATTATGGGAGAAGGCTACCCCCTCTAAGCCCCAGCTCCACTTACCCCCCAAAAAATATATCATTAGGGATATATTAGAATTAATACCTTTGCAAAGCAACTCATGACCCAGCTAAAATCATTTGTCTATTATTGTGGTATGAAAGGTGTGTGTGTTTGTGTATGTGTGTTTGTGCTTTTGTGTGTCTCTCTGTTTCTGTGTCTGTCTCTGTGTCTGTGTATTTGTGTGTGTCTCTGTTTGGGGTTTGTTGGGTACATATTGAACCAGATGGATAGAGAGGATTATTAAATTTTCAGTGTGAGCATTTACATCTAGGAATCTTCATAAGTTACGAACCAGTGCTTGATTTATTGCTTTGTTGATTATTTAAATTTAAGAAAGCTAGGGAAAAAATTTTAAATGTCAATTAAATTTAGAAGAATACTGTATTCACATTTGTGGAAAGTCAATTGTTAAACATTTATCAGTACACTGATGTGTATGTCTGTAAACCTGCATCCACATGTTTATATAAACACATACTTCTACCGTACATGTTCTCTCCACCCTAGGAGGGACCCAGAAACATGGAAACATCATCAGACATAAAATATGAAGATTTAGTTCTGGAAGGAGTTGCCCTCAAAGGAGTTTACTTAGCCTTCCCTTGAATTTCATAATTTATCCATATGTGGATAGAAAATGTAGATGTGTATAAAGTATTCAGAATAACTCATATTATAGAAGTTCCTGGAAGATATTTGTAATCTTGGTTTTTTATGATATTACAAAGTACTTTCATTCAAGCTTTCCAGAAAAGCAAAGTTTCATTAATTTTTTAAAATATAATTATTTTGTCATTGCTATAGGAAATGAAAACATAGATCTATGCATCCATCTGTCATCTACTTATCTATCTTTCATCCATATGTCTATCTATGTATCTATCAAATTTATGCAACTTAACTAACTTTCTTCTCTATTATCCTAATCACCAAATTAAAGTTTGGGATCCTATAAAAAGCTGTGGGAGCTTGCTCAGTCCTACAGAACCAGCTTGGTCCCATCCCTTCAGGATCAAAAACCTACAACTAGGGAAGGGAACCTGAAAGCATCAGGGATGCACAGTGACCTGCTTTTATTGGGGAAAAAAGACCCTGAACTTCTGGTGCCAAACCAGAGAATAGAAAGCAGAAGAGAACTAGTCACCAGAATAGCTCATTTTGCTGAGTGTGGGGCTGTGTAGCACTCCACTAATTCTGAGGGAAAGATCACTGCATCCAGGAAAGACCTTGCTAAATGAATAGTTAAAAGAGCAACATCAAAGGAGATATGGCTTCTAGATTTAGTAAATAATTACAGGAATCTTTGAATAAATACTGCAAAATAAAGGAAAATGATTCAATACTTAATGAGATAGAAGACTCCATGGAATATGAGAAGGCATATATATTCTTTAGTGGCTTAAAAAAGAAATGAGAATCATGAGAACAGAATTTATGGCCTACAGAGCAAAAATAATGAGCAGAATAGAAACACTTGAATCTGCAATGGCAAGTCTCACCAAAAAAAGAAAAGGAAGAACAATAGATTAGGAATGCAAATATATAGAAGTACAGTCTAGACAAAAAGGAATAAAAAACCAATAATATTAAGAAACAATATGTTCACTATATAAGAAACTTGAACTTGGAAGATAGGAAGTTCAGAGAAAAGCTAAAGATCATAGGAGTTGTAGAAGAATATGGTAGGATAAAGTCCCTTATCATTCAAATAATGGGTTTAACATGATTGTGTTTGCATAACCAATGTTAGATTTCTTGCTTGTCTTAGGGATGGTGGGGAGAAGGGAGGGAGAAAGTCTTACAAAAAAAAAGAATACTGAAAACTATATATAATTGGAAACAAATTATTAAAATTTTTTAAATATGTAATAAAGGAAGTAATAAAAGATAACTGCCCAGAACTTCTAAATATAGAAAATGAAATTCCAATGGAAAATATTCACAGAACTTCTCTGGAAAAATAAATGATTAAAAACAAGACTATTCCCAAGACAAATCCAGAAATTGTATGAAAGCCATTCTAAAGAACTTCCAACCCAAATTATGTCAGATCTAAATCCCTGGAAAAATGTCAAAGGTTTATGGTTAGGTCAAACAAATATAATAAAAATGACAATTCTACCCAAATTAAATTACTTATTCAGTGCCATACCAATGAAACTACCAAAGAACTACTTTACCAAGCTAGGAAAAAATAATAAAAAAAATTCATCTGGAGCAACAAAAGGTCAAGAATAGCAAGGGAACTGATGAAAAAAAAATATAAAATGCTCTTCCAGATCTAAAACTATACTATAAAGCAGCAGTCATCAAAACTGCCTAGGAATGGTTAAGAAATGGAGTAATGGATCAATGGATTAGGATAGGGTTCAAAAGAAACCACAGTAAATGACTACAACTATCTACTATTTGACAGACTCAAAGACTTTAATTTCTGGGATAAGAACTCACTATTTGACAAAAAAAAGTTAGGAACACTGGAAAATAGTATGGCAAAACCTTGGCATAGACCCATATCTCACACCCTATACCAAAAAAGTCAAAATAGGTACAAGATTTACACATAAGGGGTGACACCATAGATAAATTAATAGACCAATAAATACTCCATCTATCCGATCTATGGAAAGTGGTGTAAATTTATGACCAAAGACGAATAAGAGTACATTATAAAATGCAAAAAAGAATGATTTTGAATATATTAAATTTAAAAGGTTTTGCACTAACAAAATCAATGCTACCAAATTAGAAGGAAAGCAGAAAACTGGGAAACAAGCTTCACAACTGGGAGAACTGCATCATATTTTTAAGGTTACAAGTCATTCCCTAATTGAAAAATGGTCAAAGGATATGCAGACAGTTTTCAAATGAAGAAATTAAAGCTATATATAATCATATGAAAAAATATTTCAAATCATTACTGATTAAATAAATGCAAATTAAAACAATGAGGTATCACCTCATATCTATTAGATATTCAAGGATGAGGAAAAGGGAAAATGATCAGTATTGGAGAGGTTTGGGGAAAATTGGGATACTGATGCATTGCTGGTATAGTTGTGAATGGAGCCAACCTTTCTGGAGAGCAAATTTGAACCATGCCCAAAGAGCAATAAAAGTGTTCACACCCTTTGATCCAGCAATTCCATTTCTAGGTCTATATCCAGAAGAAATTGTGAGAAGTGGGAAAAGTCCTATATATTCCAAAATATTCATAGAAGTTCATTTTGTAGTGGCAAAGAATTGGAAATTGAGGAGATGTCCATCAGTTGGGGAATGACTAAACAAGTCATAGTATATGAATACTATGGAATGCTATTGTTCTATAAGAAACCCTAAATGGTTGGACTTTAGAGAAGCAGGGAATGAATTACAAGCTCTGATGCTGAGCGAAGAAAACTGAACAAAGAGAACAATGTGCACATTAACAACATTGTAGGGTGATCAGCCTTAATGGAAGTAGCTCATCTCAGCAGTTCAGAGAGCTAGGACAACTGCATTGGACCAGTTATGGTCAAACCAGAGGAAGAAACACAAAACCAAACTAAACTAAACTAAAACGAAAGAAACCCCTTCAGGAATCTGATGAACACTTTATAAAAATGATCTCTCATGTATGCCTTTCCCTTAATCCCAATTCCTCATACCCAAAATGACTAATATGTAAGCATGCTAATCCAAAATATGTATGCATAATGCTAACTTGACATGTTCACTGCTGAGGAGAGGGAGGTGGGAAGGGAGGGTGGAAGGAAATTTGTAACTTAAAAAGTATACATGTGCATGTGGAAGAAAATTAATTAATTGGTTAATTAAAAAAATAAGACTGCAAATTCCATAACAAAGTGGTTAAATTTAACAATCCAATTCAGAAACAACAGGTTCTGAAAACCATCAGAGGAAAGACTTTCTAATACATAGGAAAGGACACTCAAATAAGGTAGTTTATTCAGCATCCACTAGAAAAAAAAGGAGAATTCAATGGAACAATGTGTTCCAAAGAGCAATGATGCTCAGGATGCAATCTAGGTTAGCTATCCTGCAAATATGACCTTAATCATCTAGGATAAAAGAATGACTTTAGTTGTAAAATGAGTTTGAACCATTTTTTAGGAAGAAAGCAAAAAGTGAAGAGATTATTTGCCTCTTAAATACCCCAAACAACTAATTTTCAGTAGCAGTTAACAAATGCAGTAGGCAAGGACAGCAAGAGTGATAGAATAGAAAAAGATTTCTGTCTAAAAGTACATAAGATGACAGGTAAAAGAGGAAATCTCATAGAAGTTCCAGAGAAGAGGACAGGGGATATTAGGGACAGAACCAGATAATACCCTGCCTGCAGGCAAATCAATACTTTATATATGCAGAGGGGATGGGGAAGAAGAGGCTGAACTGTTACATTGGATGGTACAAAAGTGGGGGAGAGCATCAGGAGAGAGAGAGTTAGTGATGTAATGGGGTCAATTCTAGGGTAATTAATGAGGGAAAAATGACACCTGTGATACTAGACTCAAAAGAGGCTATAGGGAGTGGGTTAAAATGGGGTGTTAAAGACTGAAAAATAGGGCAATAGAAGGAGGTTTTATTTTGGAGGTATGTGAGGGGGTGTTCATTGAATCCTTCTTCCATAGTAAAGTTATGCCCATTCAAATCACTGCATGAATTTTAAAGGGAAATCATTTTTACAGCCATGTAGTAAGAATAGCAGTACACTAGGTTTCCTTTTATCGTTTATCATTACTATGAGAAATGCCTAGGAAAGTGGAAACTGATGGAACAAAACTTTGATTAGACTCTTGCTGATTCCATCTCCTCTATAGGTCTCACATTCATTCCTTCTCTCCATTCACAAGGTGCTAGTAGAGGATAATAATGTGATAAATGAAAGTATAAAAAAAGAAAGGTGTACAGGGAAGGTTGAAGACTAGAGATTACCTAATTCACAACTCTGCATTGGATTTCATCCAGTGATATGGTATGATCTTCCCCTCTAACATGGGTTCCATGGGGATCCTATTTATCTTTCCCAAAGCATAGATCATTGCTTTGCCATTGCTTCTTCCAGCTCTCTTTCTTCACTTGTTAAATGAGGGATTAGGGATATAGATTAGATGACTTCTCAGACCCCTTCCATTTCTAAATTGATAATCCTTATAGATCAAAGGACCTGAAGTCATGAATTCCTGAGTTTAATACCATTGATGATCCCTATTGTCTGTGCCACTCTGGAAAAATGATTTGATTAATCTGTTCCTCAGATTCCTTCTATGAAGCAAGAATGACAAAATCTACAATATATTTCCTCCATCAAATGGGAAAATGCTAGTAGAATTTGTATTTAAGAGTCATTTTTGAGGGTCAGATAAGATAATAAATAAAGTGATTTACAAGTATGCATTTGTTTTATGAATATCATCTGAGATCATATTATACTGCCAATAGTCCTGACCTCTTCATTATTTGATAAGCTTGGAGCAGGTTGCCAGGAGATGACGGTGGTGTTTATCAAACAAAGTATTTTGTAATGAAAAATTATAAAGACACTTAATTGGATTTGGTTATGTCATCTGAATGCAGAGAAGTCTGATTCACTAATATATGTTTATTGACTGGTTGATGTTGAATGTCTCATCTCATCACATAAGAACCATGGATACTCTACAACTTCATTCAGGTGATAAAATCTGATGAATAAATTTAATAAGGTATGATAGAAATACCTTAGAATTATTAAAAAGTACTGTGAGCTCTGAATTTGGGCTAAAATTTTGATTCAATTTTCATTCTCTTATGAACCATAATTAGCACTTTGGGAACGGAGAAATGGAGTGTCCTTCCCAAGTGTCACACATATTTCATTTAATTCTTGATAAATGAATGAAACTATTCTAGCTTGATCAGAGCTATAGCCTCCCTTTTTTGTCATAATCTATCTGTGTTTGTATAGGTTTATCCCTAGATAGCCCAAGGTGATTAATTTGTCATCCTATCAAATGTTTAAATCCAGTTACAGTATTACAGAAGTGTTTGGGATCTCTCTGTTGGAGGTGTACCTACAAAATTATAGGACCTCAAAATAAAGAAGTAATATTCAAACCCCAAAATCTAATAATTATAATCTGATGAAAGGTATAAGGAGAAATGGGATATTACTTTTGTAGATAAGATTATGGAATCATTTGTCACAGTGACTATATTTGACAGACATTTCTATCTTTCTCATCAATTTTCAAAGACTAAATAAGAACGAGACAAGACAGCAATATAAAATCCAGACTTTGAAATGATGGGTGATTGACTTTGTGCTTGACTCTGGTAAAGAAAAACAAAAGTGGAAAGGATAGCTAAAAGGAACTTTCATTTTGAATATAATCTGGTTTCCTGCTACACCTAGAATATTTTGTATGATATTTTCCTTATTATTTAAAGAAAGATAACTTTATTTGTGAGACAACCAGAATTGATGTAAGAGTAAAGGGGTTCCAGAATTTCCTGGGAACTTTTTTCAAGATTCATGGAAAAAAGATAGTCTTTACAAGTCATAAGCATATAGGAAAGTCAGCTCCTCAATATGGGTTTAGTTTCCACCATGATGATTTAGATATATTGGTGATTTTTTTGTGTGGGGAAGGTTAATTTAGAGTTAGTCTCTTGATTGGACTAAGATTTCATGTCACTCCCATATGATAAGCATAAGTTAATTTTTATAATTTGTGATGCATTCTAAATTTTATAACTTCTCCAATTATTGTTTGCTATCTGCTTAAATAAATATTCATTCTTCATTATTTTTGGTGGTCCTTTGTATAATGAGCATTGTTAAGAAACAAACAAATTGGTTGGTCAGTTTGAAGCAACTTTCCTTCCTTTTAAGGGAGAGCATATATGAAAGAACCTTGGTTTTAAATCAACAATGATGATGATGATAATAATGATGATAATAATAATAATTATTATTATTATTATAAAATAGCTAGTATTATATAACATATAACATATGAGGCACTATGCTAAGTATTTTATAAGTATTATTTTGCTTGATTTTCACAACCATTCTGAAAAATATGAGCTATAATTATCTCAGTTTTATAACTGAGAAAATTGAGAAAAACAGATAAAGTGACTTATCCAGGAACATTGTGTCTGAGACTAGAATTGACTTCAGATCTTCTAGATCTTTCTACTACACTACTTAACTGCCTTCAGATTTAATTAGTGGAGTTGATTCATAGGATTCTATTCGAAAATCTTTTCCTCAGCAATTAGAGTACAGAATAGCAAGACTCACATTGGAGTTCTATTCTCTTGCCTGCAGAGAATGAGAAAGATTGCAAGATTATCTATTATTACCTCCTATGTAACATGAACACAAACAAATCTAACATTGCCCCTCACACACAAATTTTTCATATATGCAAATGTGCATCTATAGAGATATATTTAAATGCATATGTGTACTCACATAGATACCAATGCCTTTCTTTATAGAAGAACAAAACTAGACTTTTCTTTGGATTACTCCCCACTTCATTTGCTGCTGTGCTTAGTTTCAACTCCAAAATGTAAGATACTCCTCTCTATGTTCCTGCTGTCCCTCCCCCCCAACTTATCCTGCCTCCTTTTATATGTTGTCATCCCATATTAGATTGTTAGCTCCTTAAGGGCAGAGGTGATCTTTGTTTTTTATATTATTTGTATTCTCAAGACTTTGGGCATTGTTGTTACTTTATAAATGTTGACTGAATTATAAGCAAAAATCCACATTTATATTTATATACTTAGAAAGGTAGATAGATAGACTAGATATTGACAAAAATTAACTAATTCAGATAATTAATTTTGAGAAGATAGAGGCCCCAGAAACTGGAGAGGAAGGAATTATGAGAATTCAGAAAACTAACCTTAAAGTGAGCATTATTTATTATTATAATCATTATCATCATTATCATTATTTTAATTCATGGTTTTAATTCCAATTCACCCTAAGCAATAAATTACACAATTTTTGAGGCATGGATTAATATGAGAAGGCATTCATGCATGTATTTTAAATTGCACCATTGACAGAGTCAAGTCATGAGGCTTATATAACAAAATCCATATACCCTTATAAAATATGAGTTTTATTATGTTTTATTATCATTGTGTTATTATTTTTCATAAGTGTTATATTATCTTCAACTGAGAATGTGTTTTGAATCAGATTTGGTTAATGTTATGATTATGAACTAGAAGTGGGACTGGAATTAAGATTAAGACAAATATTATTTTAATTGCTTCAGAATAAATGCAATAATTCTGTTTCAAATAATGATATACAAGATACTTTCAGAAAGTTAAATTTTGATTTTTGTTTTCGAAATAAATTGGACATACCATGTAGTGACCATTTAGAATACTGTTGCTTTTCCAAACCGTATGTCTCCAAGATTAATTACACAAAGCAGATTACATTAAATACACAGAGCACGATTAATTACAATAAAGCATATTGCTGCTCTCCTTGGCTGAATATATGATTGGTTTCAGTGTATCTGTCCAGAAAAACAATAATATTGCATCAAATTTCCTATCAATCCTCTAAAAAATCCCAAACCCTTCAATCATTTTGGATGAAGCAAGCATCTAAAAAATAATCAGAAAATGTCTATTTGAAACATTCTAGGTTCTCTTACCCAAGGCAAGTAGAAGAGAAATAGGATCTTGACAGTTAGAAGTCAACATTACAATTATATTATTGAAAAAAAATCCCACGTAAATACACTTTAGCACTATATTACTAAAATTATAATAGTTCCCCAAGGAAGATAGGTGTCATTAAGATAAGATCAAGTAGAGAAAAAGTATATATAAATAGAATTTGGTCCATGTATATTAATTAATTCTTAATCACTCTGATTGTATGTTTTGATCTTCAAATGACTTCATTTTCTATGGGAATGGGTTGGCCCAAAACGTTTAAATAGAAAATTTCAAGTCGGACTCTTAATTCCGGCACCTCATACTAAAATAAATTCCTAGTTACCGATTAGTATTCTCTCAGTTCATTAATTTCATTTATACCCTTCAAGTGGAATTTAAGAAAACTTCTGACCAGTTTTACTTCAATAGTTGCCACCACTTTTCTCATTAAAAAAAGTCTAGAAACCAAATAAACCTACATAGAAGTAACTATAGACTCAAAATCACTGCTAATCAATTTTGGATGAGCTTTTTCCCTTTACCTGACCAATGATCTATATAGCACATCGTTGATCTACTCTAAATGGGTCTCCAGAAACAGGGAAAACCATGACTGTGCTTTATAGATTATTTTTCAACTTTTAGGAAGACATTATCTTTAGTTCTGGTCCTACCTCCCTATTTTTCATGATTCTGTCCTCTGTCGTTGAAGCAGCACAAATGTCCTTTATGCTTATCTGGAAAAAATCACTTGATGGTGGATATAGTTAACTAGTCAAGAGTGCCACATATGACACTAACTAGTGATAATTAGCTTATTTTTCTGACCTTCAATTTTCTCCTACATGAAATGGATATAATAATATCTTATTACCTAATTATTAGTCAGAATGTGAGGATGAAAGGTTATTGTGATTAGTATTTTTAGCTTTAATTTTTTGTGCCCAACTTTTTTTTGCTTATATATTTCTAACTCTAGCAAATAAAATACTTTACCATGTATAAAAGACCTCCTATCAAGAATCTGGGCAACTACATGGTACAATGGTAGGAGTACCAGGGCCTCATATGTGAACTAGCTGTGCTATATTGGGTAAGTCACTTTATCCTATTTGCCTCAGTTTCCTCATCTATGAAATAAACTAGAGAAGAAAATGGTAAACCACTCCAGTATCTCTACAAACAAAAACAAACCAAACAAACCAAATAAATGGGATCACAAAGAATCAGATACAACTGAAAATGGCTGAACAAAAAAAGGCAAAATTTGACCCACTTGGAATAATTATTCTGGAAGCTTTGGTTCCTCCTTCCAAGATGAGTTTTTCAATTTAAAATCATATTCACAAACTACATACCATGTAGTGACCATTTAGAATACTATTTGCTTCTCCAACTGTATGTCTCTCAGATTAATTACACAAAGCAGATTAGATTAAATACACAGAGCAAGATTGAATTTTTGAATTATTATCTGTAAACTTAGTTCCCAGAGCTTTGTCCTCACACACAAAAGGTGAAAATCTGCCTTATGGAACACCTTGGTCCAGTCTCTGTTGTTCTATTCTCTATTGGAAAATGATAAATCAGTCCAATTTCTCCCTCTTTCTACACTGTGGTCCTAGTGCTACATTTATTGATCCAGTCATGGGCTTAGAATTTGGAGGGACATTAGTACAATGCAAATACAAGTTAACTTTGTAGAAGAATGCATTACTATAAAGGGACCCTGGATCATCCTCATGCTAAACTGAATCTTGAAGGAAATGGGGAATTAGAGATCAAGTCTATGCCAGTACAGCACAAATTTTGGCATTTTCTTCAGATCTTGAAAAGCTTGGGGCACTGTAATAATATTTCTTCCAAGGATCAGTTCAATTACAGAGTGGCTCATCATGATCTTTGATGGCAGGGTGATGAGAGTGTTTTGTTTTAGTCTGGTTAAGCTTTATTTTTTTACTTTTATTTTCCAAAGCATTTCTCAAAGATGATAATGTGAGTTATGGAAGATTAGCATTCTCAAATGGAGAATTTATAAACCCTGGAATTATTGATGCCTATATATTTCTTCTCAACAAAGGGTAAAGAGAAAACTAATCATATATTAACTTCCTTCTAGTTTCTGAGTGAAATATTAAGTGTCTTTTAAGTAGCTCATCTAATTCTCACAATAGTCATAAGGGATAGGTATTCTCATTATTATCATGTTGCAATTGAAGAAACTGAAATAGATAGAGCTTTAATGACTTTCCCCAGGTCATATATTTAGTAAGAATCTGAGTTTAGATTTGAACTCAGGTCTTCCTTCCTCTAGGTCCAGCATTTTGCCTTGTTGCCTGATATATAAGATATACAATTATATGACTGAAGTTCCTTTATATAAGCGAAGGTTTATTAAATCCAGTTAGAGTCAGAGAATAGAAGAGGATGATGAAAGTGTTCTAGGACATTTCCATTTTTCTGGTTAAAAAAATACTGGGCATATTTAGTCACACCATCTGGGCATAGCTGTTTTCATCACATCCAAACAGTAGCTCATTTTTTAAAAGTACAAACAAAGGAAGCATAAGGCTATGTTAATCCGATACATTTTTTTCAGAATGTTCTGTTCAAAAAGCTGAAAAACATTACAAATATTATACTATACATTGGATTAACATTATTTTTCTTCAGAAAATGATGATTAGGGAGGCAGAGGAGGGAAGATTAAAGGCAAAAAAATCAAGGACTTTGGTCTAACATGAATATTCAACTAATTTCAATGTTGATTCAAGATAAAATTACTTTCATAAAGCCAGAAATATTTAACTGAATAAGACTGAGCTTGTTTTGTTGTTACTGTTGTTGCTGTTTTTGTTTGTTTTAGTAGTGATGGGTTCTACTTGGAAATTTAGCTGGGAGATTTAAAAGTCAAAAAGGAATATAAGTCCCAAGATAATTAGATACCACCAATTATTTATCATTACTAGTGGTGTTTTGAAAATAGAATTTTAAGGGATTTGTGTCTTAGAGAAGCCTCTAAGCCAGAGGACACAATTTTATCCACCTCAATCCCAGATCTTGAACTTTTCTGAGACTCATCACTTACTGAATTATGCAGTGACACCACATAATAAAGGAAAGTGATGGAATATGGGCCAAGTATAATTTATGAGTTCCTCCTTTCAAAACCTTCATGAGATAGTTGGTGGAAACTGGCCAAGACTTTGACAATGTGAATTGCATTCAGTGCCAGAAGGCCCAGAAACTTGGGCTTGCATCAAATCCTGCCTAAAACAAGTAAGATATAATTTAGAAAGTTGAGATGCAGATGGCAAACTTAGTAGAAGCTGACACATATGAGCAAGAGGCATATGCAGAATGTTCAAGCTTCTAGCAGTAACTGCTTAAGAAGTCCATGAATTCAAGACCTGGACAATTTGGACAACTATGCAACCCAAAACATCTTTCAGGAAAATGCTGTGTATAATTAGTTAAAAGTGGTGAGCAATATGATAGAAACAGGATGCAAATCTATTAGTGTCATTAAGGGGTAATTAATATCAATAGTAGCAGCCAAACAGACTGTAGGTACATCCTCAGAGAATCATAAGAGTAAACCATTGCTATTATAAGTAAAATGGTTTTTTGTGTAAAGAAAAAAATTATCAATTGAAGTAGTAGAGAGTATGTAGAAATCATGCCTTAGTAGTAAACCATACATTGTCTTATTATTAAGACCCCTTCCAGAGGAACAGAATATTAATCAAAACTGACTTGGGAGTGTGAACAAGTTTTGGTAGGAGGATTGTTCAGTTCAGTCATTCTTGGCAATACAATAGCTACTAATAGTATGATTATTTCCCATTTCTGCACTAAAGCTCTAAATGCTTCCATGTTGTCTTACATATTAGAATGTAAAGTCTTTGAAGACAGATGCAATATGTTCCTTTGTTTATACCTCCATTACATATATGTATATATTATATAATTCATATATTTTAATAAATGCTTGAGACTTGAATTGTATAAAAATTGATAAGGGGAATATAGAATAACCTACCTCTTCTACATTTGGATCTTATGAGTGCAAGAATGACTCAAAACTTCATGGATTACAACATCGGGGTGGTTATCTCTTATAAATACCCTTTAATCAAAATTAATTGCTTCTTTTGAAGATAGAAACATTTACTTTGAAATTTGAGGGACACAGAAAATGAATTTAATGGATTATTTTACCTTCAAAACATGAGCTTATGTGAAGTCTTGGATCCTAATGACAAAGGTGAAGAGCAACATATTACATAATTAAATAGGAGAAATGGACAGGGGCATCTTTCTCTTTGATTTACTTTCTCCCCTGTCTGGTCTGGTTGGGCTTTGTATGAGAATAGAGAAATTGGAGTTACCTTTTGTTCTGGATTATAGTGTCAAAACAAAGATAGCATGATTTTATGGGTTTATCTTCTAGCAGGCAAAATATCTTAGAATAAGAAAATGTTGGAGGTAAAACAAACATGCAAAGTATAAGCAACAAATCATGAGGTTAAAGAATCAAAAGGAAAGAATAAAAGAAACAATAAACTCTAAGAGGACTTAAATATCAAAGTGATTAATCTTAAACAAACAAATGAAAAAGGACAAAAGGGAGTAATAGAAAGAATAAAAATATATATTTTTAAACTCAAAACTTTGCAAAAATGGTTGTTGAAAGCTATTGTTGCATGGACTTGGAAAAATAAATAAATAATATATCATATATTTAAAAAAGGAAAGAGTAGTCATGTTCTTGAACTACCAATGTGTCAGTGTTCTTTTTAAGAGACTGTTAAGTTCATTACCTAGTTCATTGACAGTACTCCTTAACTGGTGTTTGCAAGAAATCATTTCTTTTTTGAAGAGGTAAAGAAAATCAGCAAATGGAAAACTAACTGTTTTCTGGTAGGAAGATGAGAATGAATATTCCTGATATACTTATTAAAAGCACAGCTTAAATTATCTTTGCTTTCAGTCAACAATAAGTCAAAATAATTATATTACCCAATTGGTGTGTACAAGTCCAGTCTATTTTTGTTACATATAAAAATTAAATCAGATGACTGAGAAAAAAAGTTTGACTCAGAAACAGCTGAATAAATTTGCAATAGTCTGAGGAGGGAAATATGGTTGTTTTTAAAACATTGTTGCTATTGTTGTTATTCTGGCTTATAGGCATTCTTTCAAGTCTTCCCTGCACAGTAATGCTGGGTTGTCAGGATACAAATGTACATCTCTATTCAGGGTCCAGGGAGAACCCTGAAGGAATATAGTGTCTATTAAATGATATTATTTAAAAACCTCTCATCGATGTGTTTCCCCCTCATGAATCAGTAAACATTAGTCAACCAGACTAATTTTGAAATTTAAATTCTGAAATTAGTATTTAATGGCAAGATACAGTAAGGATAGTTGGTGCAAAATTCTCCACCCGTCAAATGCATGCGTACATATAGATATATAGATATAGATATATACATACATTTATTTATACAAAATACAATAGGTATATGTATATCTAGCTATATGTAGATAGATATACAGTCTCTTAATAGAGAAAGATAGCTATATATATATATATATACATATATATATATATATATATATATATATATATATACAGTCTCTCTCTATATATATAGACTGTATTGTCTAATATTTAAGATGCTCCCAAATATGAGACACACCTTAATTTTGGGGACCAAAATTTGAAAAAAAAAGTATGTTACATAAAGTTATTTTATTCATCATAAAATTCAAGGACCTTCTGTCATAACTTTCAGGCATCTTTTGGACAAGTCTGGTGCCTGTCTGCATGCTTAGTCCATTCCAATTCATGAACATGAAGCATCCATTGTGTCCTCCTTTGAAATCAATAACTTCTTTTCCATCAGCAATTCTCCTTGCCCCCTGCTTAACCATCTTTGCAGACATAGGAATTCTACCTGTCCTTTGCTCTTCAATCCAGCTCTTCATTTCCCTCTCTAAATCAGTCCATTTGGCTGCCTTGCCTTTCATAGCCTTCTTCTGCCAAGGTGTTTTTAATAGGGTTTCTTCTTCCTATAGCCAGTCTTGGATTGTTTTCTCAGTTGGAGGAGGACTGAACTGATGTTCAGCAGCATGATTTCCATTCTCTTTTGAGGACTGGATCACTTTGAACTTGAATTCCACACCAGACCAAAATCTTTTCTGAGCCATTTCTGGGCGGAATGTGGTAAAATGTATCCTAATATACCAGGAACAAATGCAAAACAATGAGTGCAAAGAAAAGTGTGAAAAAGTGGGGAATACAAGTAAAATTTGCAAGTTAAAAAAAAATCTACAAGCACTGCATAAGATGCTCTCAGCTTTTAGACCCCAAATTTTTCAAAAAAGGCTGTGTCTTATACTTGGGGAAATATGGTACATAGTTGATATATAAATATATATATATATATATATATATATAATGTATGAATATATGTATACATATATCTATTATTGATATATATATGTTTTCATGCATATATGCACAAATATACATATAAATATATAGAGTATATTATGTACAAACTATATATGTGAAATAAGACAAACAATGTACTCATGGTTTCTGACTGCCAAAAGTTTCTTCTCTTCATCAAAGAGCACTCAAGAAGTTCCTTTTATTTTATTTTAAATTTCTGACAAGCTACTTCTAGAGTCCCGAATTGGCCTTTCCTTCATGCCTCTAGCTTGTTTCTGACACTGTATGCAGTCATTGCCTATAACCAGTATCCCAAGATATTCCTCGAATGCACATAAAAATTCAATATCCTCTGACTCTTCAGAATATCATAAGATCCCTCTCTGTTCTATATGGAGAAAGAATGGAGCTAAAGGCCAAGGAAACTTTTCTTCTCTATATACTCAAGTAAGTCCTTCTCATGCTTTGGCTGGAATGGCTCTTCAGGAAAGCATGCTCTAGTTCTCCATTTAATTGCTACTTTAAATTTTAAAAAAGTTCACATGGTAAAAATATAGTTTCCTATCATTTCAAATTATAATTTTTTCTCATTTAAAATTCTATTATTTTTCCCCATTTTTAAAAATTTTTGAGTATTAAATTTTCTCCTCTTTATCCCTACCTCATTGATAGAAAAATCAAACAATTATGGTATTCATTATATATGTTAAACCATGCCAAACATATTTCTATATTAACCATATTACAAAAAAGTAAGAAAAATAAAATCAGAAAATTATGCTCCAATTGGAACTCAGAATTCATTGGTTCTTTTTCAGAAATGGAGAATAATTTTCATAATAAGTTCTGAATTGTTTTGGATTGATATATTTCTGAGAATAACTAAGTCTTTCACTTGTGATCATTGTTACTATTGCTATTACTATATTTATTGATCCTCTGATTCTATTTATTTCAGTTTGTATCAGTTCATATATCTCCTCAGCTAGATCTGGTTATTTCTTTTAGCACATTCCCCAATCACTATGCCACAACTTGAATGTTTATCCACAAATGAGGAGTATCCCCCTAGATTCTAATTCTTTGCCACCACAAAAATAGCTGCTATAAATTTTTGTCTAGATTTAGATCCTTTTTATTTGATCTTGTAGAAGTATAACCAAGCCAAAGGGCATACACAGTGTAATAGCTTTTTCTACCATGCTTTCAAATTTTCTCCAGAATGGTTGTACAAGTTTGAAACTCCATTAACAATTCAATAATTTACCTACATCTCCAGCAATTGTAGTTTCTGATAAGTGTGAGATCATTCAGAGGTGTTTTTATCTCCATTTCTCTAATCAATAGTAATTTAGAACATTTTTTTCAAATTATATATAATATATATATATATACATATATATATATAGAGAGAGAGAGAGCACTTTGATATATCTTTCAGAGAAGTATTTGTTAATCTCTTAAGCAGTTATCAATTAGGGAATGATTTTTAAAATCTATTCAATTATTTTATTTATTTGATTCCATTCCCTATATATTTGAGAAAGGAGGTCTTTATAAAAGAAACCCTGATGTTATTTTCCTTTTTATATTATAGCATTGTCTATGGCATCTTTTATCAAAATATAGCTTCCCTGATTTTTTCTTTTGAGTTCTACTTAAGCTTTTACTTTGTCTGAGATAATGATTGCTAAAGGATACTAAACTCTGCTCCAGCCCCTTATTTTTATCTAGTTCCTAATGTATTTCTATCTTAAGTGTGTCTATTGTAGGGGGCAGAGCCAGGATGGTAGCATGAAGGCAGGAATTCCTGGAAATTGGTTCCCCCAAAAAAACTCCAAAGCTGGTAAAATATTTGGAGGGTCAGAACCCACAGAAAGACTGAGTGATACCATTTCTCAGACCATGACAACTTAGACGTTCTGGAGGAAAGGTCTGTTTCACCAGGACCAGGGGGTTGGAAAGAGCCGCAGCAGCAGAGCAGCACAGCCAGGCTGGAGCAAACCTGCTCTTGCCTTCCAGAAACAACCCATGGGCTGCGTGGGTCCCTGGGGGCACCTGGGTCTGTGGCAGAGAGGGCTGTTTCCAGACTTTTGAGCCCAGGGATCACCAGGGACAGCTTGAAGGGGTAGTGAGAGAACTCTGTCACACCAGACTGAGTGTGGAGTGAGCACTGACCTCAGAGCAGCCCTGTGGTGAGACCCTGCAGCGGGAGTCAGCAGAGCCACCCAGCACTTCCAGAGCACCCAGCCAACAATAGTAAGGGGGTTGGGGGACACTGCAGAGCTCTCTCTGTTCTCCCTGGGGCAGGACTCTGCTGTTTGCCCACACTCAGATCCAGGTTGCAGTTTGGGCTCTTGTACCACCTTAGTGGAATAGGGATCCTCCTCACAGCTCCAGGGCACAGGAGAGGGCCTGTGGTCATCCACATACCAGAGCACAGACAAGAGAGCAGTCAGAGCTTCTCAAAAGACCTTGGAGGAATTAATATCCCTGTGGGTTGTCCCCTCCCAAAAACCTCCCAAAGCCTTGAAAGTGCAGTAAAGCAGTCATAGGCTGAGGAAATGAGCAAACAATGGAAAAAAGAAGAATCTGGCCATAAAAAATTACTTTGGTCCCATAGAGGATCAAAATATATACTCGGATGATGACAAAGTCAAAGCTTCTGTATCCAAAACCTAGAACAGAAATAGAAAATAGACCCAGGCTATGGATGAGCTCAAAAAAGACTTTGAAAAGCAACTAAGGGGGACAGCTAGGTGGCGCAGTGGATAGAGCACCGACCCTGGAGTCAAGAATACCTGAGTTCAAATCCAGCCTCAGACACTTACTAATTACCTAGCCATGGGCAAGTCACTTAACCCCACTGCCTTGCAAAAACTAAAAGAAAAAAACACACAAATAACCCAAAAAACAATTAAGGGAGGTAGAGGAAAAATTAGAGCGATGCAGATAAATCATGAAAACTAAGTCAGCAGCTTGTTGAAAGAAATACCAAAAAAAAAAAAAATACTGAAGAAAATAATATGTTAAAAACCAGTTTAGACCAAATAGGGGAATGCAACACAAAAGGAAAATGAAGAGAAGAATGCCTTAAAAAGCAGAATTGGCCAGCTGAAAAAGGAGATAAAAAAGTTCTCTGAAGAAAATAAATCCTTCAAATGTAGAATGGAACTAAAGGAAGCTGATGACTTTGTGAGAAATCAAGAAACAACAAAACATACCAGAAGAAGCAAAAATTAGATGATAATGTGAAATATTTCATTGGAAAACCAACTGACCTTGAAAACAAATCCAGAAGAGACAATATAAAAATTATTGTGCTACCTGAAAGTCATGACCAGAAAAAGAGCCTAGACTTCATTTTTCAAGAAATAATACAGCAAAATTGCCCTGAGATCCTAAAAGCAGAGGGTAAAATAGAATTTGAGGGAATTTACCGGTCACCTCCTGAAAGAGATAACAAAAGAAAATTCCACAAACTCCCAAGTCAAAGAGAAAATACTAAAAGTTGCCAGACTACCATGGCTCTATAGTCAGAATTACATGGGATCTTGCATCATCTACATTAAGAGTTCATAGGGCTTGGAATATGATATTCTAGAAGGCAACCGAGAATCAACTACCCAGCAAAACTGAACATGCTCTTTCAGAGGAAATGTTATAATTGCTTGAATTTTCTGTGAATAAAATGGGAACTTTACTTTGTTTCATTATCTTTCCTTTATCTGTACTCCCTTTTATCATCACATTGTTTTCTCCTGTCTACTTCCTTGCCAGTATCCTTTTATGGTAAGATATATTTCTATATTCAATTAAGTATATCATGCATATGCACACATATGTAATACAAGTATATACCCACATATGCATTTGTATATGTATATGTGTGCTTTATGCTTTTTGTATATATAATTATGTATGTATATAATATAAACCATATGTATAATCTTCCATCTTTGAACCAATTCAATGAGTATGAGATTCATGCATTGCCTCTCCCACACACCATTTTTCTTTCCATTATAGAAACCTATGCCTTTTGTAGCTCTTTTTGTGAAATAATTTCCCTTATTCTTCTTTACTTTTTTCCCCTTGTCCCATTTTTTTTACCTTCTCATTTTTGCGATAATTATAACATAAGCACCCCTCTGTCATACCCTCTGGCAATGTAGACTCCTCCCTACCCTTATAAGAATAAAGTTCCTAGGAGTTATATATTTTATCTTCCCATATAAGAATGTAAATAGATTAACTTTATTGAGTGTCTTATGATTTCTTTCATGCATATCTTTGTATGCTTCTCTTGAGTCTTATATTTGAATATCAAATTGTTTAATCACCTATCATTTTATTATCAGGAATGCTTGAAAATTAGCTACTTAATTAGAGATTTCTTTATTTTATTTTAGTTTTTTGGGAGAGGCAAGGCAATGGGGTTAAGGTAAATTGCCCAAGGTCACATAGTTAGGTAATTAGTAAGTCTCTAAGTCTGCATTTGAACTCAGGACCTCCTGACGGCAGAACCGGTGCTCTATTTACTGCAGCACTTAGTTGCCCCATAATATTTATTTTTTTTATTTTTTCCTCCTGAAATATATTATACTCAGTTTTACAAGGTAAGTTATTCTTGATTATAATAGAAGATCCTTTGCTATCTGAAATATAATATTCTTAGCCTTCTATCTTTTAAGCTAGAAGTTGCTTATGACTCTACTATACTTGGATCATGTCTTTCTGGATGTTTGCAATATTTTCTTTTTGAATTAGGAGTTTGAGAATTTGGCTAAAATATTCTTACAAATTTTTGGAATCTCTTTCCAGCAGTAATCAGTGAATTTGTTCACTTTCTATTTTATACTCTGGACCTAAGATTTTGGAATATTACCTGTAATAATATTTAGAATATGATTTCTAGTTTCTTTTCATAATCATGATTTTCAGTTAATCCAATAATACTTAAATCATTTGCCTCAATCTATTTCCCAATCTATTGCTTTTTTCAGATAAAATGATTATCATCTTATTTTTTAATTCTGTAGAATATATTTTATTGTTTCTTGATGTCTTTAGCATCAAGCACTCCCTTGTCTAATTCTAATTTTTAAGCATTATTTTCATACCTCATCATACAATGGTTAATTCCGCTTTTTTAAAGATTTATTTCTTTATTGAATTTTTATGTCCCTTTTCCCATTACACTAATGCTGTGTTTAAGGTTTTTTGTTTGTTTTTTAGTACTTTTCTACCTTTCTTTCAAAACAGTTAATTGTCTTTTCATAATTTTCTAGCATCACTCTCATGGTTTTTTCTCATGTTTTTTCTTTAAGCACTCTTCTTTTCCTTTAACTCTCAGGAATTTTTCCTGGACAAGAATCCAATTAGCAATTTTTCTTTGGGGGCAGCTATTTTTTTGTTGTCTTCTCCATTTGTGCCTTGGTCTCCCCTGTTTTTATGGTCACACTGCTTCTGCTGCTATTGTCATAGTTGCCTCATTTTTTCCAGTTGATTTCTCAACTTTGAACTTTATGTTCAAGTTGGACTCTGCTCACCCTGAGATTGAGGAGACATTATATGAAGTTTCAGATGTTTTCAAGTGGCCATTTAAAAGGCTAATTCTTGGCATCTGCAAGTATTTTGCTGCTTCCAAGTTGGTGTGATCCATGGTTTCCTGGTCTACACTCTGGCTTTTAGTCAGTAAAGTTCCCTCTGCCTTTACAGTTACAAATTTCAGCACTCCTTTCATCATAGGTATTGTGACCAGGATCTTCTTGTGATCAATTATCAGTGCTCTTCTTTTCCCTGAAATTGTGACCCAGAATTATAGATGGTCAATAGAGTTGCCAAACAGCACCAGACCCTATGGCCAGGACTACTAAAGAGTTCCCTATAATGTCTTTATGACTAGTTGTCTAATTCCTTTCCTGTCTCTGGACTGAGAAATGCTAAAGCTACTGCTGTTTTCCCAGCCACTTCCAAGCCTTATGTTTGTTCTGAGCTTGCCAACATCCTAGTGTGACAGACCTCTTTTGCAGACCTTTACATCTTCTCAGGATAGAAAAATGTCTATCTCAAATCATTAATTTTTTTTCTCTGCTGCTCATGAACATAATTTGAGGTTTTATTTTAAGTTATTTGGTGGGAATGTCCAAAGAATTCACCTGGCTTGCCACTTCCATTCCACCATCTCACCCCCCTCTACAATTCCTTTTCAAAATGATTCCATCTCATCAAATCATTTCAAGAGCTTCTGAATTATTCATTGACTTTGTATCTTGCATAATCAGTCTGTCAAAAAACATTTATTAAATGACTACATATTATATACTAGACCTTATGCTAAGCATATAAAATAATGAAAAAAAAAGTCCCTGTTCTTAAGGAGCTCAAAATCTAAAGGTGGGAGATCACATGCAAACAACCTTGAACAAATAGGATTATACAAGGTTAAGTGAGAGAGAGAGAGAATTTCCCAGGGAAGGAATAAACATTAAGGAGAATTTGGAAAAGTTTCAGCTAGAAGGTAGGATTTTAGCTGAGACTAAGATAAAGCCAGGGAAGCTAGGTGCTAGAGAGATAAGGAAGGAGAGAACTTCAAACATCCAGAAAGGTAGTCATAATTCCCAAACAAGGAGATGCAGTGTGGTGAGCAATGAAGAGCAATGAGGTCAGTACACTGAATCACAAAGTATTTGTCAGGGACTGATGTGCGAAATTAGAGAAAATGGAGAAATAGGGGAAAAGACTAGATTATAGAGGACTTTAAATTTCAAAGAGATATTTTTTGTTTGATTCTGAAACAATAAGGAACCTGGATTTGATTGAATAGTACTAACTTGGCTATACTTACACTTTAAGAAGATCAATTTGATAGCTTAGTTGAAACTAGACTGAAGTGAGAATTGACTTGAGATAGGAATTCTACTATTACAATAGTTCATGTTTTCATTTTTATTTTTTGGGGAAGAGGGATAGGTGGCATAGTGGATCAAGTGATGGTTTTGGAGTTAGAAGGACTCATCTTCATGAATTCAAATCTGATCTCAGACACTTATGAGATGTGTGACCATCACTCAACCCTGTTGTCTCAATTTCTTCATCTGTAAAATGAGCTAGAGAAGGAAATGGCAAACCTCTCCAATACATCAGCCAAGAAAACCCAAATGTGGTCACAAAATGGCAAACAAAACTGAAACAACTGAACAAGAACACCATAAATTTGGGGGAGCTGGAGAGGTAGAATAATGGTCAATTTTGATAATATTATTTAAGTTAACATTATTCACCAACATGAAATCAATGCATTTTTGCATTATGTTAAACCCATCCTTGTGTTTGGCTGAAGTTGAATGGGAAAATAGTTCATGGGAAAAGAATGAATTGGGGAACTGGAAGTTTAGGATTTCTGAGGAAGCATCAATATGTATGTTGAAGTCCTCTTTTACGAGGGAGGAGTTAAGGAGGAGATAAAATGAATCAGGCAACAAACTCACTCAGATAGAATTCTAAAATTTGGTGGCCAATAGGCAATAGAATCATGATTGGATGATAAATATGGATAGAATAATTATGTCAATCATTGAGAAATGACTAAAAAAACTAAAAAAAAAAAAAAGAGAAATAACTTCAGGTTGTTATCATTATCCCTAGATCTTCTCCCTAGCAGAATGTATATATGGAAAGTGTTGTCCAAGAAGAGTGGTTCAGTATAGATAAGGCAATGATTTGGAGTTGTATGGAACTGAAGAGAATGTTTAGTTGCTGAGAGAAATCAAGAACCCTTCCTTGCTAAGCTAACTATTGTGGAGTTTAGGTAGCCTAAGAGAGCTCCGAAGTGTAAATGGTTGCATTAATAAAGATTGTTGGGGCAGCTAGGTGGCACAGTAAATAGAGCACTGGCCCTGGAGTCAGGACAGATCTGAGTTCAAGTCAGACCTCAAACACCTAATAATTACCTAGCTGTGTGTCCTTGGTCAAGTCACTTAACCCTATTGCCTTGCAAAAAAATGAAAAAAAAAATAAAAATAAAAAAATTAAGGTTGATGATTAATTGATTTAATTGTAGTATCTAGTTTACACTTTCGTTTGCTGATTCATCTGGAATATTCCCTCTGTATAAAAAGTATTATTTTCCCAATAAAATACATCATATACAACATGTGGGTTTATTCGGGAGATATAAATGTTAAAAACCAAATATGAAATTCTAAATCTATCATCTGCTCCATATAGTAGTCTAAAATATTTTAGAAGACTGATGCAAAATTCAAATAGAAATATCCCTATTAGCTGCAAATTGATTTCAAAAACCAGAAATTAACATTATCCATGTTATAGTGTAGTTGTATTTATTTTGCTAAATTTGCTAAATATTTTGCTAAATATTTCCCAAGCAACAGTTTAATCTGGTTTTAGCAACATTCAGAATTTTGTGGTCAAATTGTGCCCAAAAGTCTGAGTTTGACATCTCTACTTTGGAGGCAGAATACTTTACTGGAAAGCAAACTAGATCAAAAGAACTTAATTTGTATCCTAAGTAAACATTATTACTTTTTTTTTTTACTGTTTCTATTAGAATCCCTTAACTCATGTGAAAATCAGGAACAAGGCAACATTTACCTACATTTTTGTGGGTTTAGATTTATAGATTAAGGAAATGTTAGAATATAAAGAGAAATTGAAATTCATTTTGACTCAATCTCCCCATTTTGCAGATGATCGAGACCCAGGGCAGCAAAATGACTCCATAAAATTGCAGAGCTAGTTGAAAATTGAAGATTAAGACAGATTTTTTGTCTTCTCATAATTTCTGTTCTCTCATTTTGCCCAGGAACTGTCAGAAACAGAGATCAATTTAGAATTAGAGAGATGATAAAATGATAAATATAGAGCTGCAAGGGGCATCTAGAAAAACAAATGTCATCTTTTTGATACACATTGTTTTACAAAGGAGGAAACTAAAAGGCTAAAAGTTCTAAAAGGCTGCCCAAATCTGAACAGTAAAAGAGAGTCAAGGATCCAAACCCAAACCCTGTGACATCAAGGTCAATATTCCTTATCCTTCTCCATGTCAACTGCCCTTAAATAATATATGGCATAAGAATTGTTATTTGATGTACAGCATAGCAACATTTTAGTATAGCTGTGGCTTTATTTCTGAGGAGGTCTAACTCTACTCTAGGAATGTTGCTTCTGAAATTAAGCACTAGTTCCCAGAAACATAAAGTCTAGATTATTCATGTATGGGTCAGGGGATAATGATCTGGAAAATATTCATACATTGACTCAGTAAGCTGTTATAAGCTCTTACCAAATGCATGTTGACTGTCTGGCATATCTACTATATAACATTCACTATTACTAAACCATTGCAAATATAAAGATAAATATAAAAAAAAATCCCTGTCCTCAAAAGAACATAAAATCTGGGTGGAAATTTTCAGATATATCTATCAGTGAGACAGTCCTCATTTCAACATCATCAAATGCATGCTAATGTAAGGAAATATACTCAACTTGCTAACTGTCTTCTGCAAAGGATTAAAAACAAAAACAAAAGAAAAACCCTACTTTATTCCACCTCTAGCTCAGGGAAAATAACTAAGTCAACATTACCATTTCTGTTGGGGAAAAAATGGCTATCTACTGAACTTAGACTATTCCCAGTCTTTGTGATTTTCTAAAACAGAGCTGTTATATCTTGCTTTCTTGTTTGGTCATATCAGAATGAATCTTCAAGCTCTCATTTGGCATTTCTTGGCAAAGATAATTGGCTGGTTTGACTTTCCTTTTCTAGCTCATTTTTATAGATGAGGAAACTGAGGCAAATAGTGTAAAATGACTTGTCCAGGATTACACAAACAATTTGAATTCAGGTCTTTTTGAGTTCAAGCCTGATATCCAATCCACTGAGCTACTAGCTGCTCCTTACCTCTCCTAATATATGTTATATACCATAGGAGATCATAATATCCTTGAGGATAGGTATTATTTCCTTTTGGGGATTTGGTCTGTCTACTTCTGCTTATTATACTCAATCTGTAACTTTACAATCTTTCTGGATTAATCCTACTGTTGAACCACATGGACACTTTGACTTGCTCCAATTCCCATTTGGATAAGTTCATCCTCTTTTCACAGCTTTGAATTCCCCTATTCCCAGTATCTTCCATTTTGTTATTGAACTTAGTGTGGTCATCTCATCAACATTAGCTCAACTGCATCTTAGACCTCCAAAATTTAAGTAATTCACCCCTTTCCCCAGTCCACTGTTCTTCATGTAACTATGTCTGCCTATTTAATTTTCAATTTTATATCACAAGGCATAGCAAAGTAGTTAGCACATACAAAAGGAATTCACCAATATTTAATGATTGGTTTCCTCCTTCATCATTGGGGAGGGAATGCACTATCATTCTGTACTATTAAGGATGTTGAGAAATGTTAAAGAATAGTAAAAGACTAGCATCTTGGCATGGGTGGGGAAAGCAGGAATGATCACCTACAATGCTCCACTGGAAAAGCATAGGAAGTGCGTATTTGGCCATGTTTATGATGCTGTTATCTATAAGGGAGCCTATAACATCAGATTAGATGTTGGCAGATGATAATGGTCTTTCACACAATCCTCTCTGAATTCATGGTTTGGCTTCCAAGTGCTATTCTAGAAGTAATATCTGTGATATGCTGTTGCAAACATCAGCTGGTATCACATGGATTGGTGCCATGGATTTACTTAGGGGTTTCTGTAGCAATGTATTAGTTGCAAATTGAAAAAGAAAACTGCATAAAGTTCCTTAATAAATATAGTGGGAGCTTGATTGAAACGTATTTCTAAAATTATTAAGTGCCCCAGAGAGTGACTGAAATATCATATTGTTGGCATTCTCACTTCCATTTTCATTGCATGGGGCTTATAAAACACCAGCAAACACATTACTGTATGTAAACCATGAAGATGTTTCTGGAACTCTGGCTTTTATCGACTTTTATAGCCTAACAATTGATATTTACCTATTGAGATTGGCTCAGAAGATCTGATGGCAGTGGGGTAGAAGATAAACTATGACTATTTGCCCATATTATGAGAACAGCAAAATCTCTAAAGGCCTCTTTAAATATTCGTGGCATTAAACTGCCGTGACTGTCTCAAAGTTAAACATTTTGCTTGCATGTTAAAACGGTAAAGTTTCCCTTCCTATCCAATTTGATGAATAGTGAACCGGGAGTTCTAAGGAGGGTCCTTTAAAACTGAGGCAGTTAGATCTGATCCATAATGAAACCAATATGCCAGAAGAGAACATTTTTCATATTTATAACAGTCTATTTAAAAATGCCTTTATGTTTGGATACTAGTATCTGTGCGTGGGGCAGGGGTAGTGGTCATATTTATAAGCCATGGAAGTTCAATATTGACACAAATACCTAATCAGAAGGGGTTAGTGAATCTTTTAAAAGATGAATGAAGAATTTGTTTCTCAACCTCCCAGTTGAATAGCAGAAGGACCTGGGGTTTATTTCATCCTCATTTTTTTTTTTTTCTGTCTCAGGTGCTCATCTGCCAAATACAGTGATTAATGTCTACAGTAGCTATTTTACAATTTTGTTGTGAGGATCAAAAGAGATCATACAAGGCATCAAAACATCTTATTGTAGTTTTGAGATTTAATAACTTAAAGCTGCCCTTAAGACTTTTTGGAACACCTTTTATAAACAAAGTGCATAATCTTTACCCCATGCCCAGAAATTGGCCCCTATTTCTCTGTCACAGTTTTCAAATTATTTAGACCCAACAATGTGTAGTCAGAACCCTTCAAACCAGTGAACGTGCTTTACCATATGGAGCTGAGTGGGGTGTGACAAGAAAAGTTGTGTCCCAGTTCCCTTGTGTAAATCCTTGGTGTTTTAGGGCAAAATGTTTGTTTTATTACCTGGACATCAACTTCAAACCAGAGTTCTGGCATTCATCTTCCCTGAAGCACTGGCCCTTCCCCTACTATTGATATAGGCTGTCCTATTTCTCTAGAGAGTTCCTGTCTGCCCACAGAGCTGTTGATGGGTAGCTAGTCTTTCCATTTCTTTGTCTTCAGTTGTTATGTGAACTCTTCCATGGTGAGAGAGGAAGTTTGGCAGGTTTTTTTAGACCTTAGCCTCAGGGGCTCATTCAATTATTTTATAATGTAAAACCAAGCTTATCTCAGTTGACAAGCTACCTAGAAAACCCTTAGGCATTAATGTCTGTCTATTAAACTAATCTCTGATTTTTTCTTAATGACCACTCTGTGACCCTCTCTAAAATCTTGGTGCAGTGGATAGAGAACCTACCCTGCAGTCAGGCCTCAAGGACTTGATTCCTACTAGGTGTGTGACCTTGGGCAAGTCACTTAACCCTGACTGCTTCTCATCCAGGGTCTATCTCCAGTCATCTGGATTCACATCTGGTCACTGGATCCAGATGACTGTTAGGAAAAGTGAGTGACTTAGTAACAGCAACCCCTCATTCAAATTCAATTCACTTACTTTTCATGGTTTTGCCTCCATCTTCTTCACAGAATTAAGGACAGTCCTTATCCCCTTGTGTTTAGAAAATTCCTTCAACTCACTTCCACATTCTTCTTTCCAATCTGGTCCCTTTCTAAGGAAAATGGCAGGCTGCCTATAGTGATCATTGTCCTATTTCCTTCCCAGAAAAACAAAAATCCCCATCGTTTAAACATATATAGTACACTTAGCAAGTTTTAAAGCTTCTTACAAATCCCAACTTGTATTTATGATGTTATTCAATACAAGAATTATTGAAATACTTTGTTGGCACTGAAGAGGCTAAATGTAAAGGGGCGTATAGAATTTAGCTTAAGAGTGCTCCCTATTATGACTGATCTCACATTGGAATTAGAAGAATAATGTATAAATACAGATGCATGGAACTACCATGCTACATTTATGGTTTGCTAGTGTCCTATTATAGTTTACATGATTGTCCTGCAAATGCCAACTCTTCTTCCTCTCTGGACTTATTTTCTTATCTATAAAATAAAATGCTTTAATTAAATGGGGTGCCTCCCAAATCTGGATTCTACAATCTCCCAACTCTGGATTCTACAATCTTATGAGATGTTATGAAATGTAGATAATATAAAACTTCCTTTGATGAACTTTCATTTTAATTGTCATAATCCTGCCTCTAGAGAGTAGTTTTATGCCGTCTACCTCCCAGAGATCATACAAAAAGATCAAAGAATCATAAAAATATTCTTTAATTTTGATACTTCCACTATAATGTCAGAGTAACTACTGACTTTGTGGTCTGCCTCAATAATCTGTGCCATTCTGGGGATAAATAATGTCATTATTCAAAGTAGGATTTTGTCCTTGTGAAATTAAAGCTGAAATAAATAATAGGTAACCTAAATTGTTCCCTTAACAAGTCCCAAGGGGACCAAGAGAGGGAAAATGACTTAACCAAGGTCATGCTGAGATAAGATGCAGAAGATTCAAGTCTAAGTCACTTTGACTGAATCTAATTTTTTATTCTCCACATTAATTTAGTATCTTCCAGAAATTTTTCCTCAAAGTGACCTTGGCCATTGAGCCATTCTTTGACATATTATTGTTTTAGCAAAAATTTGTTCTTGGTTTTTTCTGAGGTAGTCTTAGGAAGGAATATGCTTTGAGGTTTTATTGTTTTTCCCCTCATTCTCAAAGAGGATCATGACATCAGGGAAATGATGCCAAGACAGGCAAGCGATTTGGATTTGAGTAAGGGGGGAGGGCCTGTGCTGATTCAACAGTCACTTTTTCCTCCAGGGTCATCTGGGTTCAGCAGCCAGATATGAATCATGCTGGGCAGTCTTATATATTATATAATATATAATACTATAAATAATATATAAAATTAATATAACTATAGTGCCTATAACTATAATATTTCTGGACTTCATTTTTCATCTGTCAAATCAAGGTACTAGATCTTTAGGTCTAAATCTATTATTTTTATGATCATATGACCAAAGAACTTTCCAGCCCTAGATGTATGTCCTTTTGCTCCTCTGAGAACTAACCACTTCAGGCCTATAGGGATTGTATGACATGCCTAATACACATATCTAATTAATATCATCAGTAATATTTGTTTCCTAGGAGCAGTGATTTTATCAATGCCATTATTTTGCATTTATAGCATACATATATAGCGATGACAATGTAGAAGCAAATATTTCAGTGTTCCTGTTTCAAAAATGAGGAGATTAGATTGGACGATCTATAAGGTCTGTTACTGAACCAATTTCATTATGCTATGATACAAGGATCTCCTGTATTTGGGTATAAGATAAAGGAAAGTTAAATGATCCCCCCGAGAGACTGATAAACCTCCCTTCTCCCTCAAGTTAAAAGGGATTTGCATATATCCACAATTTGATATAAATAACTGGGTAGAGAACCAAAATTTCTCTTTTGGAAACACAATTGCACCAAATGTTTTTGATCACTGGCCTGATTTCTCATTTTCAAGGAAATGAAAATTAAATCAAAATTTCTGATGATGCAGCTTGGGGTATTATTTTTTAAATGAAAAGGGCAAACACTCTTACACAGTCAAATTTTGAAATATAATGTTGGCCAAAATCAAAGGTTTTGAATTGTGAGCAGAGAAGAGTCCAGGAAAAGAGAGGAGAGAATTATTGTTCCATCAGTGAAAAGGAAAAAAAGTTGACTGGAGATTTAGACCAGAACAGAATCATTATCTCCTTTTCAGAGAATTAGGATGGTTTGACAGATTTACTGAAACTCTGACATTTGGAAGTAGTCTGAAATACTATTAGGGATGTGTCAAATATTAATGAAATAACTTGTTTGATCATAGGATCATAGATTCAGTACTAAAAGAGACCCAAGAAGTCATCTAGGTCCACTTGTCTCATTTTATAATGGTGAAAAATTAGTTCCAGAGAGTTGCCTTTGCCCAAGGTCATCACCAAAGTAGTACTTGGCAGAGATAAGATTTGAACCAAGGTCTTCCAGCTGCAATTTCAGCATTCTTTTCTTTTTTACTACACAAAATAAAATCAGCTCATTTGAGTTCTTTCCCAATGATGATCTCATTTCTCTAGCATCAAATAATAACAAGGGCAATAAGTTTAACAAAACATATTGTTTCATATATGTGCTCTATTCTACATAATGACTAGCATAAGGATTAGAGCATGGTGAGTTTAAATTTTCTGTCTCTATTTCTGTCATTCTCTCTCTCTCTCATATATATATATATATATATATATATATATATATATATATATATATATTATATAATATATAATATGTACATTAAAGAGAATCTATGCTTTGTGCATATCCATATGTATTTTCATATGTATAAACACATATAAGCATAGACATATACATACATATATTGCATATATATATATATATATATATATATATATATATGTATATCCCAGTGGCTGTCAGTTCTATTATTCTGTTTCTTGAGTGTAACTATATAGTTGAAGCTAATATTTCAGAATCCTTGTTTCAAAAGTTTATGAAGTCACTCTTAATACAGGTATATTTTCTATAGAAAAATAGATGATTGTGTATTTGATTCTTATACCAGGGTGGAGAACTCTGACCCATGAGCCATATTGGTCTAGTATTGACTATGTATCTGCAGGTCAGACTTGAAATTAAATAAATCTAGGAGCATTTTAGGAATGAATTAAATGTTTGGCCAAATATAGCCCACAATTGATGTTGAAAATATCCAAATATGTTCTATTAGAAACCAGGAGGAATGGGAATTCAGAGAAGACTAGAAGGATTTGCATGAACCGATGCTGAGTGAGATGAGCAGAACCAGAAAAACACTGTACACCCTAACAGCAACATGGAGGGGGGGGTGATGAGCAACCTTGATAGACTTGCTCATTTCATCAGGGCAACAATCAGGCACAATTTTGGGGTATCTGCAATGGAGAATACTATCTATATCCAAAGAAAGAATTGTGGAGTTTGAACAAAGACCATAGACTATTACCTTTAATTTTGTAAAAAAATAACTATCTTATTATGTAATATTTCTATCTCTTATACTTTATTTTTCTTCCTTAAGGATATTATTTCTCTCTCATCACATTCAACATAGACTATTGTATAGCATGGAAACAATGTAAAGACTAACAGACTGCCTTCTGTGGGGAGTGGGGGGGGAGGGAAACAAGGTTGGGGGGAAAACTGTAGAATTAAAAAAAAATAAATCTTTCTAAAAAATATCCAAATGACCTTTGGCAGAGAAAAGATTTCCTATCCCTGTTGTAAATAATAGGAAGACACTGGAGGTTATTGAGGGAGGGTTAATATGAACTTTAGAAAATTTATTTTTTTTTACTGGCTGAATGGATGATGACTTATAGACATGAGACAGGCAGATTCACCAACAGTTATTGCAATAATCCAGGCTTGAAACAGTGACAGCCTACAGTTATGTCATAAGAGAGAAAGGACCATTTTGGAGAGATGCTGCAAAAGTAAAATTGACCTGTCTTGGCAATGGATAGGATGGGAAGGAAGAGACATGGTGAGGAATATTGGAAGACAATTTACAATCCTAAATTAAACTGTATTGTTGAGGTTCTGGCTTACCTCTCACTTGAGACTTTCAAGGAAAGACTACAATAGTCACTTATCAGGGATGTTGAAGAAGGAATTACCATTGAAGTATGAATTGGACTATATGGCCCCTGATATCCTTCCCAACTTTGACATTCTGGTTGTGCAACTGAAGGTCTATAGATAATTCCAAAAGGACCTTTAGAAAAAGATGCACTGTCGTTTCTTTTGGCCAAACATGGAACTTTTTGGAGTGAGGGGAAATTTTTATTCTGGTAAGAGATGAGGAAGAGGAAACTTTTGTTTTGGGGAGAGATGAGGTCAAGAGAAAGGGACTATTATCCTCCTTCTGGTCTGCAGGATAATATGCAGTTCTATATAAAAATAAAATAGTAAAAATATAAATATTTTAATTTTAATTTCAGTTTGATTTCTTTTTTTTTATTAACCCATTTTTATCTTCACATACCAGTCATTTCTACATAACTTTGTCACCTGTGAACATTTCTGGTCAGGCCCCCAGACTGAGTCTCCCTTTAAAGGAAGTTTTTTTGTATACCAACAAAATGACAATTTTTCATTCCAATAGCAGTCACAGTGTTATAGAACTATATCACTTGTCATCACAACAATGATAATGATAGACATAATGGCAGCATTTCTTTCTACCAGCATGCCCACTCTCAAGATATTTGAGTCAGTGATCAATACTACAGATAAAGCTACTGTCATACTTCTCTTTACTTTCTGATCATGACTGGAAAGAGTCTTAGGATTGATTAGTTTGCAAGCAATTATTTAGATGCTGAATAAGGAGAAGTTGGAAAACATCAATTTATAAAATGATTGTTTTAAAGATTGTAATACATACAAGAATTATATGACCTCCAAAAATTATTAGATGGAAAGAAAATATGTTGATCTATGTATAGGTGAATAGATTGAGGACCTGTGATTTTCCTTGTAAAGGGAACTCTCATCATACTAAAATTCCTTGATTAAAATATGGAGCAAGACATCTATAATTTATAATTGGAAAGTTAGCTGAAACAATAGTTGGTTATCTGTGAAATTTCATTGATAGATTAAAAATATCCTAATAACAGTCTAGAATAAATAAGGATGACCTTATTCCTAGCTAATGTCAAGGGAAAAAAAAGTATACATGCAATTGAATTAATCAGTTTAGCTAATTTATATGTGAAGTTAGGGACAAGTCCACCTGGGAGCTCAGGTTGTAAAATAATAATCAATTGATTTCATGGATGTAGCTATAAAGTGGAATGAAAAGATTGACTTTGAAATGCCTATGCCAATAAAAGAATGCTGTAAAGCATTAGATTAATGTGTTTCAGATGAAATCTGAAGAAAAGATGAGTTGATTTATTTAGTATTCCATTTATTTATTTATTGTCATTATTTTACTCATCAGTTCATTTATTTCCATAACCATAAATTAATCTGACTGTATTTCCCCATGTATTATTTATATATTTATGTGCATCTATTTATTTATTCATATATACAACCTGCATGTGTATGAATTATTTGTTATCTGTATATAATGCTACATATACAAATAAAATGTATGCATACTCAGGTTAGCATAAGGGATGTGTATGCTTATATAGACATGTATTTCTATGCACATGCATTGGTGTGCATTCTTATGCATCTTTATATTTGTGAATATTTATGTAATGCACTCTGTAATATATTCATGAATGCATAATGTATGCACATATGCATGCATAATGCATGCACACACATCTAAACATACTTTTTTTAATAGTGAGAGTGACACAGTTTATAATTGAAAGACAAAATGCAGATGTTTTCCCTATCTGAATGACTCATGACTTGAAATTTTAAGGAAAGATTGCCTTAGTAAACTGGGTGTCATTTTAACCTGGAAACAAAGATTAGAGTTCCACAGTGAACTGAGAAGTATCCATAGTCCTGTATCCACCCTTCTATTTGACCATCACTAGGTTCCAGAGCTTGCATCTTTCTAAATGGGAGGTCAATAAAGGAAGAAACGAGAAGAGGACCAGATTCTGTAAGTCTACCAAGGGAACGATCCTCCCTCTATGTTTGAATGTTTCTTTGTGCGATTTAACATTCCTTCTTGGTCTCAAAATTGAAGGACTTTTCAAAGGCATAACTACCATCCTCTCCTCAGCGGCTGGCAGGGGAGGGTGGTTCTGGATCTGTTCCCGATTGAGAGTCTCATTGATTCATTATCCCAAGGCTGTCAGGCTCTTTTGCTTTCCCATTTACTTCTGAATGGATCAGTTTTCTAGTAATGTTGCTTTTACATAAGTAAATGATTCTTCCATTAAATAACTCATTTGCATACCTTTCAGATCTCAGCACTCCTAAGGTAATAATCACTCTGTCACAAAGTGTTGTTTCCAGACTTGAACAACACCAAGCGGTTTGTCATACAAGAAGCATATGGCATAAGCCACAAATGAGGCTGTGAGTCTCAAATTCTTCTGTGGAAGGAAAAGTTTTTCTTTTACTCAGTTTCTCGGCCACATGGTCTCCTTTTCAGAGAGCCATTTCAATGAATCCTCTACCAAAATTTTCATTCCAAATAAAATTTCACCAAATTACACAATTTTAGAATTCAAGGGACTTCTTGTAATCATCCAATCCACACTCTTCCTGATAGAGACACCCTTCAATAACATCAGGTTTTGGTTCTAGTATTCTAGGAGGCAAGTCAAAACATTACCATAGACCAGAAATTCTTAAACTTTTTTTTATATACTTGTATATCAGAGATTCTATTGTCATCTGGAAAAGCCTGAATATCTCTTCTCAGAATAATGTTTTTAAATTGACAAAATAAAATACATAGGATCCCCCCCCAAAGCAATTTAATATAGCCATCAAAAATCTAATCAATTTTTCATATTATATATATTATATATATATATATATATATGTGATGTTTGTGTATAGTTATATATGTTTGCACAAGTCTTTATGCAGATATCTATGTTCGAGAGCATGAATATGTAGTCACATATACATATAAATTTAGTCACAACTAAACATAATGCCACTATTATACTAATATAAGAGAAAAAATTATCAAATACACAACATGAATAGCCTGTAATTTGTGTTTGGGGATGATATAAGTATATTACAGCTTTCTCAAAGAGTTTATAATTTATACAAGAAGATAAGACAAGAGCACAGATAAAACACTGCATAGGAGTTGTAAAAATTATTGTTATAATAGGAGAATTCAGGAAAGCTCTATCTTAGCTAGAACCTGAAGGATCACTATCAATGAATACAACTGGCACAAAAATAGGAGAGAAACAGGATGGTTTCACTAACAGTTCTAGAAAATATTAATATTTCCTGTATTAGAGGCTATTTTCAGTAGTATGAAGCATTTTGCATTAAGGAAATAAATGTCAAACTTGCAGTCAAAAGAAAATGAAGCTTGATTTCTGCTCAGATACTTAACTGTAAAAGAAGGAGCCTCAAGTTCCTGGGTCTCGGTGTGGCCACCTTTAAAATGGAAACATTAATATTTGTAGTATCTGCCTCACAAATAAGATGAGATAGAACAAGTGTAGATGGAATTCCCCATTTGTTGTGATCTTAATTGTGGGGAATATATTTCCTTCTCTCAGAAATGACTCATAGGAGACTATTTTATTAAATTCTCCAGTTTTAATAAACAATGTCCTTCAGCAAGGGAACAGGAAAGGGAGTGGGTGGGTAGTGATGGGAGAATTAAGTCTCCAACCCAAACCAATCCAAAACAGCGTTCAATTTAGAAACATTTTTAAAAGAATGTGTCTTAAATTTACAGATTAGACAAGAGCTGAACCAAAGTTGTGCAAATTCCAGAAATAATCAATTTTAGTACATTTATAATTTATTAAATAAAAGATGTATGTCTTCTTTGGAGATGCAGGTTCATAAGATTTTGTGCTCAAATATTCACTAGGCATACCCTCCCTTTTCAGCATCAGCTTTATAGCATTGAAACAAAGAAAAAATAAATATAATTCACCTTTCTAAGAATTGTATTTTAAAAGAATGCAGAACCTTTGCTTAAATGTCAAATGAATTACTAATATAACAAATATGAAGCAGGAGTCATTGCTACACAATTTTTATATAGTAAAAAGACGAGACTAGAGTGAAATGACCTGTCCAGGGTCAAGTAGCCTATATTATCAGAACAGGATTTGATCAGAAAATCTTCCCTAGCCACTCTTGCAGATTCTACTTTGTTCTCAAAACATCTCTTTTAGGTAAATGGTGAAAGAATTATATCAATTTTACAGATGAAGAAACAGGGAATCTGTAAAATGTCTTTCCAAGGAATCTTCAAGAAAAATTGTCTATTCAAGTCAATAATCATTTATTAAGCCAAGCAAATTTGTCCTCTTTTCTTTATCACCCAAGATTTCTCTAGAGTTCAGGTTCACGTATGTAAAGTTGGAAGAGAACTTGGAAATCATAGAATGCAGACCCTCCATTTTACAGGTGAACTATACACACACTATATACATTATTTCTGGTGGAACAAAAGGAGCAAGCAGTGCAGATGGGTTCTAAACTCAGGGTCTTTGGGTCCAGATTTTGCACTCTTAGAGGTAGCCACAAAGCCAATCAAGTTTGAAAATGAAAGGTCAGGGGCAGCTAGGTGTCTCCCTCTTGTTATCCAAGCAACTAGTTGATATATTAGATATTCCAATAAGATTTCCTTTATTTATTAGAAAAGAGTTGGACAGTTCGGTTGTACAGTGAATAAATAGAGCAAGGACCCTGGAGTCAGGAGGATTTGAGTTCAAATCCAATCTCAGACACATAAAAATTGCTTTGTTTTGTGACCTTGGGCAAGTCACTTCACCCCATTGCCTTAAATAAATTTTTAAAAAGAAAATGAAAGTTCAGCATTCTTGTTAAAATGTACTTCTCAATGGTCTAATCCAAGTGTTACCCTCCCCTTGAATTCTAACTTAACCAGAAATGGATTGATAATTAGATAAATGTTTGTATAAAAATACATATACATATGTCCAACTATAACATATTTCTTTGTTTATATTGATAGCTACATATATGTATAAAATCTATCTTCAACTCTATATACACTTGTGTAAATTAATTTATAGATTGAAATGGATATTATAGTTGGATGTATAAAATAGATACATTATATGTATGAGTTTATGGGTATGCTGTGAATGTATAAATAAATTAAAATGTGCATGTAAATATATACCCATGTTTATATGCATAACATGTATATCATAAACAAAATGTTTATATATAAATGAATAAATGAACGCTATATATACATATAATTAATATAGTTGGAAATATTCAACTATAAATCTATTTCAAACTATAAATTTTATCTTTATATATATATATATATAGTATGTGTATATGTGAGTTACACATAATGAAATAGATAGATATATAAATAGATAGATAGATAGATAGATAGATAGATAGATAGATAGATAGATAAATAGATAGATAGATGCAGATAGGTCCTAGATAATAAATATTAGGTAGCTAATTGTTTTATTTGTGCCAATCACTGAAATACATATTACAAATAAAACAAACAAGGCAACCCTTATCCTCAGAGTGCTTCTTGTGTAATGAATAAAGATCACAAACAGGTAAGAGAATGCTCCTTTCACTACACCATGATGCAGTGATAGTTTTTCTTATATTATATGTAGACTTTACATAGAAACATTCTGTTTTATTATTTATGTAATTTTAAGTAAGTGGCAAACAGTATCTCTTCCAGAAATGAATAGCCTAAGAACTTAGAGCTTTCTGGAGTTGTTCACATCCACATACCTGTGTGATATTTTAATATCCAATCCAATAAATATTAATTAATTACCTACTGTGTGCTAATCACTGTGCTAAGCACTGAGGATACAATACTAAAAAGAGTCTCACCCTCAGCCAGTGTACAATCTAAAGACAGTTTATAAGAAGACAAGAAAATGGTGAAGTTGGAAAACTAGGGGATACCTTGTTCCTTGGAGATGAAACCAGACAGGACAACAAATAAAGAGAGCAGGTAATTTTGTAATTCTCTTCCATCAAAATTTATCTTATGTTCTTTAATGAAGTAGGACATGAATACAATAACACTTCCTTAAATTAGAATGTGTTAAGACTTCCAAGAAGATTTTTACTGAGGGACAATATCATTCTTCGTTTTTTACAGAAATGTCCAAATTCACTTATATATTGTTAACATATACAAACATAGGAGGAAGAGGAATGCACATCTCTATTACACTTGAAAAAGACTTTTCTCACAAAAGCCCTAAGAGATAGGGAGATTATTATTGATTCTATGACTAAGTAGATATGATTATGGTGTCTTCCAAAGGAAACCTTCTATTGGTTTGAGTGAAAAAGTACTTTGTACATAATAGGTACCCCAATAAAAAATCAATTAATCAATAAATAAGCAAATGAGTAAATTCAAAGGCATTTACATGATGTTAAGAATGATTTCTTTGGTGATCTCTAGATGATAATGTATGGGTGGGCATGAAGCTATTTATAGTTTTGGATCTATACCATCAGAAGGAGTATATTTACTAATAAATTCCCAGATTCAAAAACAATATTGTTTAAAATATTTTTTCTAATGATGTGTTTATTGAAGTTCTTTTTAGACTATATAGAAATTTACTATATGACATTTTTCTACTTTTATTCCCTTTCCTACTTTTAGAAACTGCCATATAACAAGTCATAACAATCATAGCTCCCACTATGAGTCACTAAGAGGCATCTATCTCCCACATTTTTCAATCAACATAAAACTTTCAGATGTCATCAGTACGATGCCATTTCATAAGGCTAACTGGTTCCTGGACCACACTATATTCAAGAATAAAGAAGAAATGTTTCCTGGAGCAAATGTTCTTTTTTCATAGAACAACTGATTTACTGTTAGAAGAAACCATTTATTCAAGTCCTAGGTAAGAAACAAAGTGGAGAATAGAATCTAATTTCTGCGTAGTCAGCAAAAAGAATATTTGGCAACAGAGAAAGGAGTATGCATAAGAAAATTTTTTTCTCAAGGTATAAAGTTAAGATGTCTTCATTCTTTCCCCCCCCCTTTTTAATTTTATTACACAGGCAAGAAAATATGGAAAAAGTCAAGAAATAGCATTGAAACTTGCTTGTAATGTTCCTTGAGATAATGAAGGAGAATAGATGCCTTATTTGATGTTGTGAAAAAGGGGGAGGGGGTGAATTGTGAGTGTGAGGGAATGAGTATGCTTATATTACTGTAAAGGATTTTGACATATTTGCTCTTAGGTACTTCATCCTGCCCCATTACTCCTTTTGACATACATCAAAAACTTGTCACTTGATATGCCATCATAAAGCAAGAGTACATAGTAATAAGAAAAGAGAAAGTAAAACCAGGCAGACTTATACAATTTAGGAAATATGGATTTCTCATTTTTTAATAGTAGAAACAGGAGACACACATATCATCTGGTCTAAAGATTTTTTTTATTAATTACCTATGATATACCTCTCACTGTGTTAGCTTCTGAGAAAGTGAATAAAGTTTAAAAACAGTCCCTTCCCTTAAGGAGAGCTCAGTCTAAGGAGGAATTCAAGCTATATATAAAGGAAAGATAAGACAATCATTAGAGGAAACAAATAATGGTGGGACTTACTAATAAAACATTAATAAATAAAAATGCATACATAAACCTATATGTGCATGCAAGAGCACACACAAAGGATATAAACTTGGTTGCCCACTTGCTTACATAGATGTTAGATATTATAAATGCATCTGTAGATAGAAACATGTTTTTCTGCACAATATGCATATATACTCATTTTACATTGACGTATCTGGCAATTGAAAGGTGGCATGAATGCAAACCAATGAATGTGCATGGAATTTTAGGATCATCTAAAAACTAAACAGAAAAATATATATGTGTGTGTGTGTGTATATATGTATTAAATCTGGAAATTATATTCCTAGCATAATTTTTTTCTTGTGAGTAGTTTTGGGATTCTTTGATGTAAACCACTGGGGATGCATTTGAAAGAATAATGCTAAATTCTCATCAGGATCCTAGAAAATTTTTAGGATTAGAGAAATGGGAAAATGATCCATTTTAATTGGATGAGGATTATCTTGATTTTTGCAAATATATTTAACATCTCAATTCTCTCCACCACAAATTATCAACTGTAGTATTTTCTTTGGAGTTTATAACAAAGTACCTCTGCAAAGCATAAAACTCAAAATTCAGGATGTATTTTCCCAAGTGGTATAGAAAAATGAGTATTAATTCATAGAACACATATACTGGTCCAGAGGAATCTCTTGCTTTTGTGTTTTTATGATTCATTTGTTTGTTTTATTCAGTTATTCAGTTATTTATTTGTTTGTTTTATTTCCCCAGCCTGGAAGGCAGACGTAGGTCCCAGAATTAGGAACACCCATAGCACTCACAGAATACAAGAGGGCAGTGGCAGCCCAGGTCAGCATCAACCTTCCTTCCAGAGAGGAATCAGTTGTGTCTAGTGTGGGGCAGTCAGGATTCAGAAATGGCAGCTGAAAAACAGTTGGGCCAGGGATCAGTTTCCTTTTCTCAACCAAACTCATGCTTAAGGTGTATAATTTCCCCGCAGACTTCACTATGAACATGTACTTTCACTGAGATTTTGCTACTACAAAGGTCTTCCTCATCTAAATGAGGTTAAATTTCTTTATGCTTTCAGATTGTGCATGTGTGTGTTTCTGTCTCTGTGTGTGTTCACATGCATGGAGGCACATCCACACTTTTGTTTTACCTATTGTTGTACCAGATGGTAATAAAGATCATATTTGGACTAGTTAGTCTAGAACCCATTTATTTTGGAAATCCTCAAATTTGGATCTTTCTTCTAAACCAAGCCATGAGACCAAATAAAACATGTACTGATGGACATAACTTTGAAAAATCTAGTGAATATTGATAGGAAGGAGGTATAAAATTGGATGACATATATTCAGATAAAATCATTGATAGTAGCTTTGTCAATTTCCCATTGAGAATCCAGTTGATGCTACCATTTTTTAAGTCAAAATACAAATATACAAATAACATTATTCCATTATATCTTACAACTTCATTTATTTAATTATGATCACTACATCCCTCTCCATTTTTAACATCTGAAGTTGAAAAAGAAAACATTATCCCGGATATACATCCTGGGCAAGTAATTGAAATTGAGAATGGTCCATGAACTAACCTGATTAAAAAGATGACTGGACTGGTTTGAATCTGGAGAATAGTGCCATAGTTTTAGTGATATATATCCCATCACTTTAATGCCAATATTATGCCAGTTGTGATATTTGGTTTAACAACTTGGTATACTCCCCTATTAGAAGAATAAAAATCATAATTAACTCAAGGATGATGGAATGAAATACATTGAGCATAATTAAGCTACAAGTTGTAAAAAATTCTTCTCAGGGACTCACATTAGCTTAAACAAGATTGGTGAAGGTTAAATGAATGTTAGCACCAAGATATTAAAAGAACCAATGGAAAACATCATCAATTAGAATTAACCTCAGTTGAGATTTTCCGGTTAAGAGTTACACAGGAGACGGAAGTTGTGCTCTGATTCCGTGGAGTGTACGGCCATACTGGTGAAATTAAGGACCCTTCACTGTCTATTTTTTGCTGCACTTCAAATAAGCTCTTCTACTACAATAATGACCACATATCTGACAAAGTAATTTGTATTTGCAACTTCATTTTTCCTGACAGTGCTTTGATGAATTGCAGGATTGAATTTCAAAGACCCACTAACACAGTGAGAAAAAAAAAGGGGGGCACTAATATGTGGCTATCTGAAATTCATATGTACAATACTTCTTATATAATGTTAAAAAATAAACTGCGACTATAGATATTAAACTATGGTACATGTTTAATTACTGACGTGAACTTTTAAGCTATACATTTAAAAAGAAATATTTCATTCTTAGTTTGAAAGAAATAAGGACACTTTGAACATCAGACAAACAGGCATAAAAATAAATGTTACATTTGTAAAATATTTCCTGGTACTGTTAGATCATAGGTCAAGTGTTGCAAAAGACATTAGAAATCATGTTGTACAACCTCATTTTACAGATAAGTAAAAAGAGTCTCAGAGAGCCTAATTGAATTACCCAATATCACACAGATTGTAAATTACTATCCAGGATTCAAACTTAGGATCTATGAAAGTTTAGTGTTCTAATTTTCATTACCTAAAGGTTCATGAAAAGATTTTTTCTATTTTATAGTTCTGTGCTGTAAAACTAATTTGACATAAGATTGCCTTGATGAACATGAATTGCAAGATTCATCTAGTCAAACCTCATTTTACAGATGAGGAATTTAAGATGTTATAACCTTTAGGGAGAGGCTGTTAAAGGGCAGTCATAAGAAGAGTGGAATTAGAAAAAGAGGCCTTGGGAATCATGTCTTATGATCTTGAGCAAGTCACTGAGAAATACCCTGGGTCTTATTCCCTAAAGTAAATAAATTGAAGCAATAACCATAGGAACAACAATTCTTTATATAACTGTCTTTGCATTTTCCTCCAAGAAACATTGTAAACAACTTTGGAAAACACATCTCAATTGTTTGCCAAATCTGAAGTTAATAATTAGACTTTCATATAAAAATCAATTATGGAACATAGGTCAACTTGTTGCAAAACAGCAATTCTAATATCTATATTATCCCTTTATTTTCTTTATTTCTATTTTATGTTTATTTTAAATTAAAGCTAACTTTGTTTTTTTAAGGCTTTAGAATTGTAGCATGGAAAATTTACCTGGCATTACAATTTTAAGTACTATTTAAGTAGTAACAGTGAAACAGATAATAGCTAATGCAAATAATGAATTAAAAATGAACAAAAGTATGGTATATAATTTCATAAATAATGCAAATATGATTATGGTAATTTTGGGTAATTAACTTAGTCAATATGGCTTGTATTACAATTGAAAGCAGAGATCTACTGATGTTAGAAGTCCTAGGTAGCTGAATTTGAGTCCTAGCTCTGTCATTGTTTGATTAGGTGTATGACTCTCTACAAGTCACATAACTAATTTATTCCTCTATCTCCTCACCTGCAAAATGAAGAAATGGGAGTAGAATGCCTCCAAGGTCCCTTTCAGCCCTCAATCTCTGATTCTATGACATCATATAGATGAAAATGCTATTTGGTTTAAATTATCTCCCATTAGAAGTGTACTTTAATTCCTCCTAAAGTCTTCTATGAATATACATCTGAATTCCTGAAGATAAGGCCATCAAATTACAAATGTTGTCTACCAAAGAGAAAAGGCTTTCAATTAGAGCTGAGGATAGAGAGATCCATGTTTGTTAATGTAGGTAATGCATGTGCAGTGGCTTCTGTTTACAAGCTTGGAATCATACTTCACATTTGAGGGGAAATTGGTAAGGTGTTTTGCCACCAATTAATGTACCACTGAGAAGCCTTCAACAGAGTGCTAGATAAATTTGGAAAGGCTCATCTTCAAGATTGACCAGCAGGTGATTAATCTTCAGCCAAAAAATTCATACAGACAGCCTACTGGGACATGAAGGTACAATATGTGTGTAAGTTGAGTACCTACAAAAATCACAAAACTTTAGTGTATTCTAGTAATGAATTACCCAGTTACCCCCCCCTTTCTCTAATTCGCAGCTGAAATAATTTTTGTTTTGTTTTGTGTTTTTAATTTACAACCAAATTAGCTTTTTAAATTGTAAATGCAGGTGTCAGTTTGTAAACTAGTTGTAGGATCCTTCTCCCTTCCCAGCTTTTGTTGAAGGCAAGTCTCAGTCTTATTAAACTATTTCTGAAGGAAATTTCCACATGAAAAGAAAATTGTGATTTCTGGGAAACTTGGGCTCTATAAGTTTCTTTCCACTGGACAGCATTCTAGTAAATACTTCATGATTTTATAATCTATTGGCTTAAGTTACATCTTTTTATACAATTAGTGACTTGCAAGTTTACATGTTATTTAAAAAAGTAAATTGTTTTCTGAAGTACAAAACATTGAAGCATCCAACCTCAGAAATGGAAGGAATTTGATAGTCATCTGGTTACATCCATATCCAATGAGAATCTAGTCTATGACATATTGATAAGTAGTCATACAGATATTGCTTAAAAATGTCAAATGAAAGAAAAATCAGACTCATTAAATGTTTATGTAGATCTAAATTGATTCTTTTATTTTTTGTTTCCCCCTTATATTGACTGTGCATGTTTCCTTTGTAAGTATGTGTATTGCCCAATGGATCATCTAAATGCAGTTCATTGAGAGGCATGAAAAAACATAAACACACACATACATGCATACACACACACAGACAAACATATATATGAAACCTTGCCTGCTCTTTCCCAAGGTAGACTTGATTCTTGTCTAGAGGAGACCAGGAGAGTAGGGCATGAAGCTGACCATGTTTTCTGTGGTAGGAAAAGTAAAAGGGAGAAAGGACTAGAGTTACATTCATCTCTTCCCCGAACTGTTGTTGGTCTAGGAGGAGTAATTCAATCCAATTTTTTGGTTGCTCCATCTTAAAGGATAAAGGATACACACTATAGGTTCAATAACAAGCTTGACTCCTATCAAACACTAGTTATACAAAGACTCATCACAAACACTGAAGAGTAAGCAAAGCACTTTATTCAAGTAGATAGCAACAGAGAAGAAAAAAGTGATATGGATTAGACTATACCCGAAACTACATGGATAGAGCATATACATGTTTTAAAAACTCAATGCAAACTGAGATCTTGCATAGCTAACGGAGACATCCTGATCCTCAAGCCTCTTGGGAAGCAATGGGGTCAATTGGACAGGAATCAGTTTCTAACTTGTGGTTAGATCTGAGCATTGCAATCTAGAGACAGAAAGAGTCAGGTCACAAACAGAAGTGTAATTAATTTCGAAGGAAAAAGTTTGCAAGGAGACCCCCACTTTTCATAAAGGAAGGCTTAACTTGCTAGGGTAAGGGCAGTTTTATATACCACAAGGGGACTGAACAATGACAGAACCATTTTGGGGTTCCTATACTAATACACGGACAATGTAGCCTTTCCTAGATCCTGTGAGAACAGTTCTAGAGTTGATTGTCTCAAGTCTTAAGGGTCATTGAGCCTTGTTATTATTTAGCAGTATACAGAATCAGAGTTGGCCTGGGGAACAGAAGTGCAGCACCTGGTTCACTTCATTTTACAGTTACAAAAAACAGGGATTCTGGGCATGTCAAGAGATGTGATGGATGACTTTAGGCTGCAATACATTGGCTCTCAATCCTCAAGTGAACTATTTAACCACTATTGGTGGTCAAAGCAATACACTTCGGCAGAGGGTGAGATCATCCAGAGCACAAAAGATTATTATTATGACAAGTTCATGGCAAAGTATGCTTTTGGGGTATTGGAAAACAGGGATGTCTTCTAATATCTTGACAATGGAAATCAGTATCATGTTGAGGGATCTGCTTTCTTCCTACCTGCCTACTTTCTAAATTGGTATTTTTGTTCAAAGGCCTTTCCCTAAAGATAGATTAAAATAATATATAATGCCTTTCCAATAAGAATGAAGAGTTTCTTTCTTTTCCATAACTCTTGAATCAACTCTCCCCTGCATGTAGGCATAGAGCATGGAGTCATCATTCTCTTGACCAGTGAGGGGTCCAGGCATGAAATATTTGCCATACAGATTTAAATTCTCCTCTCACAAACTTCCAACCCATACTTTTAGTTTTACCCTCTGGGTCCAAAATGAAGAAAGATTAGCCCATCCTTCAAATATTTGGTGATAGGATTTATATCTCAACTAACAAACTCTGATTGTTGGTCTTTGGAAAGATGGATTTTTGGTGACGATTCAAGATATTTCCATTGCCACTGGTAGCTACAAAAAAAGTTTATCTTTAAAGAACCTGAATTTATTTAGCAACATAACATTTAAAGAAAACAGTAAAAACTTTTGAAACACATTGTCAAAATATTTGGAGTCATCAAGTTTCCTAGAGCTAAAGGCACAGAAAGCAGACTATGTCCAGAGCTTGGAATAACAACAATTCTTTGTTTTCTGAATAGTCTCACCCTCTCACAAAGTGTATTACTCTGACCAGCACTAGGTGCTCACTGAGGGATTTATGATTTTCATATTAATCAATGTTGGAGGTCTCTCTATTTCCCAGTGACCTGAGTCATCCATCACCACTCTTGACATGCTTGCAATTCCTATTTCTTGTAACTGCTAAGTGAACCGAAGCAAGTACTGCACTTCTGTTCCTGCCATGCTATCTCTGGTTCTGTACCTTACTCTGAGACAATCAACTTAAATCCTGTTCCCATAGGACTCAAATAAGCTTGCATTATCCACACACAAGCCTGCCATGGGAACCACTATTGAAGACCTATGTCATGGTCCAACCCACTTATATATTTTTACTGTTGTTTTTATGTCTATAAAGTACTGCCTTGTCCCAGCATTTTCCTCACTTTGAAATTAATTAAACTTCTGTTTGATCCCTGACTCTCGTGTGTTTGACTCCAAACCCTCACATGTAACAGACTGGTTTCATTCTGATTGCCAACATTATTTAAATATTGAATGTCTATTATACATGACTTAATAATCAAACTTCTGTATCTGGAACTTCCTTTCCTATAATGACAGATGATACATCATCTGAATACTACAAATGTATTCCTTAAAATATCCTATAGAATTGATTCAATAAGCTGTTTTGCAATGTAAGACCAAGCTATTTCTCAGGATTGCAACAAATAATATTGATCAGAACATTTTAATAGATGTTGCCATTACAAATATCCATAATCTTTGCGTGTCAACATTTAAAACAACTTTCAAAAAAAAGAGATCTAGTAAAGGAGACAAAATTGTGTGGCAATAAGATAAAATACACAGTATTTCTGTTTTCTCTGGTGTTACTGAAAAGTAACATGGATATTGTCTATGATGTGAAATATCTTGAACTCATTCCCTTACGCTTTTTTAAACTGCAAAAATCATTTTCACTATGCAAAAGTCTGTAAAATATAAATATATAAAATAAATATAGTAGTAATGGAGGAATAAGAAAATGAGAAATAGTAACCGAACACCAACATTGACTTAGGACAGTTCAAATTTCTTACAATAATCCTTTGAAGATGGTACCATGTTTATTATACCCATTTCATTGGTGAGAAATCCAAGAAAGAATTAATGATTTACACATGCTCAAGCAATTAGCATTGGATATGAAATGTGAACTTGGATACTCTTTTCTGTCACTACATAAAGTGTATTTATATATAAATTTTTAAAGTTAATTATCATTTGAACTTCAGAAAATCTTTTAATTACTTAACTTCCTTTCTTCTAAAATGAAGACGTTTTCCAGCCCATATAATATAACAGCATATTAATAATCAATATCTACATTTCAACATCCTCATTTAAAATCTTAGGCTGGCTATGGGCAAGGGTAAGTGTAGAAGAGAAATGCCTAGGAGTCTTTCAGAGACATAGATTCAAAAACTCGAAGAAGCTGGTGAATATTTTATATGGCTTAAGGCTCATTGATGCATGCACATACACTCACAGTTAGAGACTTATGCTTCTTGTACAAAACATGCATTACTCTTTTAATTTTTCAAACTTGTGTTGGGACAGAGAGTAAGGAATAAGTATAAACTGCTAGTACATGAAAGAAAAAGGAACAAGATTTGGCTCAGGTCCAGTTGCCATATGTTTTAAGTTTCAGCTTCATCTATAAATTATGTTTTCACAGTTAGACATTGTGAAGGTTAAGTTTAAGTTGTCAGTTTGCAAACAGCCTTCAGGGAAGACTGAAATAGGGGTGCGTCTTGATTTAGAGAGGCACCTGAATTCAATGGAAAGAACACTGGAGTGCTTTGATCTCCTCTGTTTAGGGACCTTTGTTAGTTGTCCCTCACTACAGCATGTATGAGACAGACTGTATTTATTATTGTTGTATCTTACTCTTTGTGACCATTTTTTTTCAGTTTTCTTGGCAAAACTACTGGAGTGATTTGCCATTTCTTTTTCTGTTCATTTTATAGATGAGGAAACTGAGGCAAAAATGGATAAATGACTTGATAAAGATCAAAAAGAGTTAGTAAGTGTCTGAGGCCAGATTTGAATTCAGGGAAATAAATCTGACTCAAGGTCAAGTATTTCACCACTTAGTTACCCCATGATAGCAAGATGTAAAGGGAAAAACTCTTGTCCTCTGAGACTATGTGATTTTGAGAAACACGTCTTAGTCTTTGGTCTTTTTCTATTTTTTTTTTGTTTTAGTGAAGGGAGTGATGTGCAAATGTTCTCTATGAGAGTGCCCCAGGGCCCTAACATTCCCCAGCCTGACTTCCAAGTCAACTTTTGAAGAGAGTCACCATCCCTAAAGAGAAAAGAACAACCTAGGACCTAGGTCAATGGAAGCTCAAGAGATGATGAAGAGTTATCTAATAGTTAGACTACATCAGGACATCAGCTTGGTGGAATCAGTGATAAGAAAAAAAAACTGGGCTAATTTTTGAACCTATTCCCCTGAGAACAAGGTTATGTAAGAGACTATAACCCCAAAGTATTAGGAATAATGGTTAAATTTTTTGTTCTCACCACATAGTTGATGTTTAAAGCAAATAAACCTTTATTAAATTTTACATCATTTCCCTACATCTAACCTCAGTTAAACAATCCTCAGTCTTTTTGATGAATCTTGATTCAGGTCTCATCCCCTAAACATGGATTATCTGCCAAGGATGAGTTTCTTCTCTTTTCAGTGCTAATTCACAAGAAGATCTCAAGCCCTGTGGTTTAAATCATCATCTTTATGCAGATAGTACTTTATTCAGCTCTTCCTCTCTCTTGTCCTCCTGTTTTGCTTTTATTTCCACTTATCTATTGGAAATTTGACATTGAGCATCTTAATGTATATATTCATGTCTCAACTCGTCTTGTCTTTTAAAACTCCCTTATCACTGTTGAACATACCACCATCTTCTGAGTCAACCAGGCTCTGAACCTAGATAGATCTCACCCTCAATGTCTTAATCCCTCCTCTGACTCACTGTTAATTCTATTTCTATAGCTTCTCATATAAGTCTCCTTATTTCCTCTGACACATGTCATACCCTGGTGCATGCCATCATCACTTCATACCTGGACTATTAGAATAACATTTAAGAATTATATATCCAGTACACATTAAAGGTGGGACTCAAATCCACATACTCCTGACTTCAAGGAAAGATCTCTATCCATTCTTCCATACTGTTCCTTTACTATGACTTTGCATGATGGGCTTATTTCCCTTATTTTTCAAGTACAAGTTTCTCTCACTTTCAAAATCAGTCAAACCAGAATGGATAATCATGACCTGCTTTCTATAATTACATTTTTCATTTCCTATACTTCCCCCCTCAAGCAATTACTGTTTTCCCTAGTTGGACTTCAGTATTCCAGTTCATCAACTTTGCTACATTTCCTGAGATAGTCCACTACTTCCCTGTTATGCTCTTATATCCCATTTTCATTGTGGCCAGTGAGATGATCTCTTTAACCCAAATTCTTTAATGACTGAAGTTTGAGGCTACAGATTTAATACTATTCAACCCTCTCATAGAACCCTGTCACTAAATTGACTTGCATTTCAGGGGATGAATGAGCATTTTGACCTACAGTTACTGAAATCAATGCAATAAATAGAACCTTGTCCAAATGGATTCTTTTTGAATTTCCTTTCCTCAAATCTGTCTTTCAGGCAAGTGCATATTTTCTCACATTGGGCTAAGTTCTTAGTATTCTCTGCTCCTTAGAGTGCAACTTAAACAGCCTAAAGAGCATTATAGGAATGTTTCATTTCAAGCACTATACAATTGAAAAAGCAAAATTGCAACCCCTTTGGGGACATGCACAGTTTCCAGTTCCTTTACTTCAGCTATTTAGAAAAATACAAGAATAAGAACTTCATGGGCAGCAAATGCTATTTCTATGATGCACTTGTAAGCACACAGATTCAGTCCCTTATATATACACATTCATTTGGTGAAACAATTATATTTTATCTTGTCTAAGATACCATTTGTCCTTTTTTGGAGTACCTGTGGGTTCATATCTCATTTTTTGAAAAAAAATTGTTCTTTTGTTCTTTTCAAATCCAGATTTAAACCCAAAAAAGCTAGATGGAATCTTGAGTTAGTTACTTAAAAAATTCAAGTAAAGTTCAGTTCTCTGAATATTTTAAAAAGCAAAGTAACTTTGCAGGCTGAAATCTAAAATCTCATTTCTCTTTCTAGATGTCGTCAGTTGAAGCAGCATGATGGTACACTATATAGATCTCATTGGCCTTAGAGTAATGAGTATCTGAGTTAAAATCTTGCATCAGACACTTAAAGTATGATGCTGGAAAAGTCAGAAACACTTAGGTTCAGTTTAATCATCTATAATATGAAAATAGTAATAGCACCTGTCTCTTTAGATGGTTAAGAGATATAACATGTAGAACATTTTCCAAAACATAAATTTTTATTTAAGTATTAGCTGAAATTTTAATCCATCTTACTTATTTCAGTAATTATTTTACAATCACACATAAAATTATATTTATTTGAGTTTTAAATTTTCTGATGCCTTCCTGCTTTATTCCCTTTTTGAGAAGGCAAACACTTTTATAACAATTATATGTGTGAAGTCATGCAAAATAAAATCTATTTCCATATTAGCCATGTTACATAAAGAAACACACATACATTCAAAGAAAGTTGAAAAAAATATTTGCTTCAATCTGCATTCAGAGTTCATCATTTCTGTTTTGGGAGATTCTTTGGATCATTGTTTTGATTATAATAGCTAAGTCTGGAATTGTTGATAATATTCACAATACTGTTCATACTGTGTACAAAATTCTACTAGTTCTGCTCAATTCAATTTATATCTATCTATCTATCTATCTATCTATCTATCTATCTGTTCAGGTTTTTTTTTCTGAAACCAACCTGCTCATCATCTTTACCTCAATAATAATCAATCACAATCATATATCATAACTTGACCAACCATTGATTGATATCTATGTTGATATCTAGTGTTTTTAATATGAATGGATATTTTATCTTATCCAAATTTTTTTTCTAAATCTATTGAAATAATTATATGATTTTTGTCATTTTGTTATTGATATGCTTATACTAGCATATTTATACTCAAAGTGGTTTATGTTTCCTAAAATTCATGATATAAATTTCACCTGGTCAAAGAGTATGGTTATTTTGTGATGTATTACTGTAATCTCCTTGCTAATATTTTATTTGAAATTTTCAGTTTCCAAACTATATTTAGTCATAAAAGTAATTTGACAGAACTTCTTATTATTCCAAAATATTTCATATAAGATTTACATTTAATTATTTTGTAGAATTCATTTTTTCTTAGGTAGCATACATATGTATACATTATTCAATTTCTTTTCCTAAGATATTTTGAAGTATTCTATCTACTCCTCTGAAAATATGGACATTTCATATTTTCGTAAATATAGTTCACCTTTTCACTAGATTTTCAATTTTGTTATCATGTAGCAAGGCAAAATAGCAATTAATACTTGCTTTACCTTTATCTTATTTAGTGATGAATTCACTTTTTTGTTTTGTGATACTAGTAATCTGATTTATTTTCCTTTCTTTTTAAATCAAATTGACTAGTGTCTTAATCTATTTTATGGGTATTTCCATCATAAACAAACTCCTAGTTTTAATTTTCAATTTGATTTATTTTTAAACTTTCATTTTTTTCTTTTTCTTTTTGTTTTTGCAATGAGGTGATATGACTTGCTCAAGGTCACACAGCTAAGCATTAAGTGTCCAAGGTCAGATTTGAACTCAGATATTCCTAATTCCAGGAGCTGTGCTCTTTCCAGTTGCTCCTAAAGTTGCATTTTTATTAATCTTTTTGATCTTCAGGATTTTTATTTTTTATTATTTAATTGAAGACTTTAAATTTGAAATTTGTCTAGGTATTTTTAGTTATATATCCTAATTCACTGATATATTCTTCATTCATTGATGTATAGATTTAAAAATATAAATTTACATCTAAAAACTACATTGGTTACATCCCATGAAGTTTGTAATTTTGTCTCACAATTATTCTTTATTATGTAATTATTGGTAATTTCTATGGTTTTTTCCTTTGATCTACTCATTCTTTAGGATTATTTAGTTTTTGATTTTGAATCTATGTATACATTATCCTTTATTGAAAGTAATTTAATTTCATTATTTTTTTAAAATGACATATTTAATAATTCTGTTTTTTTCGCTACATTTAGTTTGAGATTTTATGCCCTAATACTTGACCAGTTTTTGTAAAGGTGCCAATTACAGCTTGAAATTATCCCCTTTAGTTTTCTTTGATCTATGATTTATTATTTTTTAAGAGATTTTATTCATTTTCTTAACTTTTTTCTCATTTATCTTAAGGTTAGATTTATCTAGTTCTGAAAAGAGAAATCTGAGGCACCCCACTAGTATAATTTTGCTATCTATTTCTTCTTGTAATTAACTTTTACTTTATGAATTTGAATGCTATGCCACTTAATGTCTATATGTTTAGTCCCTTTAAGTAACATGCAGTTTTCTTGTCTATGCCTTTTCATTAGGTCTATCTTTGCCTTTGCTAAGTTAAACTTAATGATTCTGTTCTTATCCCTTATTTTAATCCTATGTGTCTCTCTCTATTTAAAGTGTGTTTCTTGTAAATAGTTATCATATTCTACATATTTATTCTGTGACTGAATTTTGCTTTATGGATGTCTGTCCTATTCACATTCATAATTTTGATAATTTTGAATTTCCCTTCTTTCCATATTTTATCCTGTCCCTCCTCTAAAGTCTTTTTTTTGTCCTGTCTATTGCTTTCTTTTGCATCCCACTTTCTTTTATTTCCTTCACTTCTTCCTTCTTGTTGGAAAGAAAGATGTATATTATCAACTGAATACACTCATAATATCTACATGTGTGTGTGTGTCTCTCTTGGAACCAATTTCAATATGTGAGATTTTTGATCCCCCACTCATAATTTCTCCTCCACTATTCTCTTCATGCCTTTTTTTATGTGATTTCCTGAGTCTTCTTTTTCCTTTTCCCTTCCCCCCAGGTCATCCCTCTTGCTCCCTGTTAATCAACTTACTCCCATTTCCTCTATGTATAATCCTTCCAACTGTCATAAAAGTCTACCATCACCCCTAAAGAAAGGCAAACCATTTAATTTATCAAGATCCTTATGGTTATTTTAATGTATTCTTTTTTTATTATTTGCTTGAATCTTGGATTTGAAAGTCAAATTTTTCTATTCAGTTCTGATCTTTTCATCAGGCATTCTTGAAAGTTCTCTATTTCATTAAAAATCATTTCTGGGGCAGCTAGGTGGCGTAGTGGATAAAGCACCGGCCCTGGAGTCTGGAGTACCTGGGTTCAAATCCGGTCTCAGACACTTAATAATTACCTAGCTGTGTGGCCTTGGGCAAGCCACTTAACCCCATTTGCCTTGCAAAAAACCTAAAAAAAAATTCATTTTCAAGAATTATACTCTAAATTAAAATTTAAAAAAGAATGATACATAATTTTCCTGGATAGGTTATTCTTGTTGCAATCTCAAATCTTTTGCCTTATGGAATATCATATGCTTAAAGATCTGTTATTAAATCAAGTATGATTCTGACTGTGTCTCCATAGTATTTGAATTTTTTAAAGACTGTTTGACATATTTTCTTTTTGACCTAGGAGCTCTGGAATTTAACTACAATATCCTTGGGAATTTTTATTTTGGGAACTTTGAAGAGGTGTTATGGGAATTCATTTTTTTAAGGTTTTTGCAAGGCAAATGGGGTTAAGTGGCTTGCCCAAGGCCACACAGCTAGGTAATTATTAAGTATCTGAGTCTGGATTTGAACTCAGGTACTCCTGACTCCAGGGCCAGTGCTCTATCCACTGTGCCACCTAGCTGCCCCTGTTATGGGGATTCTTTCAATTTTTATTTTATACTCTAAGCTATCAAGTCAGTTTTCCTTTAAAATTTCTTGAAACATGATATCTAAACTCATTTTTAGATCATGGATTTTAGGTAATCAAATAATTCTTAAATTTTCTCTCCTCAATCTATCTTCAAAGTCAGTTCTTTCTCTGATGAGATGTCTCAAAGTTTCTCCTATTTTTCATACTTTTGGCTTTGCTTTATTGTTTTTATGTCTCCTAAAATCAATAGCATCCAAATGTCCAATTTTATTTTTAAAGGAATTATTTTCCTTCAGTGAGAATTTTGTAATTCACCCCCCCCATTTGGCCATTTCTGCATTTCAAGGTATTATTTTCTTCTCTATTTTTGTCTCTTTTACTAAACTGTCAAATTTTCCCATAATGTTATTTCTCTACTCTCATTTCATTTCATCATTTTTCTTCTTAAAATCGTATTTTTAGCTCTTCCAGATTGTGTTTGATTCCAATTTACATTTTTTTTTTCTTTTTAGACTTTGCTTGTAGCTATTCGAATTTATTGGGGGGGTTTTCCCCTGAGTTTGTGTCTTGACCTTTTCTGTCATCATAGTTACTTTTTTATTGGTTGCTCATTTTTGTTGCTTTTTCTCATTCTTAAATCCTATTTCTTGAATTTTATGGTAAAGTTGGGCCCTGTTTCTGATATTGGACGCTCAAGCTACAATGCTCTTTTCAGAGTAATTTATTAGGCTTCAAAAGTTTGTGATGCTTTCAAGGTGGTGTGATCTGGGAAGAAGTGTAATCTGTGCTTTCCTGATCTATTTTTTTCTAAGAAAGATTTTTGATCCTTTGAGATCTAAAATGGTACTGCTTCTCATAAGAACTGCTTTCTTGAATCGCAAAGTGATACTGTTCTCAGGGACCCTCATCCCTTGTTGTTGAAAGCAATACTCCTTAACATGGTTCCTGCTCCCTTTGAATGAAAATGCTTATCCCTTGAACCCAGAAGTGTGTATAGATAATGGATTTGACAATTATCATCTGGCCTTCCATGTAGAAATGATACAGGCATCTTCTGCAATTTCTTTCTGAGTAGGTTACAGTTCTTTTTATCATCTCTGACCTGAGAGATACAAAAAGTCCTCCTGCTTTTGTCACCAACATTTAGTCCCACCATTGTTGTTTCTTCCATGTATGCTCCAGATCATTCTTTCTTAAGCTTCCAAGTTGTCTTGTGCTAGAAGAATATCTCTCTCTGAACTTCTGTTTTCTTTGCCATTCCATATATTTCTTTGAGGCATCATTTTTAAAAGATTTGGAGGGGTAGGGGAATATTGGGCTCACTTGACTGACTTCTTTCTCTATCCTGATGTCTTGACTCTAACTTTAAAAATTCAACTTTACCTGTTTTTGACAGTCACAATCTAAGTTTTTTATAAATCTGATTTTCAGAAACATACTGTTTTACCTTGTTTAGTTCTCATTTGGCCCATCTCCAAGAAAGAGAGTTTGTTACTGATGTGTGTTATTGTCTTTCAGGTATTTGAGCCATAATTACCTCAGAGTCAAAATTTAATTTGAGGTGGTTCAGCCATCCAGGCAGATCAACTTAGAAAGTACAGGAAAACAGAGTTCCTGGGACTCAATCATGAGAGCAGTTTTAGATTAAGAACTTGGACTTTGTATGGGAAACAACCCAAGCTATGTACTTACTTTCTGCCACTATCCCTAGAGCCTGATAGAGAAGGGGGAGGGAAAGTTATGTCTTCTATGTTTTGGAGAAGAATATATTTATATTACATCATTGAAGTGAATCTCTGTAAAATTTTTCATGTTATATATTGGGTCTCATTCAAGATTCCTTTAATTTTTTTGCTTTTTGAGGTATACCTGAAGAAATTCTCTGTCTGTGACTTGATTTTTGACATATTCAAGACCTAGATCCTAGCAAAATTTAGGGGAAAATTTTAAGCTGTAAACATATTTTTCCAGTGTATTTTCCCTAAGAAATAAGTTTAAGGAATATAATTTTGCATGTTTTTCATTATTTTATTATTTGTCTCAGTTCTGATAATTTTATATTATTGAATGTGACTTAAGTAATGCTATATCGATATGTCATATTAATAGATTCTGCATAAATACTGTTATTAAGTTTGTTGTGAGAAATCTGGAATAACTTGAATACTACAGATCAGTGCAAATATTTTTTCCCATTTAAATAGCTCTAGATGGCTTATTTTATCTGAAAGCAAAATGCAATGTAATTTGTATGGTGATATAATTGTGCCTTAAATCCACAAGTAGTTTGCATTTTTTGTTGCTTCTTTAAGTTTTCTTCCTATCCTGAAGGATGAGTTTGTGATTCTATTTAGTTTGCTCCTGCAGTTACAAGGAACTCTCAGAGGAATTTGGGGCAATTTTTTGGATAAGGGACCTAGAAGAAATTGCCTACAGCTCCCTGGGGATACTGTATCCTAGGTGGGGACTTGAGAGACTTTTAATCAGCCCTAGTTAGTAAAGGCTACTTTTTATTTTGGTTTTGTCTGTGGAAATAGAGATGCTTTTTGAGCAAACTTTAATTAAATTACCTTTTGAACTGAGGAAATCATTTTGAGTCCCCTTGGGATCATTTTCTCACTTCGGAAAGGCTTAAATCAAAGTTAACCCCAGGTTCCAAATCCCTATGGGGGTGAGCTCCATGATCTCAATGTGGGCCAAGTTTATGTTCTAGATGGAAGGAATTTTCTTTGTCTTTATTTTTTCTTGTACCTTTTGAATTCAGAAAGACCCTAAAATCTAATAAAGCAAGTAGAAAGATGAATTAATATTTGGTAAAATATTTTGTTGGAATTATGGAGGAACTTGGGAAAATGTTCTTTGTCCTACAACCTGACAAAATTTTATGAAATGTCAAATTTCATATTGGCATAAATGCATAACCTAGGATGGTCATGCTATGAGAATGTACAGTTTGTCTCTTTAGTAGCTGTATCCCCACACCTGTAGATGGGGTTAGCAACCTTTGACTGATTACCCACATCTCTAAAACTGGTAAGAGAAAGTCATCCATTCTCTTCTGTTTTTGCAGTTAAGCTCTTTTTGTCAGTTCCTATATGCTGTCATAGAGTAAATATCATGAATTGAACCAGTAAGAAGGGAATAACTTGCTTTCCCTTTCTTGTCTCTCTCATTTGCTCCAAACACAAGAAATGTGATTTTCTGATGTTTGTTTCTGTTCTGTGATTTATTCTTCTGAGTTTCATTTACCTCAGGTACCTCTCAAATACTGAGAATATTCATATCTATCTAACTATCTCTACACATACATATAGACAGATAGATAAACAGATGCATTATGATAACTCAGAAGTAAATATTCTAAGTAAAAGATACTATGTTACATGTCTATACCCAATAAAATGGTATTTTCTTTATTAGAATGTCAAATTACTAGAGGATATACATTGTTTCATTTTAATTTTTATACCTCAAGGCTTATGGTAATGTTTAGAAAATAGTGGGCATATTGCAAATATTGATTTATTGCTTAAAACCCACAAACAAGAAGTTTATTGTTTACCTAAAGTATAAATAAATAGATAAATAAACCACAAATTGTGACGTTTTTGTGATTATTGCTCTGTTGCTGTTCCAGAGAGGCATTTACTTGAAGCAAATTCAAACTGTTCTTGTTTATTTAAAATATTATTCATAATAGCCTCAATATATTTCCCTTAAAAAGTCACTTTATTTAGTAGCTAGATATATATTTGAAAAATCAGCTATTTTGTTTGATCATTTAATGCTGACCCCCAAAATAGACCTCTCCATAGCATCTCTAGTATTCATTGTTATTTTTTAAATCATCTGTAATTTTGATGGATATGAGGTAAAACCAAAGGATTGCTCTAATTTGCACTTATCTTAATAATGATTTGAGTTACTTTTTCATTAATTTTAGATAGTTTAAATGTCTTTGAATATTTTGCTCATATTGTCTCGCCACTTCTCTATTGGAAGATGCTTGAAAATCTACATTGATTTCATTTTTCTCTACATTCATCATTATCAGAGATATTAGATGTAATTATTTTCCTCAATTGAGACTTTCCCTTCATATTCCAGTTCCATTTGTTATTCACCAATTTTGCTATTATTAAAAACATAATTCTAGCATGTAACAATTATTTCAAAGCAAGCATCTTACTTTTCTTTTAAAAGAATAAAAATAAATCATCTTTCATAATAGACTTAGATTATGCTCCCAATTTATCAGGTTTTAAGAAGAAGGGGGAAAATCACATAAAGTGTTAAATATTCTCTTAGTAGATGCCTACATTTAATGATTTTCCAAAGGAAAAACATTCTTTTCCTTGTTATGTTTGTACCAATGCATAGAACTATGATCATATTTGTCAGTAGCTATTGTATGATGGTACAGATGATTGTATAATGTGCTATTGTTGAAATAAATTGAGATTCAATAAATAGTATAATAGATGTGGATTATTTGTGCCAGTGTAAAGAAATATTTTTTCTCTGTTGTTATCTGCATCATCATGCAGATTTTTGCTTTAAATTGATTGGGCATCAAATGATTACTTCCCTTCGCTTTCAGAATTACAGATTATTAGATCTGAGGTTCAGAAATAATTGCTTTCAGAGAGAGAATTTAGTTTGTAATCTATTCAATTCCACATTTTCATGACAGCCTGTTTACTTTGGTTTAGAATCAAGATATCCTTATTACCTTCACCATCATTTTCTGTCACTTACGTGTTCAGCTGGGGATGAAGCCAACCGGCAATTCAATAATAAAAAGAGAAGCTAAACCTCTGGGTTTATTGAACTACTAAGCTTTCATAGAAGAGGGTGGGGTGAGGATCGGACTGGGTATGAAGGGAAGGGGTATGAAATTTCTGATAAAATAGATGTGGGAGAGAGAAATACATAAAAAAGGAGTCTTTGGATTTTCAAAACAATACTTCAGGTGGGAACAACATAAAATAATTTTTAAAAAAAGGCTGACATTCGTCCAATTGAAGGCCATCGCTGATCTCTTAAAAAAAACCCAACACCTTAGGTGATGGAATAGTATCCCAGAAATAAAAGTTACCATTGATTCTGAAGGGTCTTTGTATTTTACACCCAAACATTATGCAATGATTCACAACTTCTCAGGTATGTATTGAGTTACAGTAAACAGTAAATTAGACACCTAAGGAAGAGTTATATTGATTTACATATTTTCCCCTCTCTGCAACTTTATTGGTTTACTCAAGATGATACATAGAGTAACATTTCTGATAGGGAAGTTTCTTATTAGAAACAATAGACACCCTAACATCCCCCCATCATGAGCTCTGGAAGTTTATCTGGGTCTTGGTTAGTTTGGTTTATTACAAATAAATAACACTAAAATAAATGGGCACTAGAGTTATTGAGTGAAAGTATGATATGGTAAGCTGTGCATTTTAGGAATATTATTTTATCAGATTAGATAGGCTAGTTTAGAAAAGAAAGGATTTGAGCAATCAAGGATGAGTTCAAAATAGGGAAATTATGAAACTTCAAGGATGTTAATGCATTTGCCTGGAAGACTTGTAGGTGAGTGGTTTTGGACAATTATTTCTCAGATATATTTAAGATATTCAATTGGAAATTTCCAATATAATGGAAGGGTTTAGAACTCAAGATTTATAGATCATTAGTCCATTAAGAATCCTTGAAAAAAAGTGCAAATACCCTATTTTCATCAACAGAAAATTAGATTTTTGACCTTGTCCTCAAAGTCTAGGGATACTGCCTATTTGAAGTTTGAAAATTGTTTTAAGTAGAGGATAGGTATTCTATAAATGCTGATTGACTGCTTAAATAATTATTTCACCAAAGGATATATTTGCTGATGGTTTTAATTCTGTCCTGGCACTATTTTGAAGCTTTGTAATCTGCCCCACTGATAGTTGAGTTCTTTTTTGAACTGATCTTATCCAGTGAGGTTCATGCTTGTTTCAATCAAAACACCTTTTGTTATGAATGAGCCCAAGGGTTATACCAGGATATCCAATGTCAAAACATTGTTGTTCTGTTCAATTCCAATATTATAGAAGCTTTGTGACCTGCATTTCAAACAAGCTACTAAAAAGAAACTATCAGCATATTTCAGATAACTTCAATCCTTTTGCAAATAGCTTCTGTATTTTCCAATCCAAGAGGTGAAGCAAAGTGTAAATCTTTCAGAAGAGTGTGTATACTCTTTCAACAAAGTGGGAAAACACCTGGACTGTGCTCACACTTGAGAATGGAATGCCAGAATTCAGAAGGCTTCAGTTTGATTTAATTCTGTTATATCAAGATCAAAGCAAAAGTTAGAGTACCTGGATAATTTTACAAAGTAAGATATTAATAAAAAGATTTTATCTCTTAAAAAAAAACATACCAGACCCATATAATTTAGAATCCATTGGGCTCACTCCCTCCTTCAATATCATTTCCTCCACATCACAAAATCCCTCCCATTCATGGGAATCTGCAAGACAAAACACTGCTGCATAATTTACTCTGGTTCATTTCCATTAATTCTCACTGGTAGACAAAGGAAAACAGTTCTCCAGATAAAATAGTCTAAATTTCTAACAAAAAAGCAAGAATCACCAGCAGTAGGGATTTACAAAGGCAAAAATACTTAGTAAATCAACAATGTTAACAATAGTGCAAATTTTGTTGGGGAACAATGTGCTACAAATAATTTTCCTAATAACCTTATAAGGGAAATATTGCAAATATTTTTCTCCCATTTTATCAATCAAAAAACTGATTATATTAAAATGTAAAATATTAACACCACAAGTATAAGGTGTAATAAACATGACAAAACTGGTTCTTCCAATTTTTATCTAAAGATCAAGAGCATTCAAAGAGGAATAATAGTATGGGGGAGGGAGAAACCAGATTCAGAGAAACTAGAGTCAGGAAGACTCTTCTTCCTGAGTTCAAATCTGGTCTCATACATTTAGTGCTTCCCTGTGAAAGTCAACTCACACTATTTGCCTCAGTTTTCTCATCTGTAAAATGAGCTGGAGAAGGAAATGGCAAACTACTATAGCATCACTGTGAAGAAAACCCCAAATGGGGTTGATATTTTGATATTCCCTTTCTGTTCTGCTCTAGTAAGATTATTGTGCTCAGTTCTGGCAAAGATATTTTTGGAATATCAATTAACTTGAAGATATAAACCCAGACTAAGTCAACCAATATAGTTAATGACCACAAGGTCATAGTATATGAATACTGTTTAAGGCAGTTTTGTTGATTAGGAAAGGATTAGCTATAATGGCCACTGAGGGCCTTTCCAATCATAAAACTTCCAATTGATAAAGCTGATCCTGAAAGGAAGGATTTTTGACTCAAATATCAATGAATTTTTCTATTGCATTAAACTTCTTTAAATCATCAACTACATGTAAATATTTACTTGAAAATTTTTGGAATATTTTCTCCATACTCAAACTTCTTGCTCTTCAGTTGTTTTCTGCCATGTGCAACTCTCCTGCAAGTATTGCTTTTGCTATTTTTCAATCATTTTCAGTCATATACAACTCTTTTTTATTAAAGATTTTATTTATTTTAAGTTTTACACTTCTTCCCCCCTTGGAGGCAGTTTGCCAGTCTTTACATGGTTTTCATGGTATACATTGATCCAAATTGAATGCGATGAGAGAGAAGTCATATCTTTAAGGAAGAAACATAAAGTATAAGAGATAGCAAGATCAGACAATAAGATATCAGGTTTTCTTTTCCTGAATTAAAGGTAATAGTCCTTGGTCTTTGTTCAAACTCCACAGTTCTTTATTTGGATATAGATGGCATTCTCCATCACAGAGAACCCCAAATTGTCCATGACTGTTGCACTGATGGATTGAGCAAGTCCATCAAGGTTGATCATCACCCCCATGTTGCTGTTAGGGTGTACAGTGTTTTTCTGCTTCTGCTCATCTCACTCAGCATCAATTCATACAAATCCCTCCAAGCTTTTCTAAATTCCCATCCCTCCTGGTTTCTAATAGAACAATAGTGTTCCATGACATACATATACCACAGTTTGCTAAGCCAATCCCCAATTGAAGGACATTTACTTGATTTCTTTGCCACCACAAACAGGGCTGCTATGGATATTTTTGTACAAGTGATGTTTTTGCCCCTTTTCATCATTTCTTCAGGGTGTAGGCCCAATAGTGGTATTGCTGGATCAAAGGGTATGCACATTTTTGTTACCTTTTGGGCATAGTTCCATACTGCTCCCCAGAAAGATCGGATACGTTCACAACTCTACCAACAAACAATGATATACAGCTCTTAGTGACTCCATTTTTTTTTTTGTTTTCTTGAAAAGATACTGGGGTGATTTGTCATTTCCTTACTGAGGAGAAAACTGAGGTAAATAGTGATAAGTAACTTACTAGGGTCACAGAGCTGGTCATATCTAAGGCTGACTCCAGGCCTGTATTCTATCTATTTCACCAACCAGATAGCCCTAGTGCAATTATTATTATCCCCATTTTGCAATTAAGGAAATTTAGATTAGATAATTATGATTTGACCCAGGACACACAGTCACTAAGGGAGATTTTCTCCCCCAAATCTTCTGACTCTAGGGCTCTTGTAACTGAATAAATTAACAACAATAACAGTAATTGTCAACTATACAGTACTTTAAGTTCATAAAACTGCTTAGAAACATTTCATTTTATCTTCATAAAATCATTGGAATGTATTGATATTATTATGACTGTTTATATTTTTAAATAAGGACACTGAATCTGAAGCTTAAGTGACCTGCCAACAGTCTGGGTAGTGCTTTATCAGATAGAGGATTTGAGATTGCATTTTCCTTCAGTCACTTTGTAAGTATGTGACTTGAGAATGAATTTAACCTCATTGGGACTAACATTTAATTAAAGGAATAAACTAGATGATCCCTAGGGTTCAATTCAATTCTTCTGATGATACAATGAGTCTATGAAAATTATCAGCACTGGGATGACCAGATGGCACAGTGGATAGAGCATCAGCTCTGGAGTCAGGAGTACTTGAGTTCAAATCCTGCCTCAGACACTTAATAATTACCTCACTGTGTGGCCTTGAACAACCTACTTAACCCCATTGCCTTGCAAAAAAAACCCTAAAGAAAAGAAAGAAAATTATTAGCATCAAATCCATCACTGTTTCCACAAGCTACTTAGATGTTTTGGCTATTCCTTATCTAACCTGTTAAAAATAGAGAAGCATAGGGGGAAAAAAAAGATTACTGTAGATAATTTTTTGCTTCAAAAATGTTTATCTTAAGATAGTCCTGAACATTATGTACTTGAGCAACTTTGAACAGTATGCTACTTTGTGGAAAACTGAAAACTGATCATTTTGTAAATGGCCTGCTGATTGATCGCTGTCCTTTTTCTGAAAGAAGACCATATCAGAGAGATGATGCCATGACTTGCAATTGAATTACATATAAATGAGGGAGAGGTGTGCAAAATCATAAGCCTTCCTTTCTCCCCTGGAGCTATCTGTGTCTAGTGGCCAGATATGGATCAGGATGATTGGAGATGACCCTGGATGAAAGGAAAGACCTTGGTTTTTTCAAGCTAGTTCTTTCCCAGGTCAGTGTTTGATCGAAGTTCAGTGATTAGGGTTGGTAAGAGGGAAGTGTGGCAAAGAGGCAAAAAATGACCACTTCCAAAAAAAAAAAATAAAGCTTGTAGTGTACTCAGAGGAAAGTTTTTCAACATTCCAGATTGCCTCTAGGCAAGCAGCCTCAATTTTGCATTAGACCTAGTAAAATAAATACTCTAGTCTAACTCTGTTAGATTCAGTTACAGCATCCAGAATACTAGGGAATCCCTAAAGTATTGAACTATCTATTCTGTACCACCCTACTTTATTCTTATATGTTCCTCCCAATTTAGAAGTCAATGATTATTGTTGACTCATTTATATTTTCAATTAGTTTTAGCATCAATTAATTTTTATAAAGAGAGATTTCCTTAGAAGATCTAGTAACAAAAGTACATTTCCCTGGATGCCTCAGGGATACTCTCTCCCATATGCAATTCTTGTTTCTGACAGAAAGAAGTTAACTAAAGAAAAGAATGGAATTCTGGTTAGCTAGGTATTCAAAAGAATGCCTTCACTTTTTTAAGTTAGTAAAAGAGACTTCTCCTTACCACATGGTTAGCAGACAACAACCAGAAACAGAATCTCTGCACGAACTCTAATTCAGTATGTCATTTTCATTACATGTCATGATGATGGGAGAAATTTTTTCTATGGGAGAAATTGCATCGACAAAGATGACTGATGCCTTCTTATAATGACTGGACTCATTGACTTGTAGTCAGGCTGAATTGTCTTTCTTTTAAAGTCATCTCAAAAAAGTTCTCAGAATAGTCATACCTCATAAAAAACCTCAAATGGGTTTTTTATTGTTGAGTTATTCAGTCAGGTCTAATACTCACTGTTCTCATTTGTATGTTTGTTTCTTTGTTTTGTGAAAAACACTGTAGAAGCTTGCCACTTTCTTCTTCAGTTCATTTTTCATATATAGAAACTGAGGCAAACAGGGTTAAATGACTTGCCCTAGGGTCATATAGCTTGTAAATGTCTAAGTCTGAATTTGAGCTAAGGTCTCCTTGACTGACTCTGTACACTGAACCACTTGTTGCCTCTTCCTAAATGGGTTCAACTTTTGTTTTATTTTACTTAACTGTAAAATAAAGCAATTGTTTTATCCTGTGTTATTAACCCTAGACCCAGGTGTATTAGTTCCCTTCATTTGATTGGGAACTAACATTGAATTGCCTGCTGTTGTATTAAAAACCACATTAAATATACCAAAGACAGGAAGATGTAGTCATCATCGTCAACATCATCATCATCATCATAACTGGCTCATTATATACTACCATTATTTTATCACTGCTCATTGTAGTACTAAGTCATCATCCCAATAATTATACATGACATAAGGTTTCCTGACACTTTAGTTCACATTTGCTTTTGACCCAGAAAAAATCTACAGGGCATTCTATGTGTCCTTTTCTCTATTTTATAAATGAAGAAACTGAGACTGACTGACGTTGTGATTGAGTGAATGGCAAAGTTATTCGTTGTCTGAATTAAAGGTTGAACTCAGGATTTTTGATTCCTGGTGCTGTGTTCTATCGTCTATACTATTTTGCTTCTTAGTAGGAAAAAAAAAATGTTTGGGAAGGGAAGGACAATGAATCACATTATAAATTACATAATAATGTAATATTATAGAAACATAATATAAATAAAATAAATTATTTAAAATAATGTAAATATTTACATCCCTGAGAATGATATTTTTGTAAATATTCTCTGACATTCCACAGAGGGAAATGAATCCCCTGCTCATCTTTGTTCAGATACTTAATCCCTCTTGCCTGGGTTATAGGAGGGACCTCTGGATGGAGTTCCTTGCCTCAAATTTCTTCTTCACTTAAATCCATTTATCATACACATATCAGTCAAATTTGACCATGATGTTACCTTATCCCCTCTCCCTCCCCCCTCCCCCCTCTCTGTGTGTATATATATATAAATATTATATATATATATATACATATATATGTATATATATATATATCCACAAATTTCCAATATACCCTCCACTTTTTATGACTGACTCCATGTTATTTTTCTAGGTTTCTTTTATATTACTTCCCTTCATATATTTTATATTTTTCTTGATTGACCTTCTTAAGTTGCTCATTTATGACATTCTATCTCCCACCTCACCTAGACTATATATATAATCAAACAATCCGTTAAATGCTCATCCCAAGCAGCACCTGCTACAGGAAAACTTTTTAGTTCTCCACCATCCCATCTACTAATAACCCTTTTCCCTTAAACTACCTTACTTTTATATTTGATCTTATATTTTTATTATTGTTATATAATATATTATGTATATTATACAATTATATGTTATATAATTGCACAATATATTATAAAGGTTATATACTGATTTTATATTTATTATGTATAACTTTGTATGATAAAAATTTGATGTCTTTCTCAGCTCTTTGAGGAGTGGTGGACATTTCCCTTTTGTTTTTGCATTCCCGGATTTTACTGTAGCATTTTGCCTGAAATATTGTAGGAAACTAATATATATGAACTGCTAGATTGATGCAATGAAGTGAATATTTTATTGTGAGGGAAGATGAAAAAAGTGATAAATTCACACACACACACACACACACACACACACACACACAAAACCAACAACTTCCAAAAAAGATAGTAAGGATTTTCTAAGGTTTCTGGTTTTTTCCTTCACTTTTTTTTGCATGATTTAAAGCTGACATTTCCTTGCCTGAGAAAACATGTTATTATTCTTGACAGTTTCTCTCTCTTTTGATTGTCCAGATTCTTATGGATTTGAAAATCTAAAAAGTCCACATGTAATATTCTTATAATAAATGAACTTTATCCAATTCTAAAAGCAAATCTTATTTAAAGTATTGCTACCCTAAGTGTCCCACATCAAATGATCATTCACAGAGTAGATCTCAATGAAATAATACCTTTTTATCTTACATTTTTGTTGTCATTTATTCCTCTTGACTCATTTGGTGTGTGTGCGTGTATAAATACCTATGCATATATGCATGTTCATGCATGTATGTATGTAAGCATAGTGAGTGTGTTAGTGTTGTAGCTAAAGCCCTGGGGAAATTTTCTAAGATATTGGAATCTTTGAGTTTTATGAAGTTAGGCTACACATGCAAAATAGAATTTCAACACAAGGTATATACACAGAATAAGAATAAGGTAATTTCAAAGAAAGGTCACCAAGATTTGAGGATATCAAGATAAACATGATGTAGGAGGTGACACAGTTCCTCTCAGGATGACATATAAAATACATTTTGAAAGAATTCTGGGATTTTAAGGGGCAAATGTAGGGAGACTATACATTCTATCTATGGAATAGCAACCTGTTGAAAGCCAGAAATTTAAGATGGAATATGCACATGAAAAACTTTAAAAAAAAGGCTAAATTTGGCTGAATCATAGAATGCATTGGGGGGGGGCAGTGTTGTTAGTCTGTAAAGGTAAACCAAAGACAGACTCTGAAAGGATAGAAATTTTTAACAGGAAAAAAAAAGATGTATTTGATTTTTAGAAGCAAGAGTGAAACATAGAAAAGATGATTAATCTTTTTATTTTTTAATCAGGATGTGACAGGGTTTAAATTATGTTTAAAGAAATTCTGTTTGAAAAGACTGGAAAGACTTTCATGAACTGATGCTGAGTGAAGTGAACAGAACCAGGAGAATATTGTGCAGATTAACAGGAATCTTGTGTGATGAACAACTATGAGGGACTTAGCTCCTCTTGGCAGTACAATAATCAAGAACAATTCTAAAAACATTGTGATGGAAAATTCAAATTCAGAGGAAAATTATAAAGTATCATGGAGTCTGAATGTAGAACAGTTTTTTCACCTTTTATTTGTTTTTTAAATTTTTCTCATTTCTTCCCTTTAGTTCTGATTCTTCTTTTACAACATGAGTAATATAAACATCATTACATATGTATAACCTATATCTGATTATTTGCTCTTATGGGGAGAGGGGAGGGAAGGAAAGATGTGCAACTCAAAAATTTACAAATGATGAATGTTGAAAATTATCTTTTCATGTAATCAAAAAAATTAAATATTCAAAACATTGATATCTCTCAACAATGTGGAGCTTGTGTTGAAAAGCAAGAGAAAATCCACAGATTTTTCATCTGTAATTTGAGAACATTGTGCCTAAAGGATATTCCACTCAATTTTCTATCATAGTTCAGTATAAATTTCTGTTCCTTGAATGTGGGTCTCATTGAAGTAATGAATTATGTATATAAAATTCAATTTTCTGATGGTTAGAAAATTCATTGACTTTCATACCCTCATATATGAAGTTTGAAACTAATGACCACAATTGTCCATTCTCACTCACATATTCTTGTGTAATATTTTCTGGATAATTTGAAGATGCTTGGATGAAAACAAAGCAAAGCATTATTTAGCATTTTTAAGTTGTGTCCAGCTCTTTGTGAGCCCATTTTTGGTTTTATTCGCTATGACACTGGAGTGTTATGCCATTACCTCCTCCAAAGCCAAAAGACACTTTCATATAAAATCAATGAACATTTGCTTTCACCATGTGTTCATCACTGGGTATGTGGAAGTAAAAATCAACCCCAACTCTTACCTCAAAAACCTTATATTATATTGGGGAGGGGATGCAAAATATATACAGATATGAAATATCATGCATAGAACTGTGATTTATTTAGTGAAGAGAATCCCCAGATGAGAAAACGCATGACATCAGAAGAGTATTTTAGAGTTGTATAGATGAAAGAAGGATAAGCAATGCAGTGTCACATAGTCAATATCTTTCACAGACTGCATTTGAAGCCAAAGTTGTTTTGGCAATGAGATTGACTTTCTATCCATCATGCCATGTTGCTTTCAAAAAAATAAAGTTAATTTTTTAGGGAAAGGAATTATAATTGGAGCTAATCAGTGCACGTTTTACAGAGAAGCTAGGAAAAGGAATGTTGGGGGGTCTTCTTCCCTAGCTATTGCTGGCAAGATTCTTGCCAAGATTCCTCCTACCCTTCACCTAGAAGATGATCATCCACTTGAGAGCCAATGTGGTTGCAGAAAGTGCTGAGGAAAGGTCAATATAGGATTTGTTGCCCACCAACTTCAGAAGAAATGCCAGGGGCATTCTGTACAAAATATTTATCAATCTGATGCTGTCAGTTATAAGGGTTCGTGGAATATAGTGGCAAAATCTGTATATTCAGAAACTATGATCAGTATTGTATTCCAGTTTCATGAAAAACATTCAGATATGAAGAAATAACAAACAATGATTTTGTGCTTTTCCACTTAACAATGGAGTAAAGCAATGTTGTATGCTTGCTCCCATGCTTTTTACTTTTGACATTTTCAGTGATGTTGTTAGATGCCTTCAATTAGGATGTAAAGTGTATCAAGATCAGCTACCACACTAATGAAAAATTACTAAATTTGTAAAAATTAAAAGACAAGACTAGAGTAGAGGGAGGTTTGGTATGTGGTATGTGGTATGTGACTGAGATAGAATTGAGAATGGTTTATTCTCCTCCACTTATACTAATTTTGGCTTGACCATTATTACCAGGAAAGCAGGTTCTCCTCCAGTGAGCACTGATCCATTAATACATGGACCCATTGTTTTAAAAAAAAATGGAGAAATTTTGGATGCTCTAGATATGTTCATTTTTCTTAGCAGTATTCATTCCAGGATATAAAATAGATAATGATATTTTCAGAGTTAGAGTAGTGTTTTGGAGACTCTGACAAAAAGTGGGAGAGAAGCAGTATTAGACTTCTTACCAAACTGAAGGTATACAAAGCCATTGAGCTGACCTCATTATCATATATTTATGAAACCTGGTTATTCCACCAATGCCATGCCAGGAAAGAATATCTTCAATTTGAATTGCCTTAAAAAGTTTCAGGTCACCTGGCAAAATAAGCTACTGGAAAATGCCAAGCTCTAATACTCCAATGGACTGGCCATGTTGTCTGAATTCCAAACATAGCATTAAAGAATATTTTATTATGTGATACAAGGACACTCTCAAGGTCTCTCTGAAAAATCAGGAATTGATTGTGAAACATGGAAAACTCTGGCATAGGACCAACAACAATGGTGTGCCCATAACAAAGAAGACACTATGCTCAATAAACAAAACAAAATTGTAGTATCTCAAAGGAATGTGAAATTTGCAATTATACAGAATTCTTCACTCTCAATGTTCATAAGTATTTTTTGTGCCCAATCTATCGTAGAACTTTCTGTATCTTGACCCTGACATAGTGAATTCATTTTGGTCCTCTTCAAAAAACTGATATCTGAGGAAATTTTGAGGAAAATTAGAGAATCTAAGCTTCAGAGATAAAGGAGGACTTTATGGACATAGGGGGTAATGTGCAAAAAGGCACACAGATAAGAGATTAACTATCATAAAAGGAATATCAAATATGTCAGTTTGCCTATATCATGGAATGAATGAAGGAAAGAAATGTATTTAAAAAGTTGGAAAAGGTAGTTTGGATTTAAATTGAGAGGTTTTAAATAGTAAAGAAATGAGTTTATATCTGTTCAAAGAGATAATAGGAATTTATCAAATTTGAGCCCCAACTATATGGTAAGCATCTTGACAGCAGGGACGATTTTGTTTTTCTTTATTATTTGTTTGTTTATATATTTGCTTTGTTTTTTTCATTTTTGTTTTTGTCTTCAGTGTCTATCACTGGGTCAAGCACATTATAGGTATTAGTTTAATTGAATCACAGAATATTTGAACTGAAGTTTCTTGAGGATACAATGTGCTTCCTTTTTGTCTTTATATCACTTAATGAATGCTAGCTAATTGATGGATTATTCTACATTCTTATAATGATTCTTTCTTCCCCTAAAATTGGAACTACTGGACACACCTATGTCTAACCTGTGTGTTAGTTCCATGTTTACCTGTGTGGGGGGGGAATCTATTCTTAACAATGTAGTGAAATTAATCTTAAATAAGAAGTATTCAGTTCAATGATTCTCAGTTGTCTAGCAGTGATTCTCAAATATTTTGATAGAACTCCTAAAACATTTTTGAGGCACCCAAAGAGCTAGGCCCGAGCTTAAACTTTGGTCTAGCATGTTCTACTACTTCTTCTATATTTCAGAAAAGTTGAAATATGAAAAGCAAAGAATCTATATGTTTAGGGAAATTTATAGCAGTTCTTTTCTGATGGCAGGAAGCTGGAGAATGAGAAGATACTGAGTGGTTAGGTAATAACTGAAAAAACTTATTGTATGTGATTGATATGAATTACTATTTTGATATGGGGAAATGATGAACAGGATGCTCTCAGTAAACAAAAAAAAATCAAAAATCCCTCCACTTGAGTATATGCAATGGGAAATTTACATTGTACAAAATCACAGCAATATGTTAGAATGGTCAGCTGTGAATAATCTACCTTTTCACAGCAGTACTGTGACTGCAAGAGAACTATGAAGTACTTATGATAAAGAATGCTATCCATCTCCAAGACAGAGATGATGGTGTCTGAATAAAGACTAGAGTGTGCTTTTTTTCCTTCTTTCACTTTATTTTTCTTGAGGTTTCAATTTCTTTTGTGTGCGTGGGGCGGGGGTTATGTTTACTTTTACAACATGACTATTATAGTATTGCTTTTCATGGTAATACTTTGTTAAATTTTACCAAGTAATTTGCTTTCTCAATTAGGAGGAGTGGGGTAGGGGGAAGGGAGAGAATTTGAAACTTAAGGTTTTGGAAGTAAATGTTATAACTTGTTCTTGCATGTGGCTGTGGGTGGGGGTTAAAACCAAAATAAAAAAAATTGAGACAGTTCTTAATTATTTTAATTATAATCTGCACAAGAATTGCAAAATTCTTGCCAACATTTACTATATTAAAAATGTAATTGTATTAGAATTATAATGAAAATAATTTTGACCTTATGGACCCCCTGGAAACATCTTGGAGACATTGGGGGCTCCCTCAACCATACTTTAAGGACTGAAGGATTTCTGCATAATGTCCAAATTCCTTATTCTGATATTAAAGGCCTATCACCCCAACCAAGCTCTCCAACTATATTTCCTTGTTCTAATTGGAAGATCTGTACTTGTTCCAAATCAATCTGTTCTATTTTTCACTGAATATGGCTTACACATCCAAATGGAATGTAATTGTGATTTTTTCCCCTCTTTAATTATAGAATTTCTTTAGCACAATATAGCACACATTGCAAAAACCAAACACTGAACAAATCCAAAGATGCAAAACATGAAAGAGAGCCACCTATGGAAGCTTCTGTTTACTCATCAATTTAAACAGATTCTATTATTTTAAATGCTTTATAAATATCAAAACTGAAAATAGTATTGTAGATTCAAATACAATGTGAAAACATCTTATTATACTTGTCATATCTCCTGAAATAGGCAAAATCCTTAAAAGAATAAAATTGAAGGTTGGTGGAAGCAAAAAATAGCCAGATCATTGTTTGGAAACTAATGATAAATGTTTTTCTTCTACAATTATGGACTCAGATAATTCCCTAATTTCACAATATAAAAGAAAAATGATTTCTTTTAGAAGTTGAGTTGTAAAATACTTAATTCTACATGGATAAAGTGTCAGATAACTTACTTCCTTAATTCAAAACCATATATATATATATATATATATATATATATATATATATATATATATATATATATATATATAAAATCTTATTATATAAATGGTTAGTATGTTTAGCTATGTACCTTTCATTTAATACTTAGAACACAAACACATATTTTCTATGGAGAAGCTTGAATGAAACTGAGTCCAATACTTTCACTTTAAAGATGGTGAAACAGGGATGGAGGGTAGTAAAAGGTCATATAGTTGGATATAAGATTTTTATATCTTTCTATTTAAAATTTCTTCCAATATTCATACTTGATCAAAAAAAGTCATTCTTTGAGTGAGTTGAGTAGACTTTTTATCATCTTTTGTATTATTTCCAAGTCCACAGTAGATTCATTTTTTGGACATTCAGATTACTGAAACTCACTCAGAGCTCTTCCTCAAACCCTGGGAATCAGTCTCTAATCTCCATTGTTCCCAAGCTAACTACAATTTTATATTTTAAGTATTTTTATTTACATGGTTTATTTTTGTTCAGTTACATTTCAAATATTTTTATATGTTAACTTTATATAAATGCTATAAATATATTTGTCTCCCTTTAAATAAGCTTTTTGTAAGGAATATTTGATCTTTATTTTTGTATACCCATTACCTATCATACATAATTCCTGCCACATAATATGCACATTTAAGTGAAGGATATATAAATGTGGACACTTATTAAAGTTTTATTTCTGTTATTATTAATACAGTTTTTCAAAAATCTATTTGATGTCTGAAATTCTCAACTAAGAATGGAATAGAAAAATTGTTACATATGGATGTCACTAAAATAGAGTACAATGGAGGAAATCAGAGGACCACGTGATTCATTTAATGAGTACCCCAGTCAGTTTGATGAGATTACAATCCATCAGGTGTGGACTATTCTTGCAAAATTGACATGTGACTTAGCAGTTTATTGAGAGAAAGGAAGAAATACCTCTGATGCCATTCAGTGACTTGGGTCATCTTCAAAGTGATTGGCAAGGAAGGGACAGATTTTAATGGAATATTCTCATTTCTCTCTGAGGACAGTAAAGTCAACAAAGAAATAACTTGTCCCTTTTTGCTAGAATTTGTTTTCCCCTCTAAGTCAACCAGGTCTATGTACAGCAATGGGAATAATGGATTTCATCCTTTCCCTTGTTAGAAGCAGAAATTAAACTTGTACGAAAATATGTACTTGCCTTGGCAAGTGGGAAGGGGGTTTTCCTGTCCTTTCAATTCCAGGATTCTTCTTCTGAGGTTTGCTTCCTATTTTCATCACAATTCAGAGATTCAAGTTCCTGAGAATAATTTCTCAATGAATATTTAAGCATTTCTAAGAGCTTTCCCCAATTTGAGGATTTGGGCATTAAACCTCCTTGAAGGAAAAGATTTCTTGAACAGCATATTTGGAACAGGACAAAGAATTTCAAAGATGATCAGTTAAAAGCATAAAGTCATGCTATTATATATATAGTATATGGTAGGGTAAACAAAAGATCTGGGCCTTTTCAAATCTTATTATTGTCATGATTACATCAGACAATACAAGTCCAAGATAAATGAGAAATATGTATGCAGCAAAAATGTCTTCACTTTCTGGCAGAAAGACAATGGACTATTGGAAAGCTTTGTTTATTTTATTTCCCCCTTATTGTTCTCTTACTAAACACTTTTTTTCTTTTATACATTTTCTGTAGTGGATGAATCAAGGATTTTTCCATAAGTAATACCAATATTGTAGGTTTACTTGTTTATTTATTTGTTCATTGTCATTTGATGATGCTTGTCATTCATATTTGGGGAAATCTCATGATGAACCTCATTTAATCTGTAACCTAGAAATTTCCCCAGGGTAAAACTTCAGGCTAGTGATAAATAAGGATTCTAAACCTTTGGGTCAGCCTCACAAGTTGGAATTTGATATGAATGAATGCAGTGGTCATAAGTGTTGAATGAGGACTAAACCTCACATCATAAAAACAAAATGAACAATTACCATGTAAATGTGGTACCACCCTTCCATACACATCTTAAAAATAATCAAGGAACTGACAATAAACAATATAATTTAGACCTCTAAACAAATGTGTGTGTTGGGGGGGGCTCCTAAAAACATAATTTACTTAATAAGATTGTCTGAGCATTGGGGAAAGCAATGGATATTCAAAAGCCAAAGAGAGATCACCTATTTTAGAAGGAAAAGCTCCTGGATGATGTGAATATGTATGTATACAGCAACACAGCTCACTGTGGCTTTGCACTAATCATTCATCTTTTTCTATGCTTTAATGTCATCATCTTTAAGATAAATATTTAGATTAGAACATAAAATCTTAAGCTCAATGCATAAAATAAATTATATGGATTTACTGAGGAAACCAGTTATATTGAAAATCTATTATTAATATATTTTTAAAAATAACCCCCCCAAAAAAAAACAAATTAAGGATTTCTGGACTAGATTATCTCTAAAATCCCCTTTATCACTGAATTCTATGATCCTGTGATATGTCTAATTTGGATAGAATATAGAATTACAAGAACATTAGGTCATAGATGTAGAGCTGAAAGGAACCCTAGAGGCCATTGATTCCAACTCCTTTTCCTACTTATTAGGCAGACCCAAAAAGTTCAAACAAGCTCAAAGTGGGCAAGATAGTGTTGAGCCCAGTAAGAATTTCATGCGTCTTATAATTTGGAGTAAATATCAAGATCCAGAAGAATCTGCTGTCAGAGGGAATTAAAAAGTAGCATAAAATAGCATAAAATGTCCAATGGTGGCTGGTCTAGAGAAACCATATTTAATTAATGAAATCATTATGAAGTATAGACCATTTTTCTTTTCCAAACCCAAAATCTCCAGGAAATTTATTTAGGTTGTGATGCAATGTGTATAAATGAGAATATATAAAAATAGGGATTTGTTCTATGATTTCAATGGTGTAACAAAATCCCAGGGAAGAAAATATCTTCATCCAATATAGGCCACTGATAATTTTTCTCCATCTTAAGAGTCCAAAAAAGTTGAGATTTTGGTAAACTATATAGCGTTAAACAAACAGTATATATCATAGGCAGGACTTGAACCCATGTTTTTTTTTTTTTTCCTGCTTTCAAAACTAGATCTCAATCCATTGCCTCTCTCATTTTAAATGAAAAGGGAAATGAGAATTTAGTCTATGAATTAAATAAATTAGACCCTCAAGCTCCTTCTTAAAATATTCAGATAATTGAGTCAAACTAGAGATTTCTTATTTCAATGATCTAGGTACCTGCCTCAAGCTTCCACTTAGTTTTGTGGGTTTATATATGAATTCATACATATTTAACCTTTAAAAAAGACACCTATTTGTCTGGGTTAATTTCAATGCAGCTCTGCTTAGAAACAGGAGAATTAACTACATGACCTTTGGAGTTGAATGATTTGATGATTAATTCTGGCTCCATCACATTTATGTCAAGTATTTAACAGTGTTAACCCAACATGTGGGGAAAAAAGTGAAGTTGAGCTAGTCATTTCAATATGCTTTAGCCATATTAGAATATAATATGACAGAGTTGATCCTGTGCTGTCACTGTTAACTCCAAGCTGGAAAGAGAAAGATATTGGTAGAGAGTCAATATTGGTCAAATAAATAAGTATTAAGCATTTATTATGGGTCAGGAAATGTGTTAATTACTGGGGATAGAAATAAACAAAAAAATCTCTTTTAATGAACTCACATTGTAAAGTGGGTCGGGGATAGTACAGACATAAATTGCTATGAAAAAAAATAATCAGAAAATAACTTGGGGGCTTTTTTAACAAAAAAAATCTCGTGGAGTTTTCAGGCCCTCCACTTAGATAAATGAAGAAAATGGCAAAACTTTTATAGTGTTCAAAAAATTTGTGGGTGGGCATCATTAAAAAGTTAAAGGAAAATTGCTTCATCCCATCGTTCAGTTTGTTTGATTGAAATTTTCTGGTTTTAAACTCAGTCACTCATTTGGTAAAGTGTATGTTAACATTTGTCCTTGACAAACAACGAACTCATTGAGTTTGATTCAAATAAACAGTTCAAGAGATGAACCATGGAAATAGGCAACAATTACCTTCATAATTTCTTTTTTTCTTTCTTTTGCACTTTCTTTTATCATTTTTTTTCTAATTGCATGCAAATGTGGGTTTCAACATTCATCCATTTGAAAGTTTATGATTTTCACATTTTATACCCTCCCCCTTCCCCATGACAGTGACCAATCTGTTAAAAGTTGTAAATGTACAATCATATATAATATAATTCCATATTAGCCATGTTGTGAGAGGCATTAAAACTATGGAGGAAAAGCAATGAAAAAGAAAGAAAAAACAAAAGAAATTTTAAAAAATGAACACAGTTTGCTTTGTTCTGCAATCATACTCAGTATTTTTTTGTTTTGTTTTGTTTTGTTTTGTGCTCTGAATTTGAACCTCAATTTCTATGACAGGATTATGGAATTGGATAGTCTTTGATGATTGAAATGCTAAGAGGAACGGTGTCCATCATAGTTGATCCATTTCACAATCTTGCCATTAATATGTACAATTTTCTGGTCCTGCTCACTTCATTCTACATCAGTTCATGCAAGTCTTTCCAGAATTTTCTAAAGCCCGGCCATTCAGGATTTCTTATAGAACAATGGTACTCCATAACATTCACATACCATAACTTGTTCATTCATTGCCCAATCAATGATCATTCCCTCAATTTCCAATTCTTTCCCACCACAAAAAAAAAAACCTGTTATAAATAATTTTGTACTTGTGGATATTTTCCCTTTTTTATGACTACATTGGGATAAGGTTTATTAAATGTATTGCTGGATCAAAAGTATGGATGGTTTTATTTTCCTTTGGACATAACTCCAAATTCCTTTCCAGAATGGGTAGATCAATTCATAATTCCACCAATAGTACACAAGTATGCAAATTTTCTCACAACCTCTCCAACATTGATCATTTTCCTTTGTTATCATCTTAGCCAAACTGGTAGTTGAGAAAGATAACTCAGAATTGTTTTAATTTGCATTTCTGTAATTAATAATGATTGGACCATTTTTCATATGACTATAGAAAGCTTTAATTTCTTTATCTGAAAACTACCTATTCATAATTTTGAACATTTATTAAATGGAAAATGATTTGTTATTCTTATAAATTTGTCTCAGTTCTCTATATATTTTAGAAATGAGCCCTTTAACAGGAACAATAGGTAAGTAAAGTTTCACAGCTTTCTGAATTCCTTCTAATTTTTTAGCTTTATTGGTTTTGTTTTGGCGAAGTCTTCTTTAATAGAGAAGAAATCATCCATTTAGTAATTTGTAATGTTTTCTATCTCTTGTTTGTCAAAAGCTTCTCCCCTTTTCATAGATCTGACAGAAAGATCACTCTTTGGTCTCTTAATTGGCCTATGAAATTAACTTTTTTGTCTAAAACTTGTATACATTTCAACCTTATCTTGGTATAGCATATGAGACGTGGGTCTATGCTAGTTTTTTTTTTTTCCATACTACTTTCCAGTTTTCCATCAGGTTTTGTTAAATAGAAAATACTTATTCCAGAAAATAGATTTTTGGGGTTTATCACACAGTAGATTTTTACTGCTGTTTCTTTTTTACCTAATCTATTTCGCCAATACACATTGCTATTTCTTAGCCACTATCAGACAGTTTTGATGACTTTGGCTTTTTACATAGTTTTAAATCTAGTCCAGCCAGGACACCTTCCTTTGCATTTTATTCGTCAACAATTCTTTTGATATTCTTGAGCTTTTGCTGCTCCAGCTGAATTTTGTTACTATTTTTGGCTCTAAAAATAGTTTTTTGGTGATAGATTGATTTATAAGAAAATAAATAACTAATTTAATTTTAGGTAGAATTGCCATTTTTATTATATTAACTAGATCTATTTATAAGGAGATGGCATTTTTCCCAGTTGTTTAGAGCTGACTTCATTAGTGTGAAAAGTATTTTGTAATTGTGTTCAGATAGTTTCTGGCTGTGTCCTGGGAGGTATACACCCAAATATTTTACGTACAGTTTCTTTAAATGGAAGTTATCTTTTTATGTCTTGCTGTTGGACTTCATTAGTCATATATAGGAATGCTAATAATTTATGTGCAATTATTTTCTGTCCTGCTACTTTGCTAAAGTTGCTAATTGTTTCAAGTAATTTCTTAGATGATTTTTCTAGGATTATATAAGTATGCAATCATATCATCTGCAAAATACTAAGTTTTGTTTCCTCATTTTCTATTCTCATTCCTTCAATTTCTTTTTCTTTTCTTTTTTTGCTAGCGCTAACATTTCTAATAGAATATTGAATAATAGTGTTGATAATGGACATCCTTTTTTCACCTCTGATCTTATTGTAAATGCTATTAGTTTATCCTCATTACACATAATGATTACTGATGAATTTAGATACATACTGCTTTTCATTGTAATGAAATCTCCATTTATTCCTGTGTTCTCGAGTATTTTTAATAGGAAGATGCCCTGTAGTTTTTCAGTCTTCTTCAGCATCTGTTGAGATAATCATGTGATTTTTGTTAATTTTGTTAATGAAGTGGGAAATTATGCTGTTTTCCTAATATTGAGTGACCCTGGCATACCTGTTATAAATCCTACTTGATCATGAGTTATTGAGTTATTCCTGATGTACTTTCTGGAAAAAATTTTGTTTAAAAATTCTTTCCTTGATATTCATCAAGGAAGTTATTCTATAATTTTATTTGATTGGGTTAATCCTGGTTTAGGTATTAGCATCAAGTTGATATCATAGAAGGAATCTGGTAGAACTCCTTCTTCACCATTTTTTCTATATAGAATCAGTATTAATTTTTGTTAAATATTTGATAGAATGGGGTAGTTAGATTGCACAGTGGTTAGAGCACCAGCCCTGGAGTCAGAAGGCCCTGAATTCAAAGCCAGTCTCAGACATCTAATACTTACTTAGCTGTGTGACCTTGATTAAGTCACTTAATCTCATTAATTTTTAACACCCCTCCCCCAAATAGAATGTTTGCTAGAATTCACTTGTAAATCCATCTGGCCCTGGAGATTTTTTTATTAGGTTTCTTCAATTTATTTTTCTAAAATAAGATTATTTAAGGATTTTATTTCTTCTTTGTTAATCTGGACAGTTTACATTTTGTAAATATTCATCAATTTCACTTATCAGATGTGTTTGGTTTACAGTTAGGCAACATAGCTCTGAATTATTATTTTAATTTCCTCTTCATTGGTGGTGAGTTCAGCAATTTCATTTTTGATGCTGGCAATTTGGATTTCTTTTTTTAAAATAATATTAGCCAAAGGTTTATCTATTTTATCAGTTTTTTTCATGAAATCAACTCATAGTTCTATTTAATAGTTTAATAATTTTCTTACTTTCAATTTTATTTATTTATCCTTTGATTTTAATTATTTCTAATTTGGCTTTTACTTGGGGATTTTTTGATTTGTTTTTCTTCTAGCTTTTTATTTGTATGTCCAATTCACTGATTTCTTCTTTCTCTAATTTATTCATATAAGCATTTAGAGATATACAATTCACCCAGTTCCACAAGATTTGAAATGATGTTTCATATTTTCATTGCCTTCAGTGAAATTGTTGGTTTATTTCTATAATTTGTTGTTTGAATCACTCATTCTCTTAAAATTAGACTAACTTAAGTTTCCAAGTTTTAGTTTATCTTTCCATGCCCCATGTACTGTTATGGCATCATGATCAGAAAAGGATGCATTTAATATTTTTGCCATTTTGCGTTTGATTGTGAGGATTTTATACCCTAACACATTGTCAGTATTCATGTAGATGCCATGTCCTGCTGAGAAAAAAAGGTGCATTTCTTTCTATCCCCATTCAGTTTTCTCCAGAGTTCTATCATATCTAAGTTTTCCAAAATACTATTTAACTTTTTAATTCCTTTCTTATTTATTTTGAGGATAGACTCATCTAATTTTGGGAAAGGGAGGTTAAAGTGTCCCCCTAATATAGATTTGCTGTCTATGTCTCCCTGTGACTCATATATTGTATTTAAAAATATGAATGCTATGCCTCTTCATGCATTGATAGTTAATATTGATATTATTTCATTGTCCATGACATCTTTTAAATTTAGTTTCCTTCCTTATCATGTTAATTAGATCTATTTTTGCTTTTATTTAGTTTGAGATGTGGATTGACCTGCTTTTTTCTCTTACTTCAGCTGATCATAATACATTCTCCTCCAGTTTTTTTTCCTTTATCCTGTGTATATCTCTTTGCTTCAGATGTGTTAGGATTCTGGTTTTTAATCTACTCTGCTATTGCCTTCCATTTTATGGGGAAGTTCATCCTGTTTACATTTATAGTTATGATTGCTAAGTTTCCATATTTCCATATTTACCCTCCATCCTTCTTCCTCCTGTTTAAAATTTTCTTTTTTCCTTTCCCCTTAATGCTCCTCACCAATATTTTGATTCTGGCCACTGTTTCTCAGTCATCCCTCTCTTCCATTAGTTCTCTTCCCTTTTCCCCACTCTTACTTTTTAATTTTTATTTTATCCTTAAATTTAATTTTAATATTACCCTTACTTTCACTTTCCCTCTCCCTTTTATAAGTTCATTCATCCCTTTTTTCTCCTCAACTCCCAACTTCCCTATAGGGAAGGATAAATTTCTAAACCCAATAGGGAATGCATTTTATTCTATCATTGGGCCAAATCTGTTAAGAGTAAGATTTATTCAATGTTGCTCCCTTGATTCATTTTCACTACTATAATAGGTCCTTTGTTCCTCTTCAAGTGTTATTATTTATCCTCTAATGACTCATCTACTCCCAGTATAAAATCCTTTTATTCATGTCTTGTTTTATACCTATCTTGTAGTCACAACCTCTATCAAGGTATTCTTTTGATTTATAAGCATCATTACCTTCTAATTACTTCATACCCACCACCTCTGTCCAAATACAGTCCCCACAACTGTCCCATTAGAAATTCAATTCTTAAGAACCATAAGAATCATCAATTTTTAATCAATTTATATTCGTACTCTCTTTCCAAATACACTCCTTCCAACTATCCCTATAGAAATACAATCCTCATGAACTAAAGTATCATGTAAAGCAAAATCACTCCATGATCCATTTGTACCCACATTAGTTAAGTACATTCCCCCTTACTGTCCCAATAGAAATGCAAATGTCATGAACTAAAATATCAATTAAAACATCATCATTTTCATTATCAACTTTTACTTACTCTTTCTATGTATGCTTCTTTTAACAATCATAAGAGGAATACAATTCTCAAGAATTACAAGTATTGTCTTCCCATGTAGGGGTACACACCATTTAATATTGTTAACTAAGATTTTTTCCTCTTTGCCTTTTTATATATCCCTTGATACTATGTTATTTGAAGATCAATTTTACCTAATCAGTTCTGATCTTTTTATCAGTCAAGTTTGAAAATTGTCTATTTGATTGAAATTCCTTCTTTCCCTGAAATATATTGAATTCTGCACAGTAATTGATTCTTACTTGTAATCCAAGTTCTTTTGTCCTCCAAAATAATCATATTCCAGGGTCTTCAATCCTTTTATTTTCAAGCTGATAAATCCTGTACAATACTGACTATAGTTCCCTGATATTTAAAGTACACCTTTTTTGACTACCTACAGTAATTCTTCTTTGGCTGAGAATTCTGAAATTTGACTTCAATATTCCTTGAAATTTTTATTTGGAAATCTCTGAGGTGATCAATGGATTCTTTCAAGGACTATTTTTTCTTGTTCTAAGACAATAGGGCAGTTTTCCATGATAATCTCCTGCAAGATATTGTCCAGGCTCCTTTTCTGGTCATGGCTTTCACGTAGATCAATAATATGTACATTATCCCAACTGGATCTATTTTCCTGGTCAGTTGTTTTTACCAAAGAGGTATTTCACATTTTCTTCTATTTTTTTCAATCTTTTCATATTGTTTGATGGAATTTTGGTATCTCATAGGGTCATTTATTTTAATTTGTCCAATTTCCAATTTTAAGGTTTTATTTCTTCAGTTAGCTTTTGTGTTTACTTTTCCAAATGGTGAATTTTATTTTTAGATGAATTTATTTCCTTTTCTAGTTTGTCAATTTTACTTTGAAAAATATTTTCTTCAGTCAATTTTTCATAATTCTCCTATATAACTCCTTTCTTTTCTCCACTTTCGTCTTTTTTTGGTTTATAAATTCTTTTTGAACTCTTCCAAGAGGTATTTTTTGGTCATCAGTCCAGTTCATATATACACTCCTTTAAGGCTTCGCATGAAGGCATTTTTTTCATTGCTTTCTTCTCCTGAAATGGTATTTTCATTATCAATATCAGAATAGTAGCTCTCTAGGATTAGCACTGTTTTTGGATTCTTTGCTTATTTTAATAGGTGAGCTCTGCTCCTGGGGCACAGTATATTGCCCTGAGTTTTTTGTGCTGGGGTGAGGATCTGATACCTGGCTTACCATTTACCTAAGACATTGCCTATGGTGTCTCACATGCTAGAGGTTAGTTTTATCCCTATGAAGTTCCTCCATGAAAATTAAGTTAAGAATTTAAGATTTTTGTTTGTTTGTTTTTGGTGTTTTTTTTTTTTTCTTTATGGTCTGTTTAGAGACCATGCTTGGGAAACTTGGAAAGAATTTCACACCACAATCTTATCTCTGTCCATTAAGTCTCATGGTTTCTTTAGACAGTGTTCAAAGGGATAGGGGGAAGAGTTTATTAAAGTGGTTGAGTGGGAAAAGAGTCTCTTACAATTGAAGAATGTGAACCTTACTTCCCAAACCTACCTGGACATTTCAGTTTTTATTTACAACTTGCCCAACTGGTTACACACCTTATCCTATAGGACCAACCACTTTGCAAATGTGTCAAGGTCAAAAGATAAAGGGTATGAGATCTGTATAAATTCTTCTCTCCTTTTTTCCAAACTACTGTATTAATCTTCTTATGATAGAGCATTACATCTCTTTGTAGCTATTGAAATAGTTCACTCTAAATTAGGTTCATTTTTATAATTTTCTGAGATCATTAGTTTAAGTCATATCTAATACACTATAGAAATATATCAATTTGGGGGTTTGTTTTAAACCTGTCTTTGGAACCAAATAACAACATTGTGAGTTCAAAAATTGATTAGAATGTTAATGTTTTCACACTAGTTTATTTACTCATTTAATCCTTACAATAACACTTTAATCTCTGCTCTTTGACCTTTTTCTTTCTTACCAAACATCTTACTTCATTGGAGAAACTTATACCCTTCAAATTAAAATAACAATGGTATTCTTCATACCTATAAGATTGTCAAAACTGACTAAAATAATAGCAAATATTGCAGGGGGCTGAAGTAAAAAACAGGTACTCTGATGTACTATTCATATAACTATGAAATTATATAGCCATTCTGGAAAGCAATGTGGAATTTTTCCCACAAATTCACTGAATTCACATAACTTTTGAGTCAACAGGATTACTAGTAGGCCAATAGTCCAGATGGGTGAAGGAATGTGGAAAAGTACTTCTATATAGAAACATATTTATAGAATCCCTATTTATAATTATTGACACCTGAAAGCTAAAGGATGTCCAGGTATTAGGGAACTGGTAAACAGATTGTGGGATGGGAATATAATTTAATATTACTGTAATTTCAAACATGATGAAACAAATATAGGAAAATTGGGAAAGATTCAGTGATCTCAATGAGGTGAAAAGAATTAGGAAAACATTTTACACAATGATAACAAAATTATAGAGAAAAACAACTTTGAAAGACATAAGAACTATGTGATTAATGCAGTGACAAATCATGAGGCCAGAGGGCTGAATATGATTCATGCCACCCACAGCCTGCCAGAGAGGTGATAGACTAAAAAGCCAGAATGAAACAGGAATATTTGAATGTGGTCAATGTGGGAAATTATTTTGTTTGGCTTATGTATATTTATCATGAGATAACTTTTTACTTATTTTTTTCATGATGAGGAGAAGTAGGAATAAGACATAATGAAGTGTAAAAGGAAGGGCGGGATAAATTGAACAAGGAAGAAAGAAATGAAGAAAGGAAGGAGGAAAAGGAAGAAAAAGAAGAGATGGAAGGAATAAAGGACAGATGAGAGGAAGGATAGAAAAAAGGATGGAAGGAAGGAAGCAATAAAGGAATAAAGCAAGGAAATCAGGAAGGAAGGTGGGAAGGCAGGAGGGTAGGCAAACAGGTGGCAGGAGGAAGGAAGGAAGGAATTCAGCAACCATGAACCATGATCAGATCAATTTTTCCATTGTTCTTGACAAATCTAATTGTAATAATTAATTAAATTTGATTAATTAATGTGATTTAAATTGCCTGTGTTCAATCTAGTATTCTTTGACCCCAGTCATCCTCCTAGGATCTTTGTAGATTCAGATGAATATCAAGACCTTAATATCTTCCTTTTCCCTTGTCTCTCTCAGGTAAAAGAACAGTATTCTAATAGCTGATAGAGCAGACAAAAGGATGCTACTAGAAAAGGAAAGATTCATCTTCCAGAGTTCAAATTTGGACTCAGACACTAACTTGTCAGGCAATCTTTTCCAGGAGGCATATTCTGCTTGCCTCAGTCCTTCCTCTATAAATGATCTGGAGAATGAAATGATAGACAATTTCAGTATGTTTGCCAAGAAACCTTCAAATTGTGTCACAAAAAATTGGAAACGATTATAATGACTCAATAGCAACATCTCCTTAAACTTTTTTACATTTTGTCTCTCCTCCATTCAAAAGAGGAGGATTTAAGAAAAGATGACTATTCTAATTTCTCATGTCTAAAATCTTCAGGTAGCTGAGGCTTCATATTAATTATCCCCCAGATGTTTACTTTTTTCCCTTCCTTATCAGTTTATTCCATTTCTTATTAAAGGAAAATTGATAGCCACCAATCCTGATGTGTGATGGTAAGGATGAGAGTGGGGAGATCTTTGGAAGAAATAAGCATTTTTGACCTGAGGGAAAGCATGCCATTATACATGCTTTGAGAAATCAGGTGTGAAGAGGGGAGAATAAAAGAGTTTTCCCTTTGTTTAGACATATGAGAAAGTCTATTCCTTTTAAGTGTGAGTTAAGAAGATTCCCTGGATCAGCATCATAGAGATGTGTGTTTTGTTTTAGTTTGTTTTGTTTGTTTGCTTGCTTGATTTTCTTAATCAACTAAAAAAACCCCAAGAAAAATCACTGGAACTGCATATTATCATGCCACCCTAGGACCATCATTATCCAGTAGCTCAATTCACTATCTGTGTCTCAAAACTCTGATTCTTATCTCAGAAAAGTCAGCAAATTAATAGGTTATAACTCGGTGACCCAGAAAAACTAGAAATCAAGGCAATGTGGCCTTAATTTTTATGTTAGGGAAAATTAATTCACCTACATGTCATCTCAAAGACCTAGAAAGTAATGAACCATAAGGTGCTAGAATTCAATCAGTTGACACTTATCTGACACAATATGCTGAACTGTCTACTAAATACTAGAGATACAAAGAAGAGGCAAAAATAGCATTTGTATTCCAAAAGTTCTCATGCTAATTGGTGGAAAACGTTACTAATAATCCATTAAGTAGTAAATACTGGGTAACATCAGTTCAAGAGGAGTTGATGACTCTTAAAAATGATTCTTGTGGATAATTCTAAGTGAGTTGAAACTTGAAGGAGCCAAGGATTCTACAGGTAGAAAAAATATTTCAGATCTAGGAGCCAGTCAATACTTCGATATTGGTTGTTGCTTTTACTTTGCTCTCAAATAAGACCATTACAATAGGGATGTGATACTATGACATGAAAATGAATTTGGTATTTAAGTGAGGGAAGACTGTGCAGTCACCAGTCTTTCCTGGTACAGAGCCACATGGGTCCAGTAACCAGATACTTAGCCACACAGAGACCATGGGTATAGGGGATAAAGCACCATATAGGAAAACGATCAAGATGGCCAGTGTGTGTACATGAGAGACATCTAAAGAACAGTATGATCACTTGGGGGCAGTCTATTTACATATTTTGACAGATTGTTGTTGATCCTAGAGCTCAAAGGGAAATGATGACTTGAAAACCTATCACCCCATGAATCTTATCTAGAATGATCTCCTACCTAATCATAACATTTTACCTCCAAATATGTTCTTTAGTATAAAAATGACCTGGACTATTTATAAAGTTTGTTCATTCTTCTAAGGTATTGGATGGAACAATCCCTTCCATTTATGCTAGTTATAATCATATAATCAGGTGTGTGTGTGTGCAAGTTAACATCAATTTAAAAATAAAATTAGTAAAATAAAAAGGGCTAATTGGTCCCAGGTAATGTCTAGTCATTTTAAGGTAATTAGAACCATGAGAAATTGAGGTCTAAGTTGATTCATCTGACTTTTCCTAATTAAAAGAAAGTTCTATTCACTTTCTGAAACAAGATGGTTTGGACATTTCTTTAAGCAGAAAAGTTTTCTCTTTCTAATCAAGACTTGTAGAGAAATAAATTTCTCAAATACTTTAAAGGAGAATATATTTTTGCTAGGGTATCGTATTTTACTTGCCAATATCTATTTCTTCAGATGATGCTCATATGTATGAATTAGTATCCTGAAGTAAAATTTGTCCTTTGACTACTATAGCCTTAAGAAAATTTGGTGACAATGAAGTATCCTATATTCAAAAGAAAAAGGGGTTAAGATAGGGAATAGAGTTTTATCTGGTCTATTCATTGGAACAATTAAGATAAAATGTGTAAAGAGTTTCATAAATCTTAAATTTTATATAGGACAAAATATCAACTTTTATTATTTAATTGAAAGCCAGTTTTATAATCATTTCTATACCCTGGTATGTTCCTGATGATGAAGAACTAAAATACTTCCCTACTATATTCATTCAAAAGAGGCAAGTTTGTTTAAAGTTTACAAAATCAGGAATACTTAGATGAAAATCTTGCTTCTGATGCTTATCAGCAGTTTGACCATAGGTAAGGGTCTTTATATTTCTGAGACTCAATTTGCTACTTTATAAAATGGCATTGAGGAAATCTACAATACTTATCAGTACTTATCAGTACTTATGAGCCTCAATGAAGATATTTCAAAAGTGTTTTGTGAATTTAAAATTTTTTATTTGGTGAATATTGAATTTGAAATATTTACATATATAAGTTCTATCATTCATTCAATAAACATCATATATTTTACCAGAATCTGGAGATAACATATGCCAGGTAAATTAAAGTACTACCACCACCCTGATTGTCAGCTCCCTTCAGAACTCAGTATAGACAGCTCAGAACTCTAAACCCAAGAGATTTAAAAATAGCAATGTGTCCACAGACATCATTCAGGGCAACATCCCCTGAAATACAACTTGACAACAGCTCCTGATGAGACTACATTCATAACTACTGAAGACATAGAAAGGAAAGTTCTTTCCTTAAAGTTGTTTCCTATATTTCATTATCAGAAATTAACATGATTTAATTAGCAGAGATCATATTAAAGAAGAAATTTAGTATAATATGACTGCACCCTTTTCATCTGACTTGCAACATAATTTGAAGGTGTGCTCATTATATTAGAATATGAGTTCCTTGAGATCAAGGGTCATTTAACTTTCTTATATTAATCCTTAGCAATTAGGGCAGTGCTTTTCACATTACAAGTGGTTGATAATGTATTTTTAATGAATTCAATTGTTCTTTCATTCATTAATAAATAGGACATGAAGAGATTATCCCCAAATCTGGAAGAACTGAGTTCCAGGTATATTTCAGTACATGTGATCCTGGATAAATCATTTTAAGCCCTAGGCAATTCTTTTTATTAATTTACTCACTTTTTCAATTATATATAAAGATAATTTTCAACTTTATTTTTTCAAAGTTTTCCCTTCCCAGCCTTCTCTCCTCCCACCCTAAGGAGTAATCTATTATAGGTTATAGATGCACAATCATGTTGTACATATTTCCAAATTAGTTATTCTGTGAAAGAAGAATCAGAACAAAAAGGGAAAAAACAACAAGGAAAAAAACAAACAAAAACAAATTTTAAAAGGTGAAAATAGTATGCTTTTATCTGCATTTAGGTCGCATAGTTATTTCACTAGATATTAATGGCACTTTCCATTGCAGGACTTTTAAATTTGTCTTTGATTGATTCATTGCTGAGAGAATCTAAGCCTATCATAACTGTTATTTTACAATGTTATTGCTGTGTCCAATGCTCTCTTGGTTTTGCTCCCTTCACTCAGCATCAATTCATCTAAGTCTTTCTAGGTGGTTTTTTTGGGGGGGTGAGAAATTTGCCTGCTTATTATTTCTTATAGAAAGATAATAGTACATTGTATTCATATACCATTACTTATACGGTCAATACACAATAAATGGATATTCCCTCAATTTCCAATTCTTTAGTCACAAAAAAATGCTATGAATATTCATATACATGTGGGTCTTTCTCCCTATCTTTCGTGATCTCTTTGGGATACAGACCTAGTATTCCTGCTTCAAACACCATTTCATTGCCTTTTGGGCAGTTATAAATTGCTCTCCATAATTGTTGTAACTTTTCACAACTCCACCAAGAAAGCAGTAGTGTCCTGATTTTCCCACATTCCCTCCAATATTCAGCATTTCACTTTTTGATCATATTAGCCAATCTGATAGTTATGAGGTAGTACCTCAGGGTTGTTTTACTTTACATTTCTCTAATTAATAGTGACAGAGCATTTTTCTTTCTTACAACTATGGATTACTTTAATTTCTTAATTTGAAAACTGCCTCTTCTTGTCCTTTGACCATTTATCAACTGGGGAATGACTTGTGTTTTTACAAATTTGACTCAATTATGTATATATTTTAGAAATTATGCCTTTATCAGAAACACTGTTGTAAAAATAAGTCACATTTTTCTGCATCACTTCTAATCTTTTTTTAATTATCCTTTTAATTTCTTTAAGGCAATTGGGTTAAAGTGACTAGCCCAAGGTCACACAACTAGGACATCATTAAGTGTCTGAGGTCACATTTGAACTCAAGTTCTCCTACCCAGCTTCCCCCATTAATAATCTTAGTTGTATTGATTTTATTTGTACAAAATCTTTTCAATCTAATGTAATAAAATTATCCATTTTTCATTTAATAATGTTTTCTAGTTCTTTTTTGGTCATGAATTCTCTTTTCCAGAGATCTGACAGGTAAATTGTTCCCTGCTTTTCTGATTGACATGATATTCTTCATGTCAAAATCATATACCCATTTTGAAGTTATTTTTGTATATGGTGTGAAATGTTTGTCTACCCCTAGTTTCTGCTATATTATTTTCTAGCTTTTGTCAAATAGTGATTTCTTATTCCAAAAGTTGGAGTCTGAGTTTATCAGATAGTAGATTAGTATATTTACTATTTTATTTTATTTACTATTGTGTCTTACAAACCTAACATATTCCATCGGTCCACCATTCTATTTCTTACCCAATAATAATTAGTTTGACTTAACTGTTGTTTTATTCTGTAATTTTAGATCTGGTACAGGAAGGCCACATTCTCTCATAGTTTTTTAATTAATTTCCTTGATATTTTTAATCTTCTATTATTCCAGATAAATATCATTATTATTTATTCTAGCTCCATAAAATACTTTGTAGATAGAGTGATATGATATTGAATAAGTAGAATAATTTAGGTAAAATGTCATTTTTATTACATAAGCTTGGTCTGCCTGTGAACATCTGATAATTTTCTAGTTATTTAGATCTGACAATTTTTGTGATGGCAGGCAGATTCCTAAATATCCTGTGTTTTCTAAAATTGTTTTAAATTGAATTTCTCTATTACTTGCTCTGTGTATTGTTGCTAATGTTTAGAAATGTTGATGATTTATGTGAGTTTATTTCTTAACCAGCAACTTTACTAAAGTTGTTCATTGTTTTCAAGTTTTTTTAAGGGACTCCTATACCAATGTATCATCTGCAAAGAGTGATAGTTTTTCTTCTTCCTTTCCTATTACAATTCCTTGAATTTACCATATTTCCCCATATATAAAACTTTATATTTTGAGGCCCAAAATTTGAAAAAAATTCATTACATCAAATTATTGAAGTTTTATTTATCATGAAATTCAAGGACTTTCTGCTTATAGCTTTCAGGCATCTTTTGGGCAAGCCTTGTACATGTCTGCATGCCTAGTCCATTCCATTTCACGAATCAATCTGAAGCACCAGTTGTGTCGTCTTTTAAAATAAATAACTTCTTTTTCATCAGCAATTCTTGCCTCATGTTGAGCCATCTTTGTGGACAGAAATTTCAATGGTCCTTTTGCTCTTCAATGCATCTCTTCAATTCCCTCTCCAAATCAGGCCATTTTACTAACTTGCCCCCTGTGGCCATCTTCTGTCCAGGCATTTTGAGTCGGGTTTCTTCTACTCATAGTCATTTTCAGATTGTTTTCTCAGTTGGAGGATGACCAAACTGACGTTCAGCAGCAAGATTTCCATTCACTTTTACAAACTGGATCACTTTGAACTTCAATTCAGCACTGGACAGAAATCTTTTCTGAGCCCTTTCTGGGCAGAAAGTAGCAAAAACATAACCCAATATACTGGCAACAAATGCCAAACAGTAAGCACAAAGACAACAAGCATGAAAAAGCGGAAAATGCTATTTAAAAAAAAAAATTTACAAACACTGTATAAGATGCTCCTAGTTTTTAGACCCCCAAATTTTGGGGGAAAGGGTGTGTCTTATACATGAGGAAATATGCTATTTTGTCTTTTACTTTTGCTAAAGCATTTCTTGTAGAATACCGAATAATATTAGTAATAATGAGTATATTGTTTCACCCTCCATAGTATAGGGAAGGCTTCTACCTTATCCCCCTATAGCATATCATATTTGGTGATGGTTTTAGATAAATACTGCTCATAATATTAAGGGAAAATTCATTTATTCTTATGCTCTGTAGTGTTTTTAATAGGAATAAGCTGTTCTATTTAGTCAAAAGCTTTTTCAGCATATATTGAAATATGATTTCTGATGGTTTTCTTATTGATATGATTTATTATGCTCATAGTTTTCCTAATTTTGAATTAACCCTGTATTCCTGGTATAAATTCTACCTGGTTATAGTCTCATTATCCTGAGGATAACTTGCTATAATATTTTTGATAATGTTTTATTTAAAATTTTTTCATTAAACCAAGAAAACAATGCACCCATTAACAACAACATTGTGAGATGATCAACCTTGATGGAAGCAGCTCCTCTGGGCAGTTTAGAGAGCTAAGACAAAAGTATTCTGTGAGCTATGGACAATGTTATCACAGTCCAGAAGAAGAAAAACCAAAAACAAAAACCCTTTCAGAATCTGATGAATACTTTATAAACATTTTTTTCTTATGTATCTTTTCCCCTGATTCCTCATACCCCAAATGACCAATCTGAAAACATATTTATCAAAAATAAGTATGTACAGTGTGAATCTGACTGTTAATCATTGAAAGGAGGGAGGTGGGAAGGGAGGTTAGAAGGAAATTTTGTAACTTAAAAATATACATGTGCATATGGATGATAAAAATAAATTCATTAATTAAAAAATAAAAACCAGACACTAATAGTCTTATAACACAAAAAAATAATATTTTTGCATCAATATTCATTAGGGAAATTGTTTCATGATTTTCTTTCTCATTTTTGGCTCTTCTTGATTTAAGTGTCATCACCATATTTGTGTCATAAATGGAATTCAGTAGGACTCCACCTATTTTTTCATATAGTCTATATGATATTACAATCAATTGTTCTTTAAATGTTTGATAAAATTCACTTGTCAATCAACCTGGTCTTAAAGTTCTTTTTTTCCCCATACAAAGTTCATTGATAGTTTATTCATTTTTTCCCCTGAAATGGGGTTATTTAAATATTTCAATTCCTCCTCTGCTAAACTGGGCAATTTGTACGTCTGTAAATATTCATCCATTTCACTTAACTTGTCAGATCCATTGACATATAATTGGGCAAAATTGCTCCAAATTATTTCTTAATTTCCTTTTCATTAATGATATTGGTAATTTAATTTTGTTCTTTCAATTTTTTTTGGTCAAATTAACAAAAGATTTACCTATTTTTTGTTTTTTTTTTTTAATAAAACCAAATCTTATTTTCATCATTTTACTTGTTGGTTCAATAGTTTGTTTTACTTTAAATTATATTAATCATTCCTTTAATTTTCAGTGTTTCTAATTTGATATTTAATTGAGAATTTTAATTTGTTCTTTCTCTAGTTTTTTGTTTTGGTTACATGCCTAATTCATTGATCTTCTCTTTCTCCATTTTTTTATGTATGCATTTGGAGATATAAAATTTTCCCTATGAAATGCTTTGGCTGTTTCCATTTTGGCATTTTATCTTATTATTGTCATTCTCTTACATGAAAATATTGATTGTTTCTATGATTTGACATTTCATTCACTCACTCTTTAGGATTAGGTTATGTAATTTCCAATTAATTTTTAGTTTATCCTTCCATGGTCCTTTATTACATTTAATTTTTAAAGCATTTTGATCTGAGAGATGCATTTATATTTCTACCGTTTTTCATTTGATTGTGGTGTTTTTTTCCCCTGTTAATCTTTGTCTAGGCGTCATGTTTTGCTCAGGAAAATGTACATTCTTTTCTCTCTCCATATAATGTTCTCCAGAACTCTATCATATCTTTCTTTTCTAAGATTTTATTCACCTCCTCTTTTTGCTCAGATAGATTTATCTAATTCTGAGAAAAGGAGATTGGGATCCCTTACTAGTTGTGGTTTTACTGTCTATTTCTTCCTATAACTCACTATAACTCACCTGCAAGAATCTGGATACTATGCCCCGTGGGACATATCAGCATTAAGCATATAGTACTTCATTATCTATTGTTCCTTCTAGCAAGATAAAATTTCCTTTATCATCTTTTTTTTTTAAATTAGGTCTGTTTTTACTGTTGCTTTGTCTGAGATCAGGATTGCTACTATGCTTTTAATTTTCTTCAACTGAAGCATGCTATATTCTTCTCCAGCCTTTTACCTTTATTCTGCATATAATTCTGCTTCAAATATGTTTATTCAAATGTTTCTTATAAAACAACATATAGGATTCTGTTTTTTAATTCACTCCATTTCTATTTTATAGGAAAGTTCATCCTATTCACATTCCCAGTTATGATTTTGTTTTGGTTACTTGCAGCATTTTCTCTTTTACCTGATAATTATGAAATTTATTTACAATAATCCTTGGAGATTTTATTCTGTGATCTCTTTCAGGCAGTAATTGGTAGATACTTTCAAGGATTATTTTACCTTATTGTTTTAGTATCTGAGGGCAATTTTCCTTGATACTTTCCTAAGAGATGTTGGTCAGGGTATTTTTTTAAACATGACTTTTAGATAAATTATTTCTCCTGGATCTATTTTCTAGTTCAGTCATTTCTCTTATGAGGCACTTTACATTATTCCCTGTTTTTCCAATCTTTTGATTTTGTTTCATGGACTCTTGGTATCTTATAGAGTTAGTAGTCCTCAGTAGACCAATTCAAATTTTTAAGAATTTATTTTCTTCAGTTAGCTTTTGTAAATCCTTTTCCATTTGGCCAATTCTACTTTTAAAGTTTGTTTACTTCAGTCAATTTTTGTGCTTCCTTTTCCAGTTTTTCATGTCTCCTGCATGATCTCAGTTCTTTTCCCATTTTTTCTTCTGCCTCTCTTGTTTTTAAAAATCCTTTTTGACCTCTTCCTAGAGGATTTTGTGATTTGAGACCAATTCATAATTCTCTTTGACATTTCACATATAGGCATTTTTCACTGCTTTCCTCTTCTGAGATGACATTTTGATCTTCTATATTGCCAAGATGAATGCCAATTTAGGGATTAAAAAAAGGATTATATTGAGAGAAGATGGAGGCAAATTACATCACTTAAAAAATAACAATGAACCTATTATAGTAGAGGGAAAGGGAGGATTTATATATAGGGCTTTTTTTCTCTTTTTTGCTCAATTTAAAAGTTGAATTCTGCTACTGGAGCATAATCCCAAACTTTTGGTGCTGGGTGGGGCATGGGTCTCTGGTCACTGATTTTCTGAAATGAGGGCATTGTATTGGCAGCTTGTTCACTGTTTTAGAACAGTCTGACCCAGTCCCCAGGAAATTCTTAAAACTATAAATTCTAAAGAGGTGGAAATTTGTATTAATTAATAAAGAAAGTTTGAATGCCTTGGTATTCTCTATGTCCAAGTAACAAAACAAACAAAAGTTAAAATAAAAATAAAATGATCATGGATTCAGTCTTATTCCCAGTATTTTCAGTACTGAGACAGGTATTCTGTCATAGAAAGACAATAGGTCTCTGAAGTAGATCTTGTCTTAGATCCTATCACTGGCATGTACTGACTATGTGACCCAATGAAATATGTGACCCTATGTAACTATGTAAAAGTCTCCTGCCCATTAAGTATTCCTTGCCACTAATGTAAAAATGTTAATTGCAAAGCAGATACTAGTATTTCATTGGTAGAATTAATTTTTCTTTGAAAATTCCCTATATTAATGAAATCACAGGTACATTAAAAAGAATAAGAAAAAAATGCTTTTTTAAATATTTGCAATGGACAATTTGATTTCAGAAACAAGGATCTATTAAAAAAAAACATGTACCTAAACTGATCATTCACCTTAATAAAGTACAATTTGGAGATACCTCACACATCACTAATTCCTACTATTTACTCATCATTCTGCTTTTCAAGAAGAGTGATGCAGACATTATGTAACTGTTATTCAGTCCTCTTAACTTATTAATTAGTTTTTCCTGAAAGAAATAAATTTATAAAGAAATTTGTCGAAGCATCTAAGACTTAACTGATTTATATGTATCATTATTTAAATAGCATTGAGTATCAATTAAAGTCAAGTGGGCTAACAAATTGAAATTGGATTGACTATTTCAGACACTAACACATTGATTACAAAAGTTGCCTTAGATATATTTTTAGGAATTCTTACATTACACTTCAGTACTTCACTGGCCTCCACAACTCTTACCCAAGTCCTTCCATGAGTTGATCAGAAAGAATACATCCAACTTTTGGTGGATTATCTTGTTTTAAAAAAATCTTTTTTCTTAGTTATTTTTATCAAGTGTTATTGTTTGTGTAAAAGTGAATATGCACCCATATATGTGTGTGTATAAAGATTATATATACATATACACATGCATACAAATGTAGGTACACAGGCCTATATATGCATGTATATATCTGTGTATATGTATATTATACACACACACACCACACACACACACACACACACACACACACACACACACACACACAAACATATATATGTAAAACTCACAGTGGATAGAATGCTTTAAAGTTTGCAAGGTAATTTTCAATGAATATATTTATTAAGCTTTTACCATGCTAAAATGCTGGGATCAATCTCTTCCTTCAAGTATTTTACATTTTAAATGAATTAATTCACTTGACAACTTTGGTCTAATATTTATGACAGATACAGGGCTGAAAAAAATCATTATCCCTGTCAAAAAAAATTTAGAATAAAATGTGTCAATTCCTAAGGAATGCTTGTTATCCTGTGTAAATTACATGTGATATCCCTTCTAATGATTCAAGGAATAACCTAACCATGTCAAAATATTGTATGTGAGTTTTGTCCATGTGTTTTCCCATAGATCCCCTTCCTAAAATGCTGTTGGCCACCTTGTTCTCCTTACATTGGAGGAAGACCAGTTGAGCATGGGGATTCTTCCTCAAAAGTCATTTGCACTCACTAGAAAGAGCCCACATACTTTTAAACTTCCTATAAAAAATTAATTTGATTGGAATGGGGAGAGAAAACAGGTAAATAGATATCTATAATACATAGAACTATGTAACAAATATTATGAGTGCAACATGTCTGATAAGAATTTAGAGGGGAGAAGGGATCCATCTCTTTTTGGAAAAATGGGTGGAAATTGCAGAAGGTCACAATTGGAAGGGGTCATAGAGGCTACCTAGTCTAATCTACATGCCTGATTGAATGGATCGATAGATGGAATAAGTCATCATTTAATAAATATTTACCATCTGCCAAGGATAACAGTCCTTACTCTGAAAAAACATCCATTCTACTGAGAACAATTTCGGAATGGTAAAATTTATGTTTATGGAAGATCAGGTATCCCAGTATGGTTGAGAAGTAAGCATAGACGCCTTAATAAATGCTTAATAACCAACACCAAGTGGGGGAGGGCAGAATGTACAACATGCTTATAATTTAATCCAGACTATTAAAACTTCCTCTATCACTTTCTTAAGTCTAAGCCATCAATAAAAGAATAAATCACAATCAGATATGTATTATTTGCTGAAATCAGAGACATAATGATTTCCATAGGAAATTTGCCAATTGACTCTTGTGGAGCAGTTTGAGATGATTCTAGCATAGTACTAGATGTATATCATTATAGTCTGCTAAATGGATATGGTAGGTAACTCTGAAAAGTTAAGTTGGGGCCATAATTTGGACCAGACTGAATATGAATTTTACTTACCTACAAGGCAGCCTAATTAGAATTTTTTCAGCTCTAAGAATGATGGCATCAGAGCTATGCTCTACCCAAGTCTTGTGTTGACCACATTGTTTATGCCCGTGAAACTTGGACACTACTAGTGCCATGCCAAGAAACTGAACTGCTCTCATTTAAATTGGCTTAGGAAAATTCTGAAGATCACCTGACAGGATAAGATACCAATCACTGAAGTCCTTTCTCAAACTAAATATCAAGGATTCAAAATCTACTACGGAGAGTACAATTGTGATGGACTGGACAGATTGTTAGAAGAAGAAACATATGCTTGCAATCAAATTGCTTTATGGAGATCTCACAAAGGGCAAGTGCTCATAAGGGGATCAGAAAAAAATGTTACAAGTACATGCTCAAGATTTCTCTGAAGAACTTTTGAAATAATTTTGCTACATGGCAAACACTAGCACGGGACCACCCATAATGGGGTGTCCCTTTCAGAAAAGGTATTGAATTCTACAAAGTAGAATTGAAATAGCTCAAGGGAAATGTGAGATGTTCAAATTCAGAGAATCCACCCCAGGTGTTCACATGGATTATTTGTGCTTAACCTGTTGTGGATCATTCCAAGCTTATTTTGGTTTGATTAGCCACAATCCTAGCCACTATAAAACTTTCTAATAATGATAGTATTTTGATTTTCATGCAGAAAGAAGGACAATAACCAACTAATAATAATAGCTGCAAAATCACATGATTTAAAGATTGTAAAACATTTGACATGCATACAAACATATACACACACACACACACACACACACACACACACACACACACACATCTTGCAATAATTCCATTAGGTAGGCAGCGTAAGTATTATTTCCATTTTATAGCTAGGAAAATGAGGTTTTATAGAGGTCAAATGAGTTATCCGTTATCCTCAAATAGCTAGTAGGTGTTGGAAGGAATATTCTTGAATTTTACTTCAAGAATTCTAGAAAGTGTACATGGCAATTAAATAAGATAAAAGCAGAACAGATGGGATGCCACAGAGATAAATAGTCCATGAGATCAATAAAATAGGTATGAATTTGAATATTGGAAATTGTATTGGAAAAGAGACAATTTGATAGTTCATAGTTGCACAGAGCATCAGATTCTGATCTGAAAAAGCTGAAGGATGCAAATCCTTCAGAAAGTGAATTAGGAGTAAAGAATCTTAGTTTTTCATCTAGATTGTCCAGCTTCCCCTTTCATCCTCATTATCTCACTTTAAATTGATTGTGGTAGAGAAGTGCCTATGTAGAAACTTCCTCTACAGAGGAAGATAACAATTAATCTAAAATATATAATGGGGGCAGCTAGGTGGTGCAGTGGATAAAGCACCGGCCCTGGAGTCACGAGTACCTAGGTTCAAACCCGAGCTCAGACACTTAATAATTACCTAGCTGTGTGGCCTTGAGCAAGCCACTCAACCCCATTTGCCTTGCAAAATCCTAAAACATATATACATATATATATATATATATATATATATATAAAATGACAGAGATAGCTGTGATCTATGGACATGGATATTCAATGCCAAGCTTAGTCTTGAATACAGTTCCTCCTGACTCAGATGCAAAGGCATTTCTCCTTCTTATTATCATTATTATATTTACATCTAGTCAAACATCTAGGTGTATAAGGATGAAAAATATATACAAATATAGTCAGTAAAGCTTATTTTTCCTTGAATAGAGGGGATTAATGATCAGAGGAAGAAGAGAAAAGTGTAAATCTGTAAAATTTATTCATGATTTCAGGTATAATGTGAAAATTTAGCTTCAAGAAGAAGCCATAAAATTTGCATTTTGAAATTTATACTGAGTTTGACACCCTCTGGGCCAGGACAAGGAACAGATGCTGTCAATACAAATTACAGCACTTATGTAATATTGTGACATACTTGAGTGAGTGTAAGACTTCATCACATCATCTTCCCTCTACAAGGACAATCTCCTTTTTACATACCCTTCATGTGTAATACATGGACCCAAATACTTATGTTTGAGACATACCATCACCCTGTAGAATTAAATCTCTGAGTAGTCCTCTAGTATTCTGAAATACTATCCTTTCCTAACAAGAATTTTGATTAAAAAAAGTATGAAATCAACCTATATTAGAGAATATAATAGACTTCAAAAAAACAACAGAAGGGCAATTCATGACTGTATAAATAGATCAATATAACCATTGCACAAGTTTTTTGTTTTGTTTTGTTTTTGTTATTTTTATTTCAGTTATGTCTAATTCTTCATGACTCCATTTGGGTTTTTCCTGTCAAGGATGCTACAGTATTTTCCCATTTCCCTTTCCTGCTTATTTTGCAGATGAAGAATCTAAGGAAAACAACATTAAGGGACTTGTCCTGAGTCACATAACTTGTAAGTGTCTAAGACCAAATTTCAGGGTGAGTCTTCCTGAATTAAGCCTGGTATTCCATAGGATACCAAGTTAGTAGCAATTTTATTTTACTGTGATAAAATACCATTTAGCAAATTCCTATGTGTAGAGGCCATCCAGTTTGTGTGGGACACAAGATAAAACAGTCTAAAACCTTGTGCATTTGAAGGGATCTGGAAAAGAAATCACAAATGATTCAGTATGGTGTTGTACTCTGGTTAATATTGCCACTGTGCATACTGAGGCTGGCAGACTACTCAAGTTCAAGAATTTTGAGCTGCAGTAACAACTAAAGTTAGTCAAGTATATGCACTAAGGTGGGCACCAATATCATGAGCCTTCAGTAGTAACCACCGGACTCCTTAAAATAGAAACAGACTTGGTTGGAGGAGCAGGCCAAAGTTCCTATGATGATTGGCAATAGAATCAGCCCATATCAGGAATCTGCAAGGGAGGAGAGAGGAAGGGAGGGAGGAAAAGAGGGAGAAAGAAAAGGAGAATGAGATGGAAGAAGAATATGAGGGAGGGAGGAAGGAAGGAAGGAAGGAAGGAAGGAAGGACAGTCTGCATCATCAGAGACTTTTTTGCTCCATTTAAACTATAAAGTCTTGAATATGTCTTCAAAAATGTAATTATAAAGACAACAGTATCATTTTTTTCTATTTAGAACAAATGAATGATGCAACCTTGAAACAAAATAGTCAATAAGTCTAGAATGAGAATATAATAGAAATCTTCTAATATGTAAATGGATTCATGTTTCTCCAAAATAACATAACAGAATGTTATATGAGAGCAGGGTGTGTTTATTTTTATTTTTCTATTCATAGGTTCTAACACCATCTCTGGAATAGATTAGGTGCTTAAATCAATGTTTAATAAATTAATCTCATTGATATAGGTATTCCTTCTAATAATACAAATTATATTGCATTTTAGTTTAGTTTTGACAATATCTTCCCATGATTTTGCTACCTGAGGTCCAGGAGACTTTTGGAGGACTATTCTCCTTTTCTCTTGAAATTGTGCAGTAACCAGCAAATAATTTATCAGTTATCCATTATCCTATGTACATAATTGAATGAGATATTCATAATTTGGAATTTAATTTAAAAGGATATACTTAAAAGAGTTTTGTGCTTGTTGGATTGATATTGAACAAGTTTGATTTTTTTTTTACTATTGCTGCAATCATTTCTCAGAGCTGACAGCGTGAGGAAATAATTTTTCTCCTCCTGTGGAAAAGATCAGGGTTGTCTTGATGACAATTTATGAAGTGCACATTATGAAGGAACACCCGGTGAATCAAATAACACAACATGTTTTGCTCTCTTGGGGGGGTCCTGGGTGCTAAATGATGGCTAATCTTCTTTTGCTGTCGTATTCATTCATTTTGGAGAGATTTGTAGAAAACTAGAAATGAAGATGAGCTTGGATTCTTAGACTGTTTCAGTGATAAATAGGTGCACATTTTTCAATGGAATCTCATCTTCCACTCAAAACTTTCAGTAAGTCATAAAATGTCTAAGAGAAATAGTTTTCTTTCCTTCCCCATCATTATTCTTTATCACTTTTCCTAAGCTTTGCCCCTTCTATTTTTATCTGGGGCCAGGCAATGAAGTGTTGAAGTTATCATGTCTCAGGACATGCTCACAAAACTCCTGCCCCATTTCTATGAGGCAGAACACATTTATGAAGATTTGCAAAAGTGTGGGGAGCCAGTTAGGCATCTGACCTTCAGTGGCTTGCTAAACCAAAATTAAAACCAGACCTTTGGCTTTCAGTGGAACTGAAAAGCTTCTGAATTGCCTACGGCAATGTGTCAGAGACAGGAATAGATTCCAGGCTTCCTGTTCCTTTTGACTAAGCCATACTGCTACTCCAAGTGAATATGGTAGATAGACCTTATCACTATCAAAACTATATAAGACATCATTCTAAAATTAGCAACAAGAGAATTATGATATCACCTGGATTAATGATGTGTCATAATAAGATGTCTTATATGTCAGTTTGTGTGCGGAAGCATGGTTTGACCTCAAGCATGACCACAAAATCCTAATGATTGAAGAGATCTCAAAAATCACCTAGTCTGAGCTATTCCTGAACAAGATGTCCCTCCATAACATTGCTGTCAAGTGGCCATTCCATTGTCTAGTCGGTGTCACCTCTCACTTTTTTTCATAGCTATCTAGCCACCTAGTTCAGATCTCTCCTAAGGTATATTGTAATGGAGTTTTATCAAAGAACAAAATACTTCTGAAGATGATGATAATCAAAGAATTTTGAAAAATGTTAATGAGATATTGATCAAAATAGATAATGGCATTTGGAGTTTCATGGAGAACATAGAACAAAGTTTAGATGTGGGGTTTATAGTAATCAGAAGAGTAGAGCAGTCATGATGATTAGGTGTCTGAAACCCATGGCATGGGAGGATTTGTTGAAACAAATGAGACTATATAGTCTGAAAAAAAAAAAAGGAAGATTCATGGGGAATACACCTATTTCCAAATTTTTGAACCACAGAAGAATGCTTAGAATTTTTGGTTTGACACTGCTGAGTATAATGCATACATATGTATTTTTTGTTTTTAATTTTCATTTGTTTAGATAATGACTCATTCTTTTGTGATCCCATTTGGGTTTTTTTTTTTGGTAAAGATACTGAAGGGCTGTGCCACTTCCTTCTCCAGGTCATTGTGCAGATGAGAAAATGGAGTCAAACAGGGTTAAGAGACTTGCTTAGGGCATACAGCTAGTAAGTGTCTGAGGTTAGATTTGAAGTCAGAGAAATGAGTCTTCTTGACTCCAGGTCTATTATGCTTTAGGGTGTCACCCAGCATCCTTTCATATCTATGCTATCCAATACTATATTACACTGTATTAAGCCATGCTACACTTTATTGTACTATAATTGATTATATTATACTATACAACACTAAATACTCTCACCCTTACCTTGCCCCTGAGGATGCTTTCCCCCTTCAAAATACTCCTTATTACTTTGTGTATACTTTGCTTGTATACATGATATTTGCATGTAAGAAAAAGGTCCTAATAACTGGATATATCAAAAAGGGAATAGACTGCCTTATACCAGTCCTTCAAACTGATTAATAAGGTGGGGAGGAAGATAGAAAGGAATAAGCATTTATATATTGCCTGTAAGTTCCAGTCACTGAACTTTTTTTATATTCTTTTTTACTTAAATTTAGCATTTGATTCCCCAATCATTTATAAAACAATGTTTAACATTTGTTTGAAAAATTTTGAGTTCTAAATTTTCTCCCTTTTTCCCTCCCCACCACATCCCTTTTTGAGATAGCATATGCTAATATCTTTCTAAACACACACACACACATACACACACACATGGTGGGGGGGAGAGAGAGAGAGAGAGAGAGAGAGAGAGAGAGAGAGAGAGAGAGAGAGAGAGACAGAGAATGTCATTTAATTCTCATAATGATCCATGAGGTAGGTGATGCTATTATTTCCATTTTACACTTAAGTAAACTAAGGCAAAAAAGGTTAAATAACTTGCCCAAAAATATGCAGCTAGTAAAATATCTGAAGTAATATTAGAACTCAGATCTTTCTGACTCAAAGGCCAGAGTTTTATTTACCAGACTATCTAGCTGTCACCTAGCAAACCAAATAATTTCTTTTTCTTTTATGTTTGTTTGTTTGTTTTTTTGCAAGGCAAATGGGGTTAAGTGGCTTGCCCAAGGCCACACAGCTAGGTAATTATTAAGTGTCTGAGACCAGATTTGAACCCAGGTACTCCTGACTCCAGGGCCGGTGTTTTATGCACTGCGCCACTTAGCAGCCCCTAATTATTTTTTTCAAAAATAAACTTGATGATCACTTGTCAGTTACATTATAAAAATAATTTTGTTCTGGGGAAGAATTGAAGTAGAGGATCTCCACGGTCCCTTACAACTCTAAAATTCCAAGATAGTATAACATTATTTTATAATAGAGCAAAAATCTCATAAAATTATTAAGATTACTCTTATTTGGTCCTTGTAATTACTCTCTCCCTTTTAAAAATACTCTGTATTACTTTGTATAAAAGCCACCTGGGAACACGATTTTAAAGTTAAATACCTTGAGTTCAGGGAATGTTTAATTTTTTGCTTTTTTTTAATACCATGAACAGTGAAGAAAGTGCCTTAAAGATTGTAAGTTAAATAGTATTGCCCTTAGAAGGTAACAACTAGACAAAAACTTATAAGGGAAGGATCTCAAAATGGAACTTAGAAAGCACAGCTCCAATTATGAGACATCAAAAGAAAATAAATAGGTAGACAGAACACAAATCATTTTAAGAACATCATTTCATAATCACTTCATTGAATATATTTTTTGAGATGAATCATCCATCATTTTCACCTCCAGGAAACAATTCTTTTTTTTTCCCTCTTTCATCCTATTATAAAGCTAAAAATAATCAGTTGATTCTTCTGAAAGATTGGTTTTAGAATTATTGTACTGTCTTGGCAAATTTTTTAAAAAAACATATTTTATAAAAACAAAAAGTCCACCTAATAATGGCCAAAATCTTATATTTTTTGAGCCAAAAGATAACTTTAGTATAATATATTATTATTATTTTTAGATTTTTCAACAGAGAGGGCAATCCACTTGTCCATGGTCACAAAATTGGCCATGGTTTCTAAGACAAAAGAAACTGACAGTTGTCTCTTTTATGATTCTACTTGTGAAGAGGAAAAAATATTTATAATATTGATGAAGTATTTAGTGATAGGTAGATGGGACATCGAATAGAGACTTGGAGTCAAGAAAGACCTGAGTTTGCATCCTGATTCAAACACATGAGTTGTATGATTAGAGGTAAATCAATTTCCCTGTCAATGCCGTTCTTTACATCTAAAATGGGAATAATAATGGCAACTCCTGCTCTCCATTTGTTGAAGAAGAAATGAAATTATGTACATATATGCCTATATACATATGTACTTTGCTAACTTTTTAGCATACCATAAATGCTGATGAATATTATCACCAATCAAATAGGTTTTTTCCTTTGCTTCCCCCCCTTTTTTTTATCTTTTTTAACTTGAAATTGAGAAATTGAAGCAAAATAAAGGAGCTGTGGATTGTCCAAATAGACACATTACATACCGAGCAGAATATCTATGGGGGATACAACATCTCTACCTTACCAATGTTATAATATAACGTTTGGAAGAGAAATAGTGAGAGACTCCCCTATGAAGGTTGCTGGAAGGAGAATTAAAAGTAAAGAAGACAACTCTAGCTTGAGGACAGATTTGGTGGATTGTGCTGTCTGCTGCATAAAGAACAGCTGAAATTTCTCATAAATGCTGGCAGGTGTATTAAAGCCAGGTGGTAAATGAAAGATACTGATTAAGAGGCCATTAATTATCAAGATTATTATGGAGGCAGAGGGCAGAAGAGATAGCACCTAACAGATTTTTACCTAGCTATGCAGATACATAAAATAGTCATTGGGACAAGGGATATAAATTTGATGAAGATACCCAAGTATTTGATTGTTTTTAATAATGTTTACCTGGTGCCGTGTTTTACATCATGGTGATTTCTACCTAGTGTCCCCATCTCTATCACATCTCATTGAGTTGCAATTTCCTTCTTTTAATGCTGACTGAAATCCACCTCAGCTACCTTCCATGTCTTGCCCCAAAGCTTCTGCGAACTTCAATATAAATGAAATGAATGTAACAATGTAGAGTTAGGTCCCAACAGTAACCATAAGTTTAAAGAGATATCCGATATTTACTATTTTTGCTAAAAGGGTAACTTTAAGCCACCCACTTACTCACACAACTTCCTTGGAGCTTTTGTGTAGTTTATAAAATTTGGGGGTTGACCTACATGATGCTTGAGGTTGCTTCCACTTGTAAGTTTGTGATCCTTTGATTCTATAGGACAGTTAGGTAGCAAAATGGAGAGGGTTCTGGGCTTGAATCGAAAGATTCATTTTTGTTTAGTCAAATCTGGTCTCAACACTTATTAGCTGTTTGACTCTGGACCAGTAATATTACTCGGACTGATTCCATATCTGTAAAAATGAGCTGGAAAAGGGAATGTCTAACAACCTCAGTTATTTTTTTTTTTTGCTTTGTTTCCTCAAGAAAACCCCAAATGGGGTCATGAAAAGTCAGATATGTCTGAAAAAAGTATTCCAATAACACTGAGGCAAAAATTGGGTATCTCCTTTCATGACAGGGAAGTAGTGGAATAAGGATGTTTATATCTTAATTTGTGCATGTGAAATTTTGGATTTAAGTTATAGAGAATTGGAAATGAGCATCAAGACTATCCACTCTGGGGCAGCTAGGTGGTGCAGTGGATAAAGCACCGGCCCTGGAGTCAGGAATACCTGGGTTCAAATCTGGTCTCAGACACTTAATAATTACCTAGCTGTGTGGCCTTGGGCAAGTCACTTAACCCCATTTGCCTTGCAAAAAAAAACATAAAAAAAAACCCCAAACAAAACAAGACTATCCACTCTGATACCTTTGCTTTCCAGAAATGAAAACTGAGGCTCCAAGTTAATTTAATGATCACATAAGTCTGAGGAAGGATTTAAAATCAAGTCTTACTGACTCTGCCTGTTATCTCAAATTCAGTAACATTTGGGAAATTTAAAAATCCATTTCAAGGAAACATGGAACTCAGAACACAATATTAAAAGAAGTCACCTTTATTGAGGGGAGATGCTTAGGAATGCAAAAATACTAAAACAAAATAGTGGAAACTAGTCAGATCTTCTGAGCCCCAATGGTATCTCAAAGAGAATGGGGTATCCTCTCCTCCAAGACTTGGAACCAGAGGAAGGAGCAAGCAACCTGCAGTTAAGGAAGGTAAGACTTTTTAGGAAATGGAGGTTAGTCATGACTAAAACAACTGACTGAAGTAGACCCCAGCCTCTCTTCCCAGACCAATGAATTGCCTTGAGGCTGACCAAGCTGGGACAATTCTAGCCTCTGAGTATTTGAAATCTTTCTTCCTAGACCTTGGCTTGTTATGCAAAACAACTTACCTAGTGAAATGTGGAGATGTTTAATCACTCCCACTGGCAGCTGGGCCATTTCCTCTGCCTGAGGCTGCCCACCTGCAGGTCAGTCATTGTCTTCTGGGCTAGTGCCCCAGGTAAACTCAAATCCCAGCCCCACCCTGAGTACTCCATGAAGGGAAGTATAGCACCTGGAGCTGTTTCTCACTTGCCCTGATTAAAGACCTCCTTTTTGCTGAGTTGGCTCTTTTCATTTAAATTCAAGTTGACAGTTGATATTCAAACTCTCTAGGGTGTGGGTACTGGAAGGGTTTAGGACCATTCCTGCTGTTTTTATTCTGAACAGGTGATTCAAAGGTAGATTTTTTTTGTTGTTGTTTTGTTCTTTTAGTTCTGGAGACTTATGCAATTTAGCCAGTAGGGAACAGACTGTTTTCCATCCACTAAAAAACATATTATTTTATGACTGCAATTATATTACAGGTTAGAGTTTTGGCCTGATAGAGAGCTGGTTTCTGCTTCAAGAGGCTCTGGAATGAAGTTATACTTCTGACAAATATTAAGAATATACCTAAATCGCTGACCTTTCTGCAATTCTCTTAGACTCCAAGTTTCAGAGCAAAAAAAAAAAAAAATAAATAAAGCTAGGGCATATTATACTCTGGTCATGAAATGCAAGCATGTAGATAGGAAAACTCTTCATCAAGCAAAACCCAACATTTAAACATATTTTCTAAACGAGCTTTTAGTAGACTCAATAGAATTGTATGTATGATCTATGGGCTACACTAATTAAAACACATATCAGGCCAAAGAGTCTGCAGGTATGACCATATTTATTTGAATTTATTTTGTAATCGTGCATTTATTATCTGTGTAAATATTGTGCCTTCTAAATAAAGTACAATAATGTAAATCCTTTGAAACAATTTATCTTTTTAAAAATCTTTTTTTATTTCCAAAAACAGCATAATACATTTTTTTCTTTTTACATGCTTAATAAATGTTTGCTTCATGAATTCATCTAGCATTGGTGAATAAGCGAAATGGATAGAAAACTGAGACTGAAGTCGGGAATTCCCGAGTTCAGATTCAGCCTAAATATTAGCTGCATGACTCTGGGCAAGTGCTTCAGCTCTATTTGCCTCAGTTTCCTCATTTGTAAAAATGAGGATTATAATGGTACTTAAGGCACAGAGATGGTGTCGGGATGGAAATGAGATAATTATGAAATACTTAGAAAGCAGCTGGTACAAAGCAAGCACCATATAAAAATAATTGCTGTTGTTATTACTATTGATGCTGCTCTGCTAGCCTCTGGGATTAAAAAAGGGGGGGGGGGAGTTTCATCCCTCTTTCGACCCTGTTTCTGACTTCCAAACTCTGTCGTTGGCTCTATTTTTTATTATGGAACTTCCCTTAGCAACTGGGTTCTCTTTAACTACATTCAAACTATAATGGTCCCTTTTTAACAGAAAAGATCCCTCTGGAAAGCCTTTTCCTCCTTTTTTTTTTTCTTTTAGTGAACCCCTCTTGGGGATTCCATTTTGTAAAAACATTCAAGTCAGTTTTCATTCTCATCCTTTCTATCTGTATTACTTTTAGACTTCAAAACTTTGCCCCCACTGAAGAAGGAGATGATACCTCCATCTCTTCTTTCTCACAATGTGTTTTTTTTTTTAATTTCCCTTTTGTGGGCTATTTTCTGCCTCTAGAATATAAACTTCATGAAGACAAAGACTGTCTTTCTTTTGACTTGAGTATCCTGTTGCAAAAGTATTTAGTGCAGTTTTAGGCTATTGAAGATTAAAATTTCAATATATCTTTTGAAGTCTATTTGTTTAGCTTTTATTTAACAGCTAGGTGGTGAAGATTCAACTTCCTGAATTCAAATGTGGTCTCAGACATTTTCTAGTTATGATCCTGAGCAAGTCATTGCATTCTTGTTTGCCTCAATTTTCTTATCTATAAAATTAGCTGGAGAAAGAAATGGCAAATCACTCCTGTATCTCTGCCAAGAAAATCCCCAAAGCAGGCACATAGAATAGAACACAACTGAAAACAAACAATACTTCACAACTAAACAATCCATAGCACAGTGCCTAGCATATCTTATTAAAATGTTTGGTTCTCCCTTCTTTTCTACCCTCTGGGAGATTATATTTTTTGCACAATCCAATAGTGAGGGAGACTATCAGTTAAACCCATTGTCTAACCTTGAGAATATAAACTGGGTAATGGCTAAATTTGGGAGAGTGCAAAATGTTTGTTTTTTAGAGTAAACAGATTTTCAAAGGTGGAACTTAGTTGAACAAGTTTAAGATCAGACAGACTGACTTTTATCATAAAGTTGACTGATGGTTTAACTAACTTCATGGATCTTTGATTGTGTATGAAAACAGCTTTAATCCCTACATATCAATTACTGTTTCTTCTGCTGACTGCACTTGTATTCACTTGACTAGAGGAGCAGACATCCTTAAATATATTTGCTGTCAGAGAATTTGCTTCCCTTTTTTTCTGAACTAATTTTACTTTTTCTGCTTACCGGCTCAACCTTACTGTTTTGGCAGATGTAATGATGGTACCTTAGTTATCTAAAAATTCTTAAATTAGCTAAGTGCAAATAGCAAGTAACAGTATAATTATTATTAAAGAATATTTTCCCACTTATTGAGCAATTTTGTCTTAGTTTATTACATTTAATATATTAAATTATCTTTAAAAATACATCCTGGTGATTACTATTTTGTGGGATAATAAAAGCAAATAACTTACCACTAGATTAAGCTAAAAAACAAACAAACAAAGGGGACAAGAGGAGGCTGGGGTAGGAGAATTCCCTTGATTATTCCATTCCCTTAAACTATTATTCAATATTTCAGTGACATTTCATTGTTAAACTCTTGATGAGTGTACCTTGCTCTCCTTTGCTTTGGTAGATTTTTTTTTTCCATTGACTTGTCAAACCCTAGAAGTCTTTTTTTGTTCTTCCTCCCAAGGGTAAGAATTTGCCCCAGACTGTGTCTTGGGGTAGAAAATATATAGATATCTTATTTAGTAAAAAACTCTCATTGTGCTTATTTGGAGGAGATGCGGCTGGGGTGGGGATAGCATGTAGTCATTACCAAGTATTTGAAAAAAGGAATAGGGATTCAAGGGGATACATTACTAATAGAGACTAGCTGAGGGTTGAAAAAAATGACAATGGATGATGTTGACAAGGGCACAAAGCTTTTTGTGGGAGGCATACATGGTATCATCTAATTAATAAGGAAGGCAAACACAATTCTGAACCTAATTGGACATGACTCTGGACAAAACACTGAGCCATTTCCAGATTTTCTTACATAGATGCTAACAAAAGTAAAAGTCACCTCTTGGAGAATATAATAAACTGATAAAAAACTCCAAGAAAAAAATACCTATCACCTGATAAATCTTCTCTACAATAAGGAGAAGAAAGAGTGGTCAAAAGCTACCAATGAATCATGATTTTCTGCTATTTTATTAAATACAAAAAGATGTCGCATACTTTTTTTTGCTTTATATGTATCATAACTGTACACTATTTAAATTGTTTCATCGATAAAAAATTTTGATGATAAAATTCTGTTTCAAAATTTTATTCAGCATTTCTGGTAAAGGATGTACAGATTAGGCAGGCTTGTCTTAAACTTAACAAAACTTTCTTTTTTTCCATATTTCAAATAGGTTTGGCATGCAAATTATTTGATCTAATTTTTCTTTTGTGTTAAGAAAGTTATGTCAGTTACATCATAGATTTTTCTTTTGCAAGTTTCATCTAAAATCATCTAAAATGTCATATGATTTTAATCCGTGATATGTATAACTCCCCTATCCCAGACTCTATTGCCATGGGATTCTCTTTTTTGGTGAAGATGAATGCAAAGAGGCAGCAGAGTTGCAGAATGAACTCCAACCTTCTTCAGTCTTCATTGAGACTCTTCAAGTTGCAAATTACTTTAGCAGCTTCTGGTTTCAGTTTCCACAGAAAAGTTGGATACTGCTTATGGCCACTTCAAGTTGCTGAAGGAAAAGGAAAAAAAAAACAACTCTAGGAAGATGAGAGGAGCTGTCAGTCTCCTTCATGAACCTATCCCTAGATTGCTGAGCACTTGAGATATTGCAGAAGTTCCTTTTGAGTAAGATTTGAGACTCTTGGACTTTGTCTCTCTGTTATCTCTCTATGTTTGTGTGCTTGTCTCTCCCTCTCTCCCTCTCCTCCTCCTCCCTCTCTCCTTCATTTTACTCCCAGTGGGGGAGTTCCTTCAATCTCTATATTGTCTACTATATATCCTCTTATGTATACTTTAGCTAATTCTATTTATTTTCACTACCATTTTGGATTTTTTTTTTCTGTTAGCTATGCACATTTCTTTTGGAATGTCCTTAGATGAGAAAGGACTCCAGGTTGCTATTTAGAACTTAGGGTGATCCTTTACCCAATAATGAAAAACTCCTATCAGAAATCAGATTGAGTCTGACCATATCGCCTAGACTGGTAATATTTAAACAAGCAGATAGACATAATTCTAACCTGGTTTCTCTTCTTTCTAAGGATAGCAGAGGGTGGGGGTCTCTCGAAACAATTTCTTGATCCTCCTCTAGGCAAGAATAAGTTTCTCTAGGTGATAGGTGTGGGGGAAAAAGAAGCTAAAGATGCCTATACTACCTCCCCTCAAGCCGCATAGTGACCACCACCTCCCCACCAACCATTAGCCCCACGTGGAACTGAATGTGAACCCTTCTCTTTCTAAAAAAATAAAATGCCCTTGATATGCAGCATCATATCTTGGTCTTTTCAAAACAATGGCTTAAACAGATCTACTGATTTATAGCAAAAGCAAGCATTTCCAAGTTAAATCACATAATTATCCATATGGCAAACAGATTAATTACAATTCTTTGAATAAAATATTTACTTTCAATTATTGAAAGGCATTTCAATGTGGTTTATTATATAGCCATTCTGGGTAAAGAACATCACACCATATTTTATTAGAGTGAATGATCTTTGAATTTCAATTGCTTAAATATCTGGGGTTCTTAAAAGTGTACAGATGAGTTCAGGTATAGATATGACTTTCTGTTGAATTATTAAATGTCCAGTTTCAGCTAACTCATACCTTACAATTGACTTAAAAATTCTATTAAATTTAAAATGTGTAGACATACTATTTAAAATAGGAATAATAGTGCTATTCCTATCTCACTTGGTGGACTAAGGTATAAAAATGTACCATCAGCACAAATTTAAATTGGTGTAATGATAATTTCTGATTAGATACTTAAACACATTTTTTTAAAAAGAGCAGAATAAAGATACTGTGAAGAGAGAAACAACAGGACTGCAATTTAATTTAAATCTTATAGGTTATTAAAAGTCAACTTTATTCAATGAGAACATAGGAAAGTTTTTATTCTGGAATTTACTTGAAACTCATCATAAATTTTCTATGCTTTCTCTTCTTCCATTATTTCTTTTTACTCTCAGCAGATGAGCATAACTAGGTTGAGGGTAACTAACAGTACTCAAACCTGTTGGTGAGTTAGGGGGCTGTCTGCTCCAAGCATGTGAAGACCTCCCCCTGGAAGAATGCTCAGATGAGAAAAAGGTTCCAATGCACAAGCAGGTGACTGAAGCAGATACTGTGGAGCACCTAGAACTTGGTCAGACATCAAATACACCAAGGTCATCCACTACATACTGGACTGTCACCTGTTGTCCTGACTTGTCTTTTCACTGGATTTCTATGACTCTGGAGAAGGATGAGGCTGATGATTTTGAACAATTCTGTTTCACTTAAATCTAATTCATAAACAGGCCAAGACATCATACAAAATGTCAATGATCCTCTTGGAAAATGAAGGAGGAGTGAAAATAGCAATTTCCTTTTAATAATCTTCACGAAAACTGTAGGTATCTATAGCTAATATTTAGAGAGTCTGTCACATACACACAATACTGGGACAGAAGGGGATGGGAGAATTGACTCCTAAGATAATGAAGGGAAATAATAGTTTGTGGTTTTCTATAGACCCGTTATCACTGTCTTATTTCCAGTAAATTCATTCATTAAAAATGAAAACTAATGATAACTAATGAAAAACTATGAAAACTAATAATAACACTATAATCTTTAGTGTGATGAGCAAAGTATTCTGGCAATATTTGAAGAGGGTGAGAATACTTTCTGATGAAGGGATCCCAGGAAGCTTCCTGTAAGAGTGATATCAAAACTGAATCTTCATGGAAAAGTTTTAGAGAGGATAGACTTGAGGGAATACTTTTAATGACTGGAAAAAGGAGGGTATCTGCATATATCTAGATGGAAGATAATAGAAAGAAATTAGGGGATATCTTCATTTAGAATGGATGGAGTTCAATGTGCATGAATGGAAATCACATGGAATAAGGAGAATGATATATTCTTTGAATTTTGGGAGTGGTGTTTTTTGTTTGTTTGTTTTAAGGTTTTTGCAAGGCAAATGGGGTTAAGTGGCTTGCCCAAGGCCACACAACTAGGTAATTATTAAGTGTCTGAGGCCAGATTTAAACTCAGGTACTCCGGACTCCAGAGCCAATGCTCTATCCACTGTGCAACCTAGCCACCCCAGAGTCTGTTTTTAATATCAGTTTAAGGTGTATTTATGTATGTGTGTGTGTGTGTATATATATATATACACATATATACATGTATGTATGTACTTTATTCTAAGAGTAATATGCAAAAATGATGACCTCTTGCTTACATAGTTTTGACATGTCTTAGGAAAATGATTTTACCATGTTTGTTTAAGGATGAATTTAGAACATGGGAGACAAGGCAGTTAGTTGGGGTGACTATTATTATATTTTAGACCAGATTTCTTGATGATTTCTAAGCAATGAAGGACAATCTGTTATTGGTAAAAATACATTTTAAAAAACTGAGAAAATAGAAAAAAATTTCAAATTAATTGAATTCAGTTGGGTATAATGAGTGCTTCATATGTGAGATAGGGACATAATTTTATTTTAGATTTTGATTTTGATAAGGACTTCAGATGTCACCTATTCTAGTCCCTTCATTTTACAAATCAGGAAACTGAACTTGAGAAGTTAAATTACTTGCTCAAAATCTCATAAGTTAAAATAGCACTGGAGCTGATATTCAAATCTGAGTTCTCTGATTTCCAATCTATTGCTGTTTCTATAGGACACTATTCCCTTCCCACTCTCTCTCCATGGTACTGTGGGGGAAATACAATGGCAAAATGAAATCACAGTGCCTGCCTTTAAGCAATTTACACTCTACTTAATTCATGGATTGAGTGAATGAGAAAAAGATAAAAGAAAGTAATGAATTAGAAGTGAGAGCTTTGATCCTGGATGACTGGATAAAATGTGGTACCATAAACAAAAAAAAAAAAAAACAGGATCTTTGCATGAGACGGTCCTTATGAATTCATATTTGGCCATTTTCATTTTGATGAATTCATTTGATAAATTCAAAAATTTCAATTTCTGAAATAAGAACTCACTAATTGACAAAAACTGCTATGAAAACTGAAAAATACTGTGCCAGAAACTAGGCATAGATACTATACTAAAACAAAGTTGAATTGGATACAGGACCTTGTGCCCAAATAAGGTCAAAATGGGCACAGGATTTAGACATAAAGGGCAACACCATAGATAAATTAATAGACCAAGAAATACTCTATCAGATCTATGCAAAAGGAACAAATTTATGTCCAAACAAGAAACAGAGTATATTATAAACTGCAAAATGAATGATTTTGACTATATTAAATTAAAAAAAGGTTTTGCACTAATAAAATCAATGGTGCCAAAATTAGAAGGAAAGCAGAAAGCTGGGAAACAATCTTCACAACTAGGAGTTCTGATAAAGGTCCCATTTCTAAAATAAATGAGAATTGCATCAAATTGATAAGGTTGTTAGTCATTCCTCAATTGACAAATGGTCAAAGGATAGGAATAGACAGTTTTCAAATGAGGAAATTAAAACTCTATATAATCATATAAAAAAAATCTTCCAAATCATTATTGATTAGAGAAATGCAAATTAAAACAACAATGAGGTTTCACAACACATCTATCAGATTGACTAAGACGACAAAAAGAGAAAATTATCAATGTTGGAGAGGTTGTGGGAGGACTGGGACATTAATGAATTGCTGGTGAAATTGTGAACTGATACAACCATTCTCGAGAGCAATCTGGAAGTATGCCTAAAGAGCAATAAAAATGTTCATGTCCTTTTGATCCATTAATTCCAATTCTAGGACTATATCCAGAAGAAATCATAAAAAAATCAGAAAAGCCCCAGATGTTCCAAAATATTCATAAGAGCTCCTTTTGTAGTGGCAAAGGATTGGAAATTGAGGGGATGCCCTTTGATTGGGCAATGGCTAAACAAGTTATGGTACATGAATACTATGGAATACTATTGTTCTGTATGAAACCATAAATGGTCAGACTCTAGAGAAGCATGGTTTGAATTACAGGATCAGATGTTGAGCAAAGAGAGCAGAACCAAGAGTACAATGAACACATTTAACGCCAGCATTTGTGAGATGTTCAACGCTGATAAAAGTACCCTCAGCAGTACAGAGAGATAGGACACCTGTATTAGACAGGCTATGGACCATGCTATCCCCATTCTGAGGAAGAAAACAAAACAACAACAAACCCTTCAGATTCTGATGAACACTGCATTCACTTTTTAAAAAATATCTCTTTGGTATTTCTTTCCCTTAATCCTAATTCCTCATTTCAAAAATGACTAATCTGTAAACATGTTTAACACAAATCCATATGGACAATATTAACCTGACTGCTGCTGAGGGGAGGGAGGTGGGAGGAAATTTTGTAACTGAAACATATACATATGCACATGGACCAATATTGAAAAACTTTCATAACATGTATTTGGAAAAATAAAATATCGGTTAAAAAAAAGAAATAGATACAGCATTTAGACATAATGAATGATACAATAACTAATAGGGAGAACAAGGTTCACCTGCCCGATCTATGAAGAGAGGAGGCATCTATGATCAAATAAGAGAGACAGAAAACATTATAAGATGCAAAATGGACAAAATTTTGATTTCATTTAATTAAAACAGTTTTGCACAAATCAAAACAATGCAACCATGATTAGAAAGAATGAAGATATCTGGGAAACTGGTTTTACAGGTAGCATTTCTAATAAAGGACTCAATTCTAAAATATATAGAAAATTGAGTCAAATTTATAAGAATACAAGCACAAATTTCCCAATTGTTAAATTATCAAAGGGAATGAACAGGCAGTTTTCAGATTGAAGAGATTAAAGTTATCCACAGTCATATATAAAAAATATTCTTTAAATCATTATTGATTAGAGAAATTCATATTAAAATAACTATGGTACCAACTCACACCTATCAGATTAAGTAGGTTGATGGGGGGAGATGGGATACTAATTCACTCTTGGTGGAATTGTGAACTGAGCCAACCATTCTGAAGAGCAATTTGGAACTACCCCCAAAAGAGCAAAAAAACTGTGCAGATCCTTTCATTCAATCACTACCACTACTTTGTCTGTATTCCAAAGAGAGTACATAAAAGGAAAAAAAGACCCGCATGTAAAAATCTATCATCTATCCATCTATCTATCTATCATCTATCTATCTATCATCTATCTATCTATCTATCTAGCTAGCTAGCTAGCTATCTCTAACTATATCTCTATCACTATATCTATCTATATATTTATATATAAAACAGTTCTTTTTGTAGTGGCAAAGAATTAGAAATTGAGGGGATGCCCATTAATTGGGTAATGACTGAACAAAAATTGTGGCATGTGAATGTGATGAAATAGTTTTTTTTTTTTCTGTAAGACATCTTGACCAGGTACATTTCAGGAAGAAATAAACTGGAAAGATTTAAATGAACCGATGATAGTTAAGTGAGCAGTACCAGGAGAACCTTGAATGCATTAACAGGAACATTATGTGTTGATCATCTATGATAGACTTAGTTCTTCTTAGCAGTACATGATCAAAGACAAAGTGCAATTCTAAAAGATTCATGGTAGAAAATACCATCCTTATTCAGAGAAAGAAATTTGGACTTGGGATACAGACCAAAACATACTATTTTCATTGTTTAATTTTTTTTTCTCTCACATTTCCCTTTTGTTCTAATTATTCTTTCACAATATTACAAATATGGAAATATTGGAGGCTTCCCCCTGATACCATGGTCTTCTTCAAGAATGAAGGAGAAGAAGAACATGACATTGTATCTACATAACCCATATCATATTACTCACAGTCATGGGAAGGGGGAGGAAAAAGAGGGAGGCAGAAAAATGTGGAACTCAAAATCTTGCAGAAAATGACTGTTGAAAACTATATATATATAATTGGAAAAATATTTTTTTAGAAAAAATAATACTAATAGAAAGGTAGAGCTAGAGGAAAATTGTGACTACTATAATTTTCAACACACTGCATTTTTATGCAACAAAATGTAATCTCACTAATTTTAAATTAAAAAAAATCAAATTAAAAAAATTACATCTTCCTCTGACATTTAAACTGAGGATTCTCTAAACCCATTAACTCCACTGAAAAACTATTTCTTGAAGAAATCCTCATGAATTCTAATATGACTTATATAGGACTAGCCCAAAGAAATATCATGAATTTTTCCTTAAATGTATTCCTGTTTTTTTTTTCATTATCCTGTGTTCGTTCAAAATGACCGTCCCTAAATCCTCAGGCAATTTTCTATTTATCTGTCTGTCTGTCTATCTTATCTATTTGCACACACTGCCAATACCATGTGATTTGGTAGTGTAGGTGTAAGCTTTCTTATCGGATCAGTTTGAGTTAAAAGGTGCCATGAAATGAATCTTGACCAAGATGCTCATGGTAATGAGCAGAAAACTGAGGTCCAGGAATGAGAAGTTATCTGTCAATGGTCCTAAAACAGCAATTCATAGTACTAGGTTCAAATTAAGTGATCTAACCCTTATTGCAATATTTTATTACACTCCAAATAGCTAGACATCAAAGATGTAAAAACAAGGGCCAGTTGCTTCCTAACTTTCAGAAATTTGATTGTTTTGTTTTGTTTTTAGCTTGGAGGACATTACACATATTGAAACAAGTACATCGTTTTCTTTGTAATATATCAGCTACACATTTTCTACTCATATCAACTAATATTACTGGTAGTTTTTGTTATTTTATTTTATTTTATTTTTTTGCCTTTCATTCTCAAAGAGGATTGCTATCAGGAAGATGATGCCATGACTTAAAAGTAGATTTAAAGGGAATTTTAAGGGATTTAAGGTAAGGGGTGAGGGGCTATTCATAGTCTATTAGCCTCACTTTCACATCCAGAGTCATCTGGGTCTGATGGCCAGATTTGGATTTTGCAACTGGAGATGACCTTGGATATAATGAGAGACCTTGGCCTTTTGAGGTTAACGTCTTTCCCCAGTTCTCATTTTCATTGAGGCAATACAATTCAGTGATTAAGGCTAAGTAAGAAAGAGAAGAGGCAAGGCCAAGAACAACCACTTTTACTTAGTCAAAAACAAACTGTTTTTTTTTTCCATTAAGGCAGATGCAAAATAAATAAAACTGACTTTTGTCTTATGTATAAAAATCTCATGGTTGGAATGTCCACATATAGCAATTGCTTTGAAGGCTATGGGAGAATGATAGTTTGTTATACGAGCTTTCATGTTGTGTAGTAAAATAAAAATAGATCACTAAAGACCACATGTTAACTTAGAAAAACTCAAATTAACATTGATGGTATCATATTCTATTTTTATTTTTCTGATGAATTCTGAAATTATGTTTTAATCTGTTTTGTACACAAGAGTTTTGTCTGCTGCTTGGAACCTGTTTTTTGACACCTCTATTGAAGATGAACACACCAGCCTTCTTGATCTTTACTTTTTTAATGTTTTTTCTTCTCACTGGGTTAAAAAGACAATCTATTAGTAAGATATGAAATCACCATAAATATTACTTAAAAGAAAAACATCTCATTAATTAATTAGCTTCACACCACTAATCTGCTTTATTAAGAAAAAACCAAATAAACAACAGCTTGATTTTTTAAAAGAAGCTACATTTTTGTTTCTATGTCTTAAACCCCAAGTTTATGGGCTTAGACAATTAGCAGTACTATTGAACAGGTAAATTATTAATGGTAGATAGTTATTTAAATAAGATTTCACCATAAAGGAAAGACATAGTCAGAAACAACTATTGTGATTCACCTCTTAGAAGAGGAAAAAAAAAATGAAGATAATGATTTTAGTTCCTCTAATAGTATAAACTCTCTTTAACCCCTCCATTTATATTCATACATACATATCTATATCTATCTATCTATCTATCTAGATAGATACATGGTATGTGTGTAACAGTATATATATATATTATATATATATATATATATATAGGAAAATATATATGCACAAATATACCTTTTCTTTTTTTATGCATCTCTTTGTCAACCTTATGTATCTATGGACCCCTTCTTAGATGGATGTTTTTGTCCAAAAAAAAAAATATCAGATTACAAAGGAAAACAATAATATTAAATTCCTTTATTAAACAATATATAAGTTTATAGACATTAGTGAGAGAATTCCTGCTCTAAATCATTCCCAGCTGTCAGGATCTCCAAAATACTGGAATCATACTGTAATTCAGATCTCTTCAAAATCTAGCTATTTTAGTTCCTTTTAGAAAGACATATTCCCTCAATTCTCCTCAGATATGTCAGTTGCCTGTTTATCTCTCCTCAGAAGAAACTAGTTCATTGAGTTCCTCTCAGGACAACTCTTAAATTATCTCAGTTTCCCTCAGTAATCTTCCTGAGACTGTCTTCTTCACAGAATAAGTTAACTCAGTTCAATTCTTGTCAGGAAGAATAGATAAAAATTCACTCTCAGGAATGGCAGTTAAACTCAGTTCTCACAAAATGTCTTATCGATCTTTCTCCAAGACAGTTAACTCTCAAAACTCCTATAATGTTCTTTCTCCATTGGCTGTTAACTGTTGAAAATCCTTCAAAAATGACTTTGTATTACTCCTTAGTGTCTAAAGTCAATGCATTCAGATAACAGTTAACTCCTAATGCCCAAACTTTAGTAAGCTACCATACAAGAATAATACTTTATATTCATTTCTCTGAGACCGGTTGTTTAATATGGGCTTACTTTTACATGTTACTGTAATGATTGGATTATTCCTTAAATAAACGCTCTCATTTTCAACTGATTTCAAGCATGTGACCTATCTCCAACAAATATTTCCAACCCCACTTTATAAATGAGGAAACTGTGGCTAAGAGAATCTAAAATTGTGATCAATAAGTGTAAAGGTAATAGTTGATCCCAGTCTTCCTAATATCAGGACCATTTTTCTCCATCACAACTGGCTATCTTTCCAAAATATGACTATTCTGTTGTCATAATCCTCAATGTCAGTTGTCTAACCAAGTCCATATTCCCAGATAGCAAAAGGTTTTGTTGTCTCAAAATTCTATGAATCTATGAATGAGTTCATTCTAAGAATCTTAAACTGCCTATTGGAAAAAATAATCCTCTGCCTCTATTATTTGATTTAAATGAATTGACTGTAGTGTAGTTATGCAACGAGAAGGCATCGTAGAGATATTATATCCAACCTCTTCATTTTACAGAAGCAATCACAAAAATTAAGAGAAATCAGTTGACCTTGAAAGATAGTAGAAGAATGCTGGACTAATCTTGGATTCCAAAATTGATTCTATCTCTTTATTATAGAGCCTTGGAAAAAACCCATCAGTCTATGTTTTATCATTTGGGAAATGATGGGGCCAGATTGGAGGACCATGTGCAGATGATCGCAAGGTATATTACAAAATTTTAATTTGGATCCGGACCTCTTGATCATTCCCAAATGAATAAACAGATTATAAGTAAGGTTTTCCTTATATTGCTTTAGTTCACTAAGTTGACAATGGGCTCCAATTCTGTTTCCTAAGAAACCGATTGTAATATCCAAGCATTATAAAAAGACACCAGGATGTTAGCAATAAGGGGCAAGGTAAGGAATGAGCACAGTCTGTAAAGGTACAAGCAACACATGAAGATTACATGATTTCTGAAATTAATACCATCTGGCCTGGATGTCTACATTTTTATTTCAGCAGGTGAAAATGTGTTGCTAAAATTGTTCCCTTGCTATATAGGGCAAGTGATTTCTGGGAAAGAATATTTAGAACTATTGACATCTTATTCTCTCAGTGTCCTTCAATCTGGGATAGGGTTTTAAATGGTCCTGGAAGTCATAGCAGCCTAGGACCAGGGCTGAAGGATTAGCAGTGACAAAATGAACCCTGCCTTTGCCCTCCATAGACATGGCCATAACTGGTTCTGGCAGCATGATTTCTTCCAAGGTAAGATTGGGGGCATAAGAGGAATCACATGTTGCCTTTTTGCCATCCAGAGGCTTTTTTTCCCTTTAAAAGAAAAGTACTTTCAAAGTCCTTCATTCTAGAGTAAAAGAAAGGGAAGTGAATTGGGACATATGAAAGTATGGTTTTGGGGGTGAAATATAAAAAAAATGTTTCACCTATAATTTATACCTCTAATCCCTGCTCAGTTTTGAATTTAGTGATTAGAATTTCCTAGTAATTTGAATACAATTTTTTAAAAAAGACAATGGAGAAGGAGAATTATTGGGTAAGTAGTAAAGATGTTCAGTTTCAAGAGGCAAAGCATAGTTAGGATACACTAGATAAGCCTTCAGTAATAGAGAAGGGAATAATCAGATGATTGAAGAAGTAATTCTGAATAAAAGTATTGTTCTTGTAGGAAACTTAAAATGCACTTCAATGTCTGATATCAGGGATATTGATGATTTACCCCACTTCATAATACAGAAAGTAACAGGAAAAAGCTTGCAAATTGCATTACTTTGTTGGTTGGTTGTTATCCATTATCAAAGAGGACCCAATAGAAACTACAGACTCTTGAAGTACATTGGACTAAGTAAACAAATCAGCTAAGCTCAGAATACTCAACCATACGTTGGACACAAATAGTTCCCACTTTTATAAATACCTTCTATAGAACCTAGGGCAAGGCAATGAGTGCCAGTGTGGAAGTCAAAAAGTCCTGAGTTTGAAAATTGCCTCCACATTTGACTGGAAACTGGATAATTCATTTGAGCTGATATCATAACTCTGATGCATATTCCTTCTGAGACCTGGCACAAGTCACTTAACCATGCTCAGCTGAAGTTGAATTCTATGGTCTCTGGGGGCCCTTGAAAATTTCTCTAATTTTGTGAATTTTCAGGCTTTCAGGTTCCTTATCTGTATAATGAATGAAGCAATCATCATCAATTATGTCACCCTTCTACATATTAAACATCTGTGGATCCCTATTACCTTTTTGAATCATATATAAAACATCCTATTGGGCACTTAAAGACTTCACAATCTGGTCTCTTCCTGCCTTTCTTTCTATAACTTAAATCTTTCCAAGAAATCTAACAAATCAGTTTCATTATTATTTTCACAAGCTATTCCAATTGAGAAATTTCTTGACTTTGAATTGACTCAAATTCCTTAAAAAAAAAGAAGAAAAAGAAAGAAGGAAAAACTAACATACAAAAATACAATACAATAATATCCTTTCTCACCTTTTTGGTCTCTTAAATATTCTCATCAAATAACAATTTCATGAGGAGGTTTTTGGCCTCATTCTCTTCTTTCCCCCTACCTAGTGTCTTATTCTCAAAATAGCTTCCATCTTCTCTTCTCTGTCTCCCTCTTTATCTCTTTCTCTCTGTGTGTTGGTCTGTGTGTCGGTCTCTCTCTATATAGACATATATATTTACATATACGTTGTGATTTGTACATTATTTCCTTCATAAAACAGAAGCTTGTTAGGACAGTGATATTTCCCTTTTTAATCAATATGAAGCATGTCAATGTTATACAGTTCTTGGCATAAAGTACATACTAAATGATTGTTGAAGCTCCTTTCTTGCTCAATTTTATTTTATTTTATTTTATTATGTTTTTTGGCAAGGCAATGGGGTTAAGTGACTTGCCCAAGGTCACACAGCTGGGTAATTAGTGTCTGAGATAGGATTTGAACTCAGGTGCTCCTGACTCCAGGGCTTTGTCCACTGTGCCACCTAGCCAATTCCCTCTTGCTCAATTTTAAATCTGACATTTATAATAGAGCACTTTGAACCTAGGACCTTTTACTCCAAATCTATTACCTAGTGTAGGAATTTTGACCATTTTTTTCCCCCCATGAATTAATACTTCTGCTAGACACCCTTTAGGCTTTTTCAATTGAAATAAAATAACCTCAATGAAAAAAGAAGACTTTGACTTGATAGAATTAATAAGCAAATTGGGATTAGGGTAAATTGAAATGTGTAAAAGGTGGTTTTTATTCTGTAACAAATACTTCTTGAAGGAAGCTTCAAGGCACATTGGTATTTTGATCATTCTAATTTTGCTTATCATTGAATACAAAGGCTAGTGAATCATTTAGGGGGAGTTTCTTCTTGCTTCTGAAAAGTCATCCATTTGCAAAGACAGCAAGGGTGGCAAAAACCTCTCTCTGAAAATAAAGAATATGAAGCAGCTATTAAATTAAAAAAGAAGCCCAAAATAAATCTGGGAGTTTACATTTAATAAATGACTCAATGAAATCTACAAGATTGGAAGTTTGAGCTCAATGGGTTAGGAGAGAAAGCAAAGGAATATATTTGCATAAGTTTTGCTCTGGAATTAAATTAAATGCTGCAGCTTCTCAAGGTTCTGGATAAAATCACAGATATATCTATGATTAGGGAATTGAAATGGATAGCTTTTATTATTCAAAGAGGCAGACTGCGATATTAATCAGGAAAACCAAAGTGAATGCACATCACTTATTCACGGGGTATGTGTAGAAAGATTTTGAAACATGTTCAGGGAAATGGTTCTTTATGAAATTTCTAAGTCTCCTCAATTCTAATACCAAAGATGTGCAAATTTCATAGAAGTGAGACACTCATTTAAGGTGTTAATATCTCCCAACTTTTTTTTGTACTACTAGTTGGTTGGGGAATTCAATTTAATGTGAATATTTTTGATAGGTTAATTTTCTTTACCAGTTCAGAAAAAGGATATTTTGTATATTTTTTCAGTAAATGAATAATACATATTTTTCATGCTTTAAGCTTTAAGTTTTTTCAAAATAAGTAATTTTTGTTTCATAATTCCAAACTTTGACTTTTCCAGATTGTTTCTAATTTTGGTGGTGTCATTTTAAAAATAATATGCTCACTTTTTTTCAGACAATTTTTCCTGTGACACTTTCAAGAACAGACTAGAATATGGCTCATTTAAGGAATCCAAAGATGTGATAAAAGAATCATCAAATTCGAGAGGACACTATTAGTCTGGCTAAGAGAAGATGTAAAAAAAAAAGTAAAGGGTTTGCCTAAACCCTTAAAAAAAATCAATTCCATTATCTTTTGTCTCTGATCATTTGCCTCATCTTTACTGGACCTATTGGAGGAAAAGGAGGAGGAACAAAAAGAAGAGGAAAAAGAAGGAAGGAAGAAGGAATGAAAAACTAAGTAGTTAACACATAAAAGTACCTTTCTCCAGGAGGACATAATTGGAAAAGAACTTTCTTCAAAAAGGCAATAATTATGTGGGTACCTGAATGAAGACACCTTGAAACAGAAATAACTTGTTTTAACATGAAGTAGTATAAGGAATTTTAGAGTCCTGGATTTAAGGAGAAGAATTTGAAGAGATCTAAAACTTTTCCGAGGAATAAGATGTGAAAAAAATTCTTAGAAATTTCTCAGAATTGATCAAATATGATACAGTGTTTTAAGCACAACAATGGAAAACTTAAAACAGGTAGTTATAGTTCAAAATAGGTGCAGGCTGGTCTTAGGACTGACAGTATAGTATAAAGGCTGGCATGTTGGACACTGATTCAAAAAAAAATTCAAATTCTCCCCCCCAAAAAACTTGGTTTGTTGCTTGTTTTAGTAACAGGCTGATTATCTATAAAATGAGACTCTACCTTGCAAGGTTGTTATGAAGTCCAAAGGACGTACTGCTTATAGTATTGGGCATGCATGAAAACAGTATATAAATTTCAGTTATAATCCTGCCCATCAGAAAGCTTCTATTTTTCATTAGTTTATTCACACCACACTGGATAAAGTGAAGCCTTAAGAAGTGAGAAAGATAATGTTAAAAACCAAAATTGCAATTCAATGTTATCTATCTGACTCATCTTTGTTTTCAATTCCATACCTCCCATATTATTTCCTTTTAAACAAAGGATAAACTTTTTCTGCTGGTTTGCACCAATTTAAGATGCACATCTCTTAGGAATTCAGAGGGTGCTCAGAAAGGAGGTGGTTTTATTGTTCTGGGTTGGTGATCTCTGATTAGATCTGTTATTGATTAGTGGTGCCAGGGTTACTCTTCAGCCAGACAGACCTTGAAAGATGAATGAAACAGAAGTTTGCCCCAGGCACCAATATATGCCACTGAAAATTACACTTTTACATCTTAACTGACTTTACTAATAATTTCTGAGGAAATGTTATCTAGAATTTTCTTTTTAAAGAAGGCTTTTATTGAGTTCAGATGAAAGAATAAACATAATTTTCATCTCATTTCCAAAGGCCTGCTAAATGTTGTGACCCACCAAATAAATCATGGTGTGATTCAGTATTAGTCAGTTGGGGGGAAAGTGTGGGAGAAAAGATGGAAGAAAGTTATGTGAAAAAGTAAATAAAATGACATTCGCTAAAAATATTATTTAGCAAAAAATAAAATCTAGTCTCATTCACATTTAAGGATTCATGTCAAAATGTTGGTGAAGCATAGATAGGAAGTTATTTTTTTCTCTAATTTTTTTTTTTAAAGAAGACCATGACATCAGGGAGGTGTTACCATGACAAGTGCATGAATTGGATTTGAGTGAGGAGATACTGTGCTAAGTCACCAACCTCACTTTCTCCTCCAGAGTCATCCAGCTCCAGTGGCCAGGTATGAATCAGGAAGACCTGAGATGGTCCTGGATGTGAGACAATCAGGGTCTTGCCCAAGGTCACATAACTGGTAAGAATCAATTGCCTGAGACTGGGATTTGAACTCCCATCCTCCTGCATCCAAGGCCAGTGCTCTACCCATTGAATTTAGGAAGTCAGGAATTCGAATTCACTTTCAGATACTTCTGGCAGCTTAGCACAGCACCCCCTCACTCAAAACCAATTCATGTGCTTGTCATGGCATCACCTCCCTGATGTCATGTTTTTCTTTGAGAATAAAGGACAAACATCATCATTATCATCATCAATTTTTCTCAAAAATATATTGAAAGAGAGTTGGACTAGAAGTCCCAGAAATCTAGGTTTAAATATTACCCCAAAAGACCTACTAGCTATGTGACTATTGGTCACATATTAAGTCCACAGTGTTCAAGGAATCTCCTTAAATTACAGTGCAGTTGTAGTTGTGACTTGGGGGAAGCCCTTGATCAAAACATCCTTATAGGAAGTATTTCATCAATAGCAATAAAATGTAAGAAGCAGGGTTTGGTGAATGGAGGTCCCATTCCAATGTTTACACCATAAACTTTGTCTAGAATCAACTCTGGGGGAGGTTTAGTGAGTTTTACTCTAGGGATGTCTACTAGAGGGAATCTTTCCCATTTCAGAGCTTTATGATTATGTAAATATTTGAATACCTTTCCCTTCCTCAGTTGATTGGATCATAATGGAAAGTCTCGATAGTAGTTGCTAAGCCAAAATTTGGTGTGTGTACAAAAAGATTGGAAGGAACAAAAGACCTCTCTCTTCCCCCTTCCCCCACCCAGTAACTTTTGATTGAGATGAAGAAATGCCATAGAACTTTCTTACAAAGTTAAGTCTCAACAGTAAGGACTTCTGGAATTACCCTAACTCTCCATTGACTACCATGTAACCATGAACACATTCCCCTGCATGCTGATTTATTTATTTAACTATATTTTGTTTATATCTATTTTTTCATCTTTGATAAATGAGGACTGGAGAAAGACTAGATTGCATTACTATCTTTTGAAAATTTAAGAGGTCAGAAAAGACACCAGAGGTCTAAGTATTGATATCCATAGTAGAAGTGAAACAGCCAAACAGAATAATGACCTTATGGAATAATTTGTGCCAGTTCAGTGGTCAATCAACCAGATATCCCCAAAATCATTCTTATAAGCAAGGGAATGGCTTTTCCAACAGCTAATGCCCAACCAGAAGCAAACTCAATAGTGGGAAATGATTGGTAACCATCCCTTTAAATTAAACTACTTTCCCCCAGGAACCAAGGTGGTTGATGAAAGTAGACTGCTAGTTTCAGAATTATATGTACTCTGGTTTTTACTAAACATTTTCAACAACTATGTTTCTAAATTCTAATTATATTTATAAAAGTTATCAACTGAAAGTCTCTGGTAGAAGTAGCTTTATTCTGAGAATATTACCTGATTATAAGATTATGGTTTAGTACAATAATCCCAGAATGCTGCATGTCATACATGGGGCTTCATCCTGAACAAACAATGAGTCCTTCATATTTCATTTGATAATGGAGGGAGACATTCTATCTTTATTGGATTTCCCGTTTTCTTGTCTATAAAAAATAATTTTTCCTCCTTTTACTTTAGTTTATAATTATGGAATCAATATTATAGTGTATTTCCTTATCAGACTAGCTACTTTTTTGGTAACCTCTACCTGTCTGAAGGCTAACATCAAGAATCCAGATAATGAGAAGTCCAAATTTTGAATCTCTAAAATAAAATCTTCCTCATATATGTTTATATTTTTTAAATAAGCCTAGACCTCCTTATTCATTTCTGCTATGATAAGGATTATTTTTTTTAATCTAGCAGCTTTGAATAATAAATCAAGTGATCAATCCCCTTTGACACTTCCCCCTCAACACCCTTAACACATGTTCATTGCTCACTTGATCCTATGTTTTTCTACTCACACTGAGTCTACTTGATTTGTAGTTGGGTGAGTTTGGAATTCTAATTGATCTAACCTGACAAAAGTGGATTTGTATAATTAAACCTAGCTGGGACCTTCCTGTTTATCTGCTTCTATCCATCATTGTACAAAATTTTAAAAAGGCCCAGAGAATAAATATATATGACTTTTGCAAATCCACATATCTAAAAATTATGTAAATAATCTGAACTTGCACCTGAAAAATTCAACACTCTTTCCACTTTGTAGCCCCTTAGAAGAAGTCAACTTTATTGCTGTGACATATCTCTGAAAGTCAAGGACTTTTATAAGTAAAAAACAGTAAAGAACTGAAAGGAATAAAAGCAATATATTATATCAGAGTTCTGCACATGTAATTTCTGTATACAGCAATACTTAATTTAGATAAACAGTGTGAAAATAAGAGAATTAAAGAAAAGAATCACACTTCCTTTGGAGGGGACATATTTTGTCAGTAATAAAGGGTTTTTTTTTTTTTTGAGATTTCCCAGGTACATTGTCCACTACATAGCAAATAGACCACAAAATGGATCAAATTCCAGTTTAACAACTGTGAAGTTGTTTCAGACATTTCTGATTGTTTATGACCACATTTCACAAAGATTCTGAAGTGGTTTGCTATTTCCTTTTCTAGATCATTTTACAGAAGAAGAAACAAAGGCAGAGTCATATAGCCCAGGGTCATATAGCTGAGAAGTGTCTGAGACTAGATTTGAATTGAGAAAGATAAGTCTTCCCAATCCTAGACCTGCTGCTCTGTCCTCTGTACCTCCTAATTTTCCCCCTAAACAGGGATACCAAGGATTTCCCTTCTTCCTCTCATCCTTATTCCAAAGTGTCTTTCATAGTGGATTCTTTTTTTTTTTTTACTTTTTTTTGACACCACAGAAATTTCCCATAAACACCTACCTGCCCCCCCACACCACTCCTCTATAAAGTACTTTTTCCAGAAAATTAATTGATTGCTCAAAAAAAGTAGCGATATATATCTTTTAACTTTGTTAACATGCCAATAATATTTGAACCTTTTATTTAATTAGTGTATTGTTCTATTTACTTTATATTGGAGATCTATGAAGTGTTCAGGGAGGAATAATACCTCTGCTGAGAGGGTTTTTCAGGGCTGCCCATGGACCTTGGGTGCTTGCCTCCATTTAACTCTCCCCGTGACTCCATGAAGTTGCAACATGTTCCCACAGCCATGAAGGCAACTGAAACAGGCATTGTGGAGTCCTTTGAGATCAGTCTGACATTGAGGATGCCAAAGTTATCTACTGCATCCTAGGTCTTTGCCAATCTTCTTGGTTTTTCCATTGAACTTCAATGACTTTGGAAGAGTGAGTGAGGCTGAGGATTTTGAGTAACTTTGCCTCATTTAAAATTAAAACATGTCCAAGTCGACATCACCTGTAAATTCAGTCCTTTTTTTATTTTTATTATTTTTTTTAGATTTTTTTTTTCAAGGCAGTGGGGTTAAGTGGCTTGCCCAAGGCCACATGGCTAGGTAATTATTAAGTGTCTGAGGTCAGATTTGAACCCAAGTACTCCTGACTCCGAGGCTGGTGCTCTATCCACTGTGCTACCTAGCCACCCCTTTTTTTTAGTCCTTTTTAAAAATGAAAAAAGAGAACTTTATTATAATTTAGCTTTATTCATAAATCTGAATTTATTTATTCACTTAGATTTTTTTGCCTTCCATATGCTGAATTTTCTTTATCTTTCTTGACCTTATAACATTTTCCACAACTTTTCTGAGTACTTTACCATTGTCATCACTTAAGGTACAATAACATTTCATTACACTCCCCAACTCATCATGCTTGCTTAACCATTGCTCAATTGTAGAGCATAGATTTTGTTTTCAACATTTTTGCTACTGCATTTTTTTTCAATAAAGAACTTTGGTTGATTTTTTTTTTCCTGGTAGTCTTTTCTGACAATCTTCTTGGTTTGTGATAGCAATAGTATAATCTCAGCGTCAAAGGACTGGAACAATTTCATTATATAATTCCAAATTGCTTTCCAGGACAGTAGAAGGACTTTCCAGGTTAATAGTGAATGAGTATTCTTTTTGTCATAGACACTTACCAATTAGTTTTCTCAGATAATTAGAATTTCTTCCTTGTTTATGGCTGTAAGATGAGTCATAGAATTGTTTTAATTACTTTGTCTGCAGTTATTTGTGGCATTGAATATATTCCTAGATTTTTCCTAATAATCATCCTTTTTAAAATTGTTAAAGAAAGTTCCACTTTCTATTTGAGAATATTTTAAGTAATATAGATTTTTAGTTCTTTTAAATTTCATATAATATTTATTCTAAATATACTAATGTCCCTCCCATCTCAAATCACAATCTATATTGTTCATTCTGAGTGAAATTATACAATTCTTATTTGTGGAAAAAGCTTTTAAATTTTATATAATCCAAATGAAATTTTATTTTTTATGCTTTTTTATCTTTTAAATCCCATAACATTTTCTAATTTTTTCTCTTTTAAGTAGTTGAAAAGGATATGATGTTTTCTGTAATATAATGATAAGACTGAAAGTTTAGATTATTTTCATTTTCGATTTTATTCTGGTAGAAAGTATTTTCTGAATATATGTAAGGAGAAGATTACATATTATTTGATTGTTTCACTTTTATCATATCAGAGAAAAAGAAAGTTTCTCAGTATTCTACTTTATTTGAGGTTATAAAAACATATAATTTGAGATTATCAAAATCTTATAGGGTATATGTTTTCTTCTATCCTCTTTTATATCTTTCCAAATTGACTGATTAACTTTTCTATTCACACCCACATATATATGATTATTTTTAAACTTTGGTTTAATTCAACAACTGATGATGATGTCATATCTATTGTTTATATCTTGTATGATTCCCCCAAATTCATTTTTATTTTCATTTTGCCTCATTCAATTGCTGTATTACCATGGTCCGCTAATTAATATTGAATAATTCTCTAAGTAAATAAAAACATCTCTTCAATAAGCTTCCTAAGGAAGAGGATTATTTCATGTTTGTCTTTGAATCTCTAGAGCCTAGAGTTGTCTTCTGAAAGGTTGTCATTTTTCTTTCATTTCTATAAAAGTTGCTTTATTGTTGTTTCTGTTGAGTCATTTCAATTTTGTCTGCCTGTCTGTGACCCCATTTGGGATTTTCTTAGCAGTAATACTGGAATGATTTTGCCATTTCCTTCCCCAGCTTATTTTACAGATGATGAAACTTAAACAAACAAGGTTAAATGACTTGTTCAGGGTCACACAGCTAATAAAATTTAATGTATTTTGTTGACATCCTAAAATAACATTTCTCTCTTTCTTCCCCAGTGGTGGTTTTTTTTTTTGGGGGGGGGGGAGTAATATAGAAGATATGAGAGATAGCTAGTACAGTGGATAGGAGAGGAAGGTTTAGAATCTAGGAAAACTTTTGCTTAAGTTCTCTCTTTTCCACACATTGTCAAATCAATTCTGTTGGAGACTAAAGACAAAAAGAACATGGAAAAAGCCCTAAACAAGCAGGAGACTTCCAAGAAAAGGACTTGATTACTCAGGGTTTCTAGGTCTTCAAGCCAATGTCACTCTATGAACTTCTAGATCTTAAGGATCTCATAGTAGGGGATTTAAGTTCAATCTCTTTAAAAAGCAGAAGGATCTTTTCTCAGTTAAACAATCAGATTTTAAGGATGCAAAGTTCATATTTCCATTAGTCTCAATAGCAATTCTTTTATAGGATTTAATAACACAGCAGGAGTTGATTCTTAAAAATCCAATAAATGCAAAAGTTAGCTCAATAGGAAGTGATCTGCCATATGAAGAAATATTTAAGTCAGCCAATTATGCAATTATAATCTAAAATATAGAGAAGGAACAAAGTCATTGTTCCCCCCACTGATGGATCCTGAAAACTAGTGTATACATATTGAAAATGGATGGTCACTTTGGGCCATCTCTACAAGTGCAGAAAAGAATTTCATTTTATCACTAGCAAAATAATTTATGTACCTTAAAAAAGTATATGATGGGGGTGGCTAGGTGGTGCAGTAGATAGAGCACCTGCCCTGAAGTCAGGAAGATCTGAGTTCAAATCCGACCTCAGACACTTAATAATTACCTAGCTGTGTGGCCTTGGGCAAGTCGCTTAACCCCATTTGCCTTGGAAAACTATATATATATATATATATATATATATATATATATATATATATATATATATATATATATATATATATATATATATATATATATATGAAATTTGAATGTTATCCAGCTCATTTCCTATTCTCTCAGACTAGTAAAATCCAATAGCAAGGGTAAATTATCCCCACTCTAGGTTATAGGCTATATCTTGTATGTCATACTGAATTTTGTCTATTATCATCATCTCAAATTCCCATTCTAGTGTGTTCTACCTAATATCCATCCCCAGTGAAAGTCATTATATTATCTCTGCCCTCTAATGATTAGCATCCTAGCATCACTGAAACAATTAGTACCATTTTTTAAACAAATAGCTATTTCCTATGGGACTATAATAAGGGCAAAAATGATAAATCATTTAAGTGTACCATTTATCACTTTAGTCCCAAAGATAAGAAGTATTATAATTAGAGTACTATATAATATAGTACTATAGTATAGTACTATAGTATAGTACTCCAGAACCTCCATGAGGTTCATTTCCAGATGCAGCCTTGTTAATAGATGAGGCCATGGCTCTTCTTTGTCTGAGCTCAATTACTTCAAGTGGGTCTCCTCATACATTGCGGCTTCAACCAGCTCTTTGGTACTTGGTTACTAGTCAAATGTTCACCTAGATTCTAGGTCCTGGACTGATTTGATGTTGTAAAGCTTATAATTTCATAACTATCTCCAAGACTGCTTTACCTAAAGGAAGATAGCATGGCAAAAGACAAAAGCCCATTCTTATAGGTTAAATATTGACCCTTTGTTGGGTAGGCTTGAGGCATCCCAGGAATTTTGAGGAATCTGAGAAATTTCATTTCAACAGAGTCAGGCAGAAAAGAGAAAAAATATGAAACGTGAAAACAAACAACCAAACCAAGACAACAAACAACAAAAATGACAATAAGGAAATCATGTATTATTATTATCATTGCTGTTGTTACCGTTGTTTTAGCATTTTTATTATTATTTCGATTAGATCTCTCTATTTTTCCCAGGTTGGATATAGAGTGATCATTCATGGAAGCAATCTCATTACTGATTATTATGAAGGCTTTGTTCAGTTTCCAGTCAGAGCTGGTTCAACCCTTTTTGAGCAGCATGAAATCCCCACCCCCAATTCCCTAGGCCTCAGTATTTGTGCCAGATTTGTGCAAACATCTAATTGCCTTGGGCTATTGTGGGGGCCAGTACTGGAGTTCAAGCAATCCATCATCCTCAGCTTCTCTAATGGCAGGGATTGTAGATATAAACCATCAATCCCAGTATAATAACTGCATATTGAATTGGATTGTTATAACATGTAATTTTGCTCTGAAAATCTTTGAATTGATTATTCTTTTGTCTTTAATAACACTTGCTGGGTATATTTCCACTAGTGGAATAATTAAATGAAACGATATGCTTTTTTTTTGTCATTTTAAGACATAATTACAGATTCAAAAATAAAAGAAAAAACAAGATAAATTTAAGAATTTAAGATTATCACCAATCACAGATGTCTGTAACATAATAATTTTGATGGATGTTTTTTTGGGGGACGAAAAAGAATTCTACAAAAATGGAATTCTACCAGCAGATAAAAGAAAGTCCTTGTTTTTGTACTCCACTCTACTCCTTCCTGAGTTTAGTTGTCCCTCGTAGAAAGTCATTCAAACACAAGTATATACAATTTAGAAGTTCTCCTTGTCAACAGCTTTATTATCTGTGCTTACCTTAGAAAGCACAGTAAAAATTTAATGAGGAAGGGAAATGCTTCCTAAACTCCAAGAGAAGCTAGAATCTGAAGTGACCAAGTAATAAACATAAAACCAATCGTCTCTGGATAGAACGGGGAAAGGGCAGGGGGAAAGAAAAGACACTAGCCTTTGTTTCCAGTTTGAACATATTCTGCAGAACTGTTTCAACAATTTCTTACATTATGTTGGTTCAGAGGGCATCTAGCTGGCACAATGGATAGACCAAAGGTGGGAGTCAAGAAGACTTTAGTTGAAATTGAGTCTCAGGGGCAGCTAGGTGGCAAAGTAGATAAAGCACCAGCCCTGGCAGGAATACCTGGGTTCATATCCAGTCTCAGACACTTAATAAATTACCTGGCTGTGTGGCCTTGGGCAAGCCACTTAGCCCCGTTTGCCTTGCAAAAAATCTTAAAAAAAAAAAAGGAATTGAGTCTCAGATACTTTTCAGCTGCAAGACCCTTGGCAAGTCATTTAACCTCTCAATTTCCTCAACTCTAAAATGAGTATAAATAACTCCTGCACCCCAAGGTTGTTGTGAGGACCAAATACAATGTTTGTAAAGTGCTTAGCACAATACCTAACATATGAATATATGCACACATATATACATCGCTATATCTATATAGATTATTATAATAGAGAATTATATTAATATCTATTATCTATCTTGTCCAGATTTGTTGATGTGCATATATATACAGTAAATGCCATATAAATGTTAGTTATTATTATTATTATCTTCATCATTATTATTCCGCATCGAATGCCTTCAACCTCTCTTTTATAATCCATGTTTACTCCTTTTGATCCTTTCCTACCTTGTTTAACTCTTTTTCACTCATTCACTATCTACATTAACATTTTTCTCTTTCTCCTAGAATTCCCTTGGGAGGCCAAGAAATAGGAAATCAGAGGGGTAGCTCAGTGGCACAGTGGATAGAGCACCAAACCTAGAGTCAAAAGAACCTGAGTTCAGATCTGGCCTCAGACACTTAATAATTGCCTACTTAGGTGACTTTGGGCAAGACACTTAACCTTATTACATTAAATAAATTTAAAAAAATATGAAATTGGGGATATCGACCTTGAAGGCATCTAGTCCTCTTGTCCTGATTTCCTTAGTCCAACCTGTACGAGGATTAGCTAAGAAACACTACAGTTCAAAGGGCTTGCTATTGCCTAGTATAGGGAATCCTTTCCAGCTCATTCAGTCTCAATGAAAATTTCACTTATTCTGGATATTAAAAAAAAAACTCTCAGTAATGATAAAACTGGGAACAAAAATATTTCCAGTTTCAAATATTTCTGATCTTGGACATATTTTCTTAGTTGAAAAATAAAGTAGTTGATTATTGTTCTCACTTTGCTGGTCATTGTCCTTCAAAGTTTCATGATTTTGTAGCAACATAAAAGTTTGTTCTGAGAACATAGGGAATGGAAGATATTTGGGAAGACTTGTTGCCAGCTAACAAGTGACCTGGAGAGAAATATGGAGCTCTGATTCTTCCAGAATAGGAGTGTCTTCATGAAATCTCAGTTCCTTCTCATATGCCCTATGAGAAGCAGTTCATTTTACCAGATCAACACATTTACAAAACTTTTTATAAAGTGTTTTCATTGAAATATTTTTTGAAGTTATTAGTACCAGTTTGTCATTAATAATTAATATTCTATACATTTCTGAAAGACATCAGTTGCTTTTTCTTGTCCTCTTACACACACACACACACACACACATACACAAAACCATTCAAAACTACACATAGCTCAACAGAATATAGTCTACTGCCAATAGGATCAAATATAAATTCATCTTTTTGACTTTGAAATTTCTCTCTTATTCTCCCCCACACAACTCAGCTTCTGTGATCTAGTCATAATGGTCCATTGTCAGTGGAACCTACCATCACCATTGTGTTGCATTTTCACAGACTAGGCTCATGATTAGATGTTATTGATTTTTTATCTCTGACAATAATCCTCAATTTTCTTTCAGATTCAGCTCAAATTTTTTCTATTTGAAATTTTTCTTCATTCCCAATTGCTAAAAGCACACTCCCTCCAAAAATAATCCTTTATAAATTTGCATATTTATACATATATATGCAAACATGCACACAATATGGATACATACCCTTGTTTGTATGTATATATATATATATATAGTTATTTGCATGCACAATTACATACATCTGTCTTCCCACATGTTTAGATATGTGTGTGAATACACATACTCATCTACATTGATTATTCTCACCCTCTTAGAATGTCATATAGAAGTGAAGAGTCCTCTTTTGATCTCCAGTGGCAGTCTTGGAACATTGAAAGGGCTATGCTAACAAATTATTTGACAGGAGGGAAGGTGTATAGACAGAGGCTAAAAGAATTTAAATGACTGATATAATTTCATACAATTTTACAATTTTGGAGCCAGAACTGAAATTCAGACCTCATAAATCCAAATCCAATGCAATTTTTCATTAGGCTTTATACATCTAGGACTATGTAATATTACTGATTTGAAAGTTATTAGATAGGGGTACATAGGTGACTAAAAAGGACCCATGTTAATCCAGAATAGAAAAGGAAGAACTAAAAAGTATATTTGGTTTTTCACTTTCAGAGTGGGAAGAATATTTTAGCCATTGTCAAATAGTATTGGTTCCATATTTTACTCTCTCCACTTTAGACATCCTCTCTGTACATTTTGCTATTTGGAAATCTCACTCTTTTGTCATCACTTTTATAAGTAATTTGCCTCACTGTTTTACAAATTAGTTCAGAGCTTGAGGGGTGAATAACTGATCTTAAAAACAGGAAGACAAGGGGTAGTTAGGTGACACACTGGATAGAACACCAGCCCTGGAGTCAGGAGTATCTGAGCTCAAATCCAGGCTCAGACATTTAATAATTACCTAGCTGTGTGGCCTTGGGCAAGCTACTTTACCATTTGCCTTGCAAAAACCTTAAAAAAAGAAAAAAAGTAGGAAAATAAGTAAAGTCGAGTCAACAAGAGATTATTAAACTTCTACTATATGTCAAATATTTATGCTGGGATGAAAAAAAAGGCACAAAAAGGGATTCCTCCTCTCAAGGAGTTCACAGTCTAATAAAAGAGATAATTTGTAAGCACATGTCAGAGATACACAGGAGAAATAGAAGATAATCTAAGAGAAAAGATCCCAGCATTAAGGGGCATAAGGAAATACTTCTTGAAAAAGGTATGATTTTACCTAGCAACTACCTGAGTGAAATGAAAGACAGGAGAAAGAGATGAGGAAAGATTCCAGACCAAGGAGATAATAAAAATACAGGGAGCTGGTGTGTCTTATGAGAGGAATAGTAAGGTCAGCATCACAGCATTGCAGAGTATATGGAGAGGAGTACATATGAGGAAATTCAAAATGTCAGAAAGAGCAAGGTTATAGAGGGCTCTAAAAGTCAAATAGATGATTTGACATTTACTATTGTAGGATTAAGGAATCACTGGAGTTTAATGAATGAGCAGGGGTTAGGATGGTGGTGAACATAGTTGAAGCTTTACTTTTGGAAGACCAATAATGAAATAAAGGGAGGAAGAAATAGAAAAGGGAGAGATTTGAAATAGGAATATCAACTAAAAGGATATTACAATAATCCAGTCATGTATATTGAAGGCCTATATTAAGATGGCAGAAGTATCAGAGGGAAAATGGGGGACATAAAAATAAACATGCATATATGTATATATGTATATAGGCGAATACATACACAGGCATATATATATATGTGCATTTAATTATACACACACACACATATATATATATATACATGTATATATGTATATATACATATGTGTGCTGGCTACTAGATGGCACAGTGGGTAGAGTACTGGACTTGGAATCAGAAAACATTACCTTCCTGAGTTCAAATCTGGCGTCAGATACATACTAGCATGTCAGCTAACTTTTTGGCGCAGTTTCCTCATCTGTAAAATGAGCTGGAAAAGGAAATGACAAACCACCCCAGTATCTTTTCTAAGAACACCCAAAATGGGGTCATGAATCAGACCAACTGGAAAAGGATTGAACAAATACATGTGTGTAAATGGCATACATAAACATGTATATGATGTTATAGTCTTTGAATCCACAGGACTTAGTAATATTCAATATTCAATATGGACATGGGCATGAGAGAGAGTGATAAATCAAAAAGGTCGCTTTGGCTATAAGCCTGGGTGGAAGAATGGTGGTGTCCTAAACATAAATAGGGAAGTTGGGAAAAGAGGATGACTTTGAAAGAAAGATAATGAATAATGAGTTCAGTCTCTGAAAATATATTGAGTTTAAGATTTCTAGGGCCATCTAGATCTAGGTGTCTAACAAGTAACTAGAGATTCATGACTGGAGGTGAGGAAAAAGATAAATGTTGCATAAAAGGATCTGACATTAGTGCATATAGAGATGTGATACCTAAATCCACAGAAGTTGAGATCTGCAAAGAGAAATAGCAAAAAAGGGAGAGGTTAAGAGATTCCAAGATATTGCCTTGGGTACCAAAGCCAGTGAGTGTCAAAGGCAGAATTTAAACAAGACATTTACAACTTTTTTAACCACTGTACCAAATAAGTTTCATTATGAATCTGTGTTGCCAAAACAAAGATTAATTTATGTAATTTTGTTTCTAGCAAAAATCTCTGAATTCTCAAATCCAATTCACTCTAAAAGCAGCAAGCTGCTAGTATAGGCTACAAAGGCAAAAACAAAATCATCTTTTGTGCATTGGTTTCTCAAATAACACTTGAGACATAACCTCACAATACTAAATAAATAAATAAAAGAAAAAATATCTATAGTCATCTTCCTGCAGTGACTCACATACAATGACAGAACATCTCAAAAGGAAAGAGAGCCAGGCTTTAAATTTGCATTAGTTTAATTTGCATATTTATTTATTTATCTATCCCTTTATTTATTTAGTATCTGCTTATTGTCAGAACAACTCTATTTTTGGATAGCACTAAATACACTTACTTAAGACTGTGAAAAAAATCACCAAATTACAGGGCCATTTAGAGGACACAGAATTGTGCGAGAGAGAGAGAGAGAGAGAGAGAGAGAGAGAGAGAGAGAGAGAGAGACAGAGACAGAGACAGAGAGAGAGACAGAGACAGAGACAGAGACAGAGAGAGACAGAGCAAGAAACAGAGAGTGAGACAGGGAGAGAGACAAAGAAAGAGAGACACAGAGAGAAAGAGAGAGAGAGAGAGAGATCGAACAAAGGTAAACAAAAACAGCAACCTGAGGCAGATGGTATATTTGTCCGATGTTGTCCATATTACTGGACAGAGACAAAACCATGATGCCTACCTTCTTATGGTGTAATGAATTTCCTAAGGACTGGTCAAATTCTCTTTAAATCTCTTGTAGCAGATTCCAATGACAATAACAACAAATATAAACACAATAGAAAAAAAGGGAACTCTTATGAAATGGAATGATAGTGGCTAAAATAATGGCTGTAATAAAAAGGGATTCATTGAAGATGACACAGCAGGGTTCTAGCTTTAATTTCTTTATAAATGATATGATAGAAAATGTATTTGGTTCCCAGCTGCTCCTAATGCAGTCTTGGATCTAAAAACCCCGATATTCTTTACTACCCCTTAAACTATCAGTTGAGAAATATATTCTGCAATCTAAATTTAATGGATAGTTTGCCTAAGAATGTAAATTTTCTCTAAGTATATAGGCCTATGTAAATCTTGCAAGGTTGGAAGAAATATTTTATTAGTTAAATGAATAGACATTAAAAGGGAATGGCAAATGGAGACAGAACACACTGACAGTTTGTTTTAAAGCTAAATATCTACAAATATGTATCACCTACAAATACATAATACCTACAAAGTCAACATCTTATTTTGACGTCATTATAATTATGACAAAGAAAAAGCTACTCATTTAAAAATATTTAAAAGTATATCTTGGAATACCTTATTCATGATATTTTTGGAGATAACTTTTCACATTTCATTATTTCAAATATTCTTGAGTTGAATCTTGATTAATCTAATTTATTTTAATTCAACATTTGTGTGTGTGTGTGTGTGTGTGTGTGTGTGTGTGTGGCATGGATCAAATGAGTTAAAATTTGGAAAGTACTTTATAAACCTTAAAGTACAATATATGAATATTGTTATTATTTTATTATCAATTATTATTTGTAATATTACAAGTATTGTGATGGTTTGTCTATTGTGGGTACACACACACACACACACACACACACACACACACACACACATATATATATATATGTATATAATCCTTACCACATGTACAAATATATTTATGTGTTGTAAAGATTGTGTATATATCTCTATCTATCTAGAGCTATATCTACATATATGTTATGTTAAACAACATTACGGATGCAAACAATAGAAGCAAAAATAGGGAGTTTAAGATTCACTAGTAGCAAATAATTGGAAATTTACTCAGAGGAAATAATTAAAAGTAATTTGAAAAGAAAGAGGGAACTGACAATGGATTGAATCAAGAATTTTATAGGGCAGGTGACACTTTAATTATGTCAAAAAGGAAACTAGGAATTCTATTATGCTATTTCAGTAAAATGCCTTTGTTTTGACTTAATGATATTCTCTATCTTACTATTAAAGGTAAATGCATTAATGGGGACTTAAGAGCTATAGATGTAGGAAGACAGATAAGCAAAATGTCTTCAATTAGAGTAGCAAATCATCTGAAGGATTCATTGTGTAAGTCATATAAAGCCCTCGGATGTTCTGCTGTGGAAGTGAGAAGGTAATGCATTCCAGGAATAGGATTCAGACTCTACAAAAGCACAGAGACAAGAGTGCCAATGTAAGTAGGCCAATTTGGCTGAAATATAGAGTGTTTAAAGGGAAAGGGAGTTTAAGAAGCCTGGAAAGGGATCTGGGAGCCAGACTGTGGAAGGCTATAAATGCTGTGCCGAGAATTTTGTATTTTATCCTAGAAGGAATAGAGTGCCAATGAAGATTGTTGAATATGGAGATACATGGTCAAGTCTCTGTTTTGGACATGTGAATGTATCAATTCAACGAAGGATAGATTGGGGTCTGGGGGCAAGGAACAATTCCAATGTTTAAAACTTTTTATTGACCAGGGATTATGCTCCTCTGGCCAAGGTTTGAACAATGAACAATGGCCTCTAAATCCTATGATGTAGCTCCTTGAAACTGTCTATGTGACATGGAGAAGAGGAATCGATGTCTACATTTGATTTAAGTCCTATCCATTGTCTCATGCTATAGATAACAATAATTCTTGTAATACTACTACTAATAATGTAAATGATTAATAAAAATATGATGCATTCATAAGGTACTTTAAGGTTTATAAAATGCTCTGCAAATGTTATTGCATTTGATCCTCATGAGAAACTTAGGAGGAAGGGGGTATTAATAACCCTGTTTTATATGTGAGGAAATGGAGGTTATTTAACTTGCCCAGAATCAATTGGGTAGTAGAAGTCTGAGGCTGGACATGAACTCAGATATTCCTGGTCACTGGTTTAGCTTTCTATCTATTATGCCATCTGGCAGTCTCAGTGAGGCAAAGATGCAAAAGAGTATGGCTGAATTTGCTCCTACTTGTACTAATTTTGACCTGACCATTAATGCAAAAAAGAAATACCTTTCTCTCCAGGACAGCACTGCATCAACCACATGTGGAATCACTTTCTTATAGCAAATGGAGAAATTTTGAATATTGTGGATATTTGCTTTCCAGGGATGCCTTTCAGATGATGAGATTGATGCCCATATTGCCAGAGCTAGCTCAGCATTTGGGAGACTCTTAAGGAAAGTGAGTAAGAGAAGAGGTATTAAATAGCTTAACAAACTGTGTTGACCTCATTGTTACATGTGAAACCTGGACATTCTACCACACCACGTCAGGAAACTAAAGCACTTCCTTTAGAATTGTCTTAGGAAGATTCTGAAGATCATCTTGCAAGATAAGATCCTGTGAACTGTGGTTTTTTAATTGATCTGGACTGCCAAGCATTGGAACTCTACTGCAGAGAGCATAGATCTGATGGACTGGGCCATAGTATTTGAATGTCAGGTGTACATTTGCCTAAAGTACTATTTTACAGTGAGCTCACAGAAATGCAAGTGTTCACATGAAGATAATACACTTTTGAAGTCTCTCTGAAGTAGTTTAGAGTCAATTATTAGACCCGAGAAACACTGGCACAGGACTCTCTTACAAGACATTCTTGCTTCAAAGAAGGCATTATGCTCTATAAGCAAAGATGTATTGCAGTAACTTAAAAGAAATGTGAGATGTGCAAATTTAGAGATAACTCCATTCCAAATGTTCACATGGACTATTTGTGTCTGACTTGTGATAGAACCTTCTGTACTTCCATTGGTCTGATCAACCAGAGTTGGAAGCATTGCACGTTGTCACCAACTTCATAATGCCATTTTGATCCTTTTTGAGTACTATGGAGAGCAACAAAAATAATTGGATACATATTATACCTAATTCACCAATGAGAAAATTGAAATGAAGAAAGGTGATTTGTCTAGTTCACATACCTAAAAGCAAAAAGATCTAGGAATAACCTCAGTTTTCTGAATCTAAATTCAGTTTTTTCTATTCCACATGATCTAAGTGAATTTTGAAGTGCTGAAGAAGTAGAGCCAATTACAAGTCTATATCTAAAATACTTGAATTTCTATTGTAGGTTCACTCATAGTTAAAAGACCAAGATGAGTCATGAGTCATAAATTCAATGATCTATATCCGTAGGGATATAATTAGACACTGGAAGATCAAATTAGACACTTGGAAGAACTTGAAAAGTAAGGAATAATGGAGTTCAATATTTCAGATTCATACTTGACCCTGGGAAAGAATAGAAACATCTTCATCAGCCAGGAAAGGAGTGCCTGAAATAAATGATCCTATCTAATATGCACTTTGCAGTAAATTAAAAAGTTAGTTATAACAAACAAAACTATTTTATTTAGATGAATTGTCCCTTTTTCTTAGTTGTTTGCAGAGAAAGGAATGCCTAAAAGTAAAGATCTGACCGAGGCTTCAGTTGTAACTTCCTATGAACAGCCAGATCACAGAAGAGGTTCATTGTAGAAAAAGTATAATCAGCATCACTCCATACAAATCCATCTTTCTGTAGGTTTGTGAGTAATCATATACCACTTTTCTAATGGAGATGCAAACTTGAACATCTTTTTATGCAGACATAACATAAGAATGATTATAACAAAATTACACTATTCTAATGAACTAAATATTGTTTATTCCACAATTTTCATTTACATGTAAATTCATGGAAAATTTGATAATGAAGTGATTATTGTTAGGGAAAAGATATGGCTATAGTTCTGTCAATCAGTTTGAAACAATATTCAATGGGATAAATATAAAATGAAGGTACAATTCTCACTCAGAAAATGTTTATCTAAGTCACCAGACTCCCATGCTCAGAGAAGAAATTAACCCAAGTCAAAATGAACCTGTAATAAAGCTATATATTCATAATATAATCTAATTTAAAGTATTCTAAATAATAAAAGAAATAATTACATTTATTTTATAAATAATTTATTACATATTCAGCAGAATTAATTTTCTCAACATATTTTATATTCTTATTACCAATTACCAATTGATATAATTCTAGCATGGAAGAACCTTTTATGGTAAATTTATTGGTGATCATGAACAAGAATCAGGTGGATAGACTGAAATTTGTACAAGTAGAGGGAATACTAACATCACTGAAATCATAGGTCCACTGGAACATTATTTTTTTAGGGTTTTTTTTTGCAAGGCAAATGGGGTTAAGTGGCTTACCCAAGGCCACACAGCTAGGTCATTATTAACTGTCTGAGACCGGATTTGAACCCAGGTACTCCTGACTCCAAGGCCGGTGCTTTATCCACTGCGCCACCTAGCCGCCCCCATTGCAACATTAGAATGAAGCTTAGAGTAGTAAGTCTATGATCATAGACTTAGATATGGAAGGGATCCATTGAGGTTCATTCTAGCATCCTTCCTTTTATTGATGAGGTAAATGAAGACCACAGAGAATATATATGACCTAAATTTCACAAGGAATAAATAAAAAGACTAAGTTCTCTGACTGCAAATATTTTCTTTTCTTCTGATGGCAACACTGTGGAATAGAGACTCATGACTAAGGATGGAACAACGTATGCTTTGGAAGATATCCAGAAATTTGAAAACAAAAGCACATCTTTTAAACAGCATTTGTTTGTGTTTATGTGTGTTCTTCCTGGTGATACCATATGAATTAAGACCTAATTAACTGAAATCAAAAATCACATCAGTGAGAATATGCAGGTGCAGGTCTAGTTTCTCAGCATTCCATAACACACCACACATTATTAAAAAAAAGAATTGTACCATTTAAAGAATGTCATCAGAGCACTAACTTTGGCAGCAAATATACTAATATAGGAACAATTCAGAGAAAATTATTAGGGATTTTGCACAAGGATGAAATTCAAATTGATGAAGTGTTTTATATATATATATATATATATATATACATACACAAATTATAGCAATTTTATTTGTTGCAAAGAATTAAAAGTTGAGAAAATTTTCGACAATTGGAGAATGGCTGAAAAAAGCTGTATATGATTAGAATGGATTATTGTTGTGCTATATGAAATGATGAGCAGGATACTCTCAGAAAAACCTAGAAAGAGTGAAAGGAACAGAATCAGATGAGCATCGTTTATAATAACTGCAATATCATATGAAGATCAACTGTGAATAATTTAGCTATATTCAGCATTTCAATTATCCAAGACAATTCTAAAGAACTTATTATGGAAAGTGTAATCCATCCCTAAAGAAAGAACTGATAGACTCTTAATGAAGATTGAAAGATACTTTTCTTTTGTTTCATTTTCTGTTTTTTCTTTCCCTGCATTTTCTTTCAAAATTTAATTTGCATGAATACATGAATATCTGTTTTGCATGATTATATATATATATATGTGTGTGTGTGTATATATATATATATATATATATATATATATATATATATATATATCCTATGTCAATTGCCTTCTCAGTGGGATGAGGATAGGGAGGGAAGGAGACAATTTGGAACTCAAAATATGAAAAAAATTCTGTTAAAAATAAATAATGATGATTGGCAAAAAAGCATGTCAAAAATACATGTGACTAGAGGGGAAAGAGAGATGGATGGGGGGTGTACTACATGACAATATAGCATCCATACAATATCAAGTGAAAAGCCCCCACAAAGAGTGTTGTATTGACTTCTTTGGGCAGATTTAAGAGATGATAAGGACATGTTCAATGTGAGTGGTGATCCATATCTTTTTTGAGGGACAATCATTTTGATCATGTCATAAGACTTTGCAATAGCAGGGAAGGATAGGTTAGAATTTAGAGGAAAAAATAAAACTTGGTGGGAAAGAGGGATATTGGGCAGTTGATGTTTAGTTGCGGTAAAATAGGGCCGAGATCAACAGTACTCTCCCAACCCTCATATTGAATCTGTTATCTCTACTTTTATTCTGTAAAATCTCTTCTATATATACCCATCTCTTCTTTGATGCTAGCACCCCCTAGTGCACATCTGAATTACTTCATTTCTACAACATTATTACATGCCTTCTTAGTTGGCTTCAAATTTCTCCTCAACCTTATTCACCCAACTGGTTATAGTGATCTTTCCTAACTCATAGTTAATCAATCAAAAATAATTTTTGAGCACTTACTATATCAGCCTCTTTACTAAATGTTTGGAATGCAAAAACAGGCAAAAGACCATCCTTGCTCTCTAACCCAGATAATAAATGACTAGAGTTACAGAAATTATGCATCCATTGCTAACCCATGGGGAAGGGAGAAGAATGGGGTGGGGGGGAGAGATAGAGACAGAGACACACAGACAGACAGACAGAGACAGATAGAAAGAGAAGAAAGAGACAGGGAGTCAGAGAGACATAGATTGGCAGAGACAGACAGAGGGACAGAGAGGGACAAAGACAGAAAGACAGAGACACAGAGAGAGATAGAGAGAGCCAGATTAATAGAGAGAGCCAGAGCCAGAGCCAGAGCCAGAGACATCTTAGAGGTTATCAATCCATAATAACTTTGAGAAACTAAATAAATAAAACCAAAGAGCTAAAAGCTATGCTCTAGCATGTGTGTTTAATTTCCTCCAAGGAAATGATGATTTGTTTTGCTCATAACCACTGTTATTTTATTTCATTTTTTCAGAGTTAACAGGTGGGGCATTATGTCTGTGAATTTTTTTTTATATTTTTCAGAGTCAACAACAGTTGTCTAACCCATGTAACTATTGGTCATTTATTTTCAGGGTTTGACAATGCCCTCAAGGAGCTTGCAATCAATATAATCCAAAGGTTTATCATCACCATCAGGATCAAAAATAACTTCCACTCTTTTTTATTCAGTTTTTGTTACAACATGTCCCTTCTACCTTTCCAGTCTTCTTGCTCCTTTTTCCTACCTCTCTCCACTATCACCATGTTTTGTTAGATCCAATGACACTGATCTCTTTTCTATTCCTGAAACAAGATTCTACATTTCCAGTTCTGAATATTTTCACTTACTGTCTTAGAATGTGCTCTCTCTTCATCTATGTCTGCTGAATTCCTTCAATATAAGTTAAAATTCTGCCTTCTACCTTTTCCAATCCCTCTTCTAATGCCTTCTCTCTGCTATTTCCAAATTACCCTATATATACCTATTTTTACATACTTATTTCATGCTGTTTTCCCCAATTAAAAATCTCAAGGATGGGGAAAGATTTTTAACTTTCTTTGCATCCCCAGCAATTAACCTAGGGCCTAAAATGCAATGGATACAGAATAAATGTTTATTGATTGAGTGATTGATATGTATGTTGAAAGAAGGCAACAAGTCATGGCCAAAAGAAAATATGTACGTGGAGTCAAAGGTACCTAGGTTCAAATCTTAAATTTGTTTCTTACCACCTTTGTGACCTTGAAAAGTAATAATAATACTTTTTTAATATTTGAGAAATTCAGTCCTCAATTTCTTTACTTGTAAAATAAAGTTTGTATTTACATAGAAATCTAGAATCCTTCCCTCTTATAAATTCTTCCTAAATTATCTGATGGTCATTCCTTTAGTTGTGTTTTCAGTTTTATTTGGAAGGAGATATGTAGACTGACTGAGAAACTGTTTTGATGACTTTGCATTTAGATTGAACACACTTCATGTGAATTAAGGAAATCTAAATCCACTGCCTCTCTCCGACAGTCCCTAATGACTGTAATAAAACAAAAAAATAAAGATCTCAGTTCAAAGAGGCAATTACAATTGATAACTGGAGTCTAAACATCAGCCTAATAAATGAATGTGATCATGTTTTGTTTTGTTTTCCCGTTTAAGGCCATTAGCTCATATTTTTCGTTATCATGCCCAGACCGATTGAAAAAATGATTTTAGTTATAGAGTAACTAATTCACAAATGTGTAACACTTCAAAGTAGATGCTCCCACTAAATCATTTTGACCTCCTTTAAGTGTTATTCCTTTGTGGCTTGGCACCTTATTCACTAGTTAAGATCATAGCTTTTGAACTGAAAAATCGGGGATTTGAAATCCTCCTTGTCTGACTCATTCATAACAGGTCAAGAAACTGAAGTCACTTGTCCATGTTGACACAATTCTTCTATTTAGGAGAACTTAATTTTAAATTCCCCCCAACTCAACGTCCAGAACTCTTTTCATTCCATTATGTGATTTCCTACAAATAATTAGGTATGACTCAAGTCTGTGGCATTCTATAATGAGCTTGGAGAGGGAAGGTGGTCGGATCTATTGGGATAGCCCAGGATAACCTTCTAGGACCTGTTATCTAAAATCTATTTGCACTGAAGGATAGATCTGAAAACAAGCAAAAAAGTTGCTTTATATCCCTGGTAAGATGTAGCAAATTATTAGGATAGGGCTCACTCTTCTTTTGGCACAAGTTCCCCATTCCTTCTTTAACTTTTAGAAAGCAACTGTAACAGTATATTATGAATAGTAACCTCTTCAGGGCTCAGCTAAAGTGCTATCTCCCACATAAGACCTATTCTTGCTCTTTCTATTATTAGAATTTCTGTTGCATCTATTTTGCATTTGCTTATTTATTCATATTTCCCACCTTACCTCCCCAGATGGAAGCATCTTGAAGTAATAAATATTTTTTTTTTACTTCTTTTTAACCCCAACTCCTAGTACATTATATACCCTGAAGTAGTTAATTAATATTTGTTGAATGAAAGAATGAATGAATGAATGAAGGTTATCTGATTTTTTCCACTCTACACTACAGGTGCTTGCTTCAGATCACATTACTATTCCTCCGTAGGAGATGCAATGGAGAACAATATTGTTGCAATATAGAACAAGTATTATTATTACCACCAGTTCCTCTAAGTGTTTGACCTTTCTCACTGTCCTCCAGTTCCTGATATATTTTGTTAAGAGCATATAAACAAAAAAACAACAGCACAACACAAACTTTCTCTCTAGAAAAGTACCATCTTGAGAGCGATTAGAAAAAATAAAAGAAGAAAGTAGCTAATTAAGTAGTGGAACAAGAAAGATTTTTCAATTGAAATCCTGCTTAAACCATCAGTAAGATTTACTTGTACTCATTCTTATACATTGTACTAATTACATATCAATGCATTTCTGTTTTACTAAGAAAGATTCACTTTGATGTCAACCAAATGCATAGGGAGGTACCAATGAGAAGAAACTCAATATGGTATTCAAGTTTGGCATTTGACTTTCAAAACTGAAATTCTATTTTTTAATGAATGTTGTCTTTTCTCCACTAAAATTTTCTTAAAGTCCTTTGCCAATATCTCACTTGACCTCTAATTATACTTTACTGTTGATATAATGATACCCATCGTCTCCACCACCAACTCACACTCATGCTGCAGCAGGATATAAATTTCTTGAGGAACAGGAAAAAAAATTGCTTTTTTCTTTCCAGTCAAAATTTCATAGTAATGCCTAAAACTGAGTAAGGACTTAATGATTATTTGGAATTAAAGTAAATAATTATACTTCTCCTTTAGGTTATCAGAACCCTGAGTAAGTGGACACTACTCATACTCAAAAAGATTGATGATGATTCCAGTAATAAATAATGATGATGATAATAATATAACAATAGTAATAATAATCTTCTATTAGCACTTCTAAGTTTTGTGAAGAATATTTTCAAATATATCTCATTTGATCCTCCAACTAAATCTGGACCTGGGACATAGGTCATATTATTTACTCCCATTTTATAAATGATTCAGGATTCAGGAAGTTACTATTTGTAAAAACTTGCATAAGGGTATAAGAATGTGAAAAGAATCTCTTCTGAGGGACTTAGAGAACCAATATTTATATGATTTAGGAGATATATTCTAAGGAGTGAAAAGAGTATCCTAGAGTTTGTGACATGACCAAAGTCATACCCACAAGATACACACACACACACACACGCACACGCACACGCACACGCACCCCTAGTATGTAAGAGGTGACTACTGAACTCAAAGTGACTCTGAATTCCAAATTTAGTACTCTTTGCAAAATATGAATTATGTATGTGAAATAATCCATGAGAATACCCTCAAATTTAAGAATGACTTCTAGTTTAAAACTGAGAAAAGTCACATATAAAAAATATCCTGATTAAATAAAGGAACAAAATATACTTTAAGGGTTATCTGTTTATCCTGAGTATCTATCTTTCCTTCTTCCTTCCTTCCTTCCTTGCTATATTTTCCATTTCTTTTCAAGGTACTTTCATTCTTCTAGGTGATCAAGTTTATAGATTTGCCTTCAACCTGATTTTCTTCATCACCTCACAATCAGTTTCTAAGTCGTATCAGTTCCAACTAAGAAGTATATCTCATATCTACCTGCTTCACTCCATTCTCTTGGTTACCATTTTTTGATGGCTCATGTCTTTATCAATTTGTTCCTTAACTTTTTAAATAACCCCCAACTGTTATCCCTGACTCCTTTTTTGCTCTGTTAAATACTGTACATGCCTCCCAAATCAATGGTCTTTAATTTCTTTTCTTTATTTCAACATATATATATATCAAAATAATATATTAAGAATATAATGAGAATTTTTAAATGGTGAATTTCAGATTTTCTCCCACAACTCTCACTAACTTTAGAAAGAGACACAATTTGATGTTGATTATACATATGAAGACATCCAGAAGAATTTCTATATTTGCCATGTTTCAAAAGAAATGCAGACAATTTTTAAAAAAAAATTTAAAAGTATTCAGAGTTCATCAGTTCTTTCTCTGGAAGTAGACTGTATTGTCTATTATGGATCTTTTAGAATTTTCTTGGATCATTGTCTTGCTCAGAGTAGCTAAGTCTTTCAAACTTGATCTTTCCTACAATATTCCTGTTGCTGTCTAAAATATTCTGGTTTATCTCACTTTACTCTCTACCAGTTCATTTAAAACTTCCCGTGTTTTTCTGAAACATTACTTCTCTTCATGTGTTATAGAACAATGATATTTCATTACAATCAAGCACCCACAACTGTTCAATCATCCCTCAATTGATTGGCATCCCCTTAATTTCCAATTCTTTGCCACTGATATAATAACTGATATAAATATTTATGTTTAAATTGATTCTTTTGCCTTTTCTTTGATCTCCTTGGGATACAGATCTAGTAATGTGAATAATGAATCAAAGGTAATACACAATTTTATAACCCTTTGGGCATAATTCTAAATTATTCTTCAGAATGCTGAAAATTTAGGGAAAAATAGATAGTTTCTTGTTTTTGCTTTTGAATGTTCAAGAAATGTATAACGCACCTTAACCTTGTCAATCAAACAATTTCACTTTTTGTCAAATTATTTTTACCACAGTATAAGTTTTGTATCTAAGCACTGCTTTGCCTTGTGAATTTAGGGGGAATTGTTTAAGGAACTTTAACAAGTCTATAGTAAAGCTCATTTTCAAAGTCATTCATTGTTTTATAATAGTGGTTGAGGACAGTTCTCATTTAGAAAAATGTCAATCTTAGCCCTAAGGTTAAAAAAATTATTTTAACTATTATAAAAAAAATTTCCTCTTCTCTTCCTGTTTTATTTTTTTCATCCTAGAAATACAATGATACTTTTTTGGTCTTTTTTATTTGTCACAGTAAAGCATTTATCATGGTATGTGAAACACTAAGTCATCATTTCTTGATGGCACAATATTTGGACCCTGTCGCAATTATTCACCTTTGTTATAGTGAAAAAGAAGGCTAAATAAATGAGTCTGGTGGTTTCTAATTAGAATTAATTTGAAAATATTAAAAAAATTCTTAACTCAAAAGGAGTACAAAATCCTGGCAGTGGGATAGATTTGACTTGTGGTTCATAGTTTGTTAGCCATCATTTTATAGCAAAACTTCACTATGACATCTTAAATTGTCATTGAGTTGTCATTTTTCTGATCCACCTTATTCCTAATTGCCCCCTACTAAAATTGTTTCACTTGCATTGAATCTTCACAGCAACATTAGAATATGATAGCCTTGTGGGTAGAGACATTGCGTTGTTTATTACCAGAACCTACTACAATGCCTAACACATAGTACTTTAACAAATGTTTATTTATTAGTTGAACTAACAAGATCTTAAGCATTATATAAACAACCAACCCCCAATTCTTTTATTTAATTTATGAAGAATAAGTATTTATTCCACATCACCATATACAAAAGTCGTATGTTTTATATTCTAGTCCCATATATTGGAAAGTCTACCTCCAAAAATGGAAGTGATTTTTCAAACAGTCAGCTTAGTAGGGAAGACATTCCTTTTACTTAATCCATCAAATTTGCATCACTTAATTTTGAATTTTTAAAATTTAGATTATTCCTTATCTTTTTCTAGTTTTTTTAAGGCATCCAATTAATATGAAAGCACAAGTGTTTAATTTTGTTTTTCTTTAGGCCTGCAAGGGAACATATTAAAGAGAGAAAAAATAGTGTGTATCTTTATGGGGGCATTGTGGGATTATATTCCTTTTAACTCAGATTTTATTTTTCCTTGAATTCAAAAATCCCTCTGTTATTAATCATCTCTTACATCCAAGTAGATTTCACTAATTTAATAGAAACAAAAGTTTTCATGTACAGATACTAAAATGGTGTGATACTTAGTATGCTGGCTTCCAAGAAAGGAAGAACTAGATTGAGGCTCTGCCTCATTATGTCTGTGTGACCCTGGAAAATCATTTAACCTTTAAATATTTTAGAGAACTGACTAAAACTGTAAGTTTCACAGAATTGTTGCAGCCTGAAGTAATAGTAAAATTTTCCTCACCTGTCTTTACACCAGTGTAAGCATAGGTCCAGTACAGCTCCATACTACTTGTAATCCTACTGAGGCAGTTAGGTGAGACAGTGGATAAAATACTGGGACTAAAGTCAAGAAAATTAATCTTTAAATCTAGCTTTAGAGACTTACTTGTCTCTAGGCAAGACACATAACCTATATTTGTCTCAGTTTCCTCAACAATAAAATGAGGATCATAAAAGCAGGATTATCATGAAGAATAATAATATAGTATTTGCAAAATGCTTAAGAAAATCCCTGGAACACAGTAGGCACTTAATAAATTCTTGATCTTTTCCCTTACCTCCATACTAAAGTCCAGAGAGACATAGGAGAAAAAAACAAGCTTGTATCTCCTTAGTAGTACTATTTTTTAAAATTTTGATCCATGGCCATAGTTTTATAGCTGATAATCCATGAAACCCCATTCACAGTGGTCAATGTGCTTGTGTTTATGGTTATGTTTCTCCATTTCTCTTGTTTTTAAAATCTCTCCCAATATGAAATGAAAACAATCATCTTCAGAGCAATCCAATGAAACATAATGGGCAGAAAAGCAACCTCCTTATGAGACTTGCCATCACACAGTGTAACAAAATGTGCCCCTAAGAAGGACGGGGCCAGGGAGGGAATTCCTTCCTGGGGAGTCCTGGGCTGAGCAGATTGTACTTTGTTTTGGCAATGTATTTTAAAAGTTGAGAGGATAACGCTTGCCTTAGAGAAAATAGCATCTGTTCATTTATGTTGTTGATCTTTTCCTCCCCCACCCAGCCACACATACCCAAAATTAATTAATAGAAATTATCACTTTCCAATTGTGTTGGGCTATGTGCACTTCACTTCTAAAAGCTTTATGAAAGCTAAACAGAATTGAGTCAAAGTTGGTCATAGTTTTCTGGTAAATAAATGTCTTAAGTGAAAAAAACCCAACAACACTTTAACTGCACTGAGTTTAGGGTTATGTATTTTAAGAAGGAGATTAATATGCTAGAAAGTATACAGAAGAAGGAACATGGGATGATGAATGATCTTGAGATCATAACATATAAGGATCTGAGAAAAGAAATTAAAATATTTAACCTAGAAAAGAGAAAAAATATTGAGATTTTATTAAACTGTGTGACAGATCAATTAGACATGATGGAAATATCTAAATCTTTGATATTTTGTGCACAAAGGAAAAAATCTTTGGATCTATAATCTAATTGCTCTTTAGAGTAATTCATTTTCTGACACTAAAATGAGACTATGTTAACAATTATGTGGTTATTTTACAGTGTTGATTTAATCCATCTATTTTCTAATGTATAAAAACATATTAGCTATACAAAATGTTTCTTCTTATGGATGATATTGTGAAGAGTCATTGAGCAATCCAAAATTCCCTTGGGTTCAAAAACATACAAGCGTGAAAACAAATATTTAACTTGATTTTCAAAAAATAAAATTGTACATTGTGAATCTATTCTATTGACAATTATTCTAGTGATAAATGTCTAGCTTAATTGAATTTTCAGTTCAGAAGTTGATGACCTTTTATTAATTCCCTTGTATTGTGGTAATTTTTTAAAAAAAATCAATGTAATTTCCTGTTCAAAATCCACAACTTCCTGTGGAAAGTTTCAGGTTGGATGTTGAGCTACTTTATGCAAATTACTTTCCCCCACTCTGTTTCCCCCACTACTACCACTACAAATAAAACTAGGTCAATGGAAAGAACATTCTTCTGAATCAAAGAAAATGATTTCTTATCTCATCTCTGATGCGTATTACTTTTATTATCTTGGACGAGTATAATCTGAACAAGAAGGGGAATGAACCAGGGTCTTGCTATTCAAAATAAAATATCCTATGAAATTGTTAATGAAGACTATTACAGAATAATAATAAGCTAGGGGATGCAGTGGATAGAGCACTAGTCTTGGAGTCAGGAGTACCTGAGTTCAAATCCAGCCTCAGACACTTAATAATTACCTAGCTGTGTGACCCTGGGTAAGTCACTTAACCCCATTGCCTTGCAAAAAGAAAACAAAACTAAACCAAATAATAATAATAATATAATAATAATGATAATAATAATGTTTATCCTTATTTTTCAAAGAAGACTATGACCAGGGAGGTGATGCCATGACAAGCACATGAATTGGATGTAAATGAGGGGGGACTGTACTAAGTCACTAGCCTTACTTTCTCTTCCATTAGTCAGATATCAATCAGAATGACCAGAGATAGTCCTGGATGGGAGTCAATCAGAGTTAAGTGACTTGCCCAAGGCCAGAATAATTATAAGATGATAGAGCTAGAATGTCCATACCCTAAAGAGAAGGAATTTTAGAGAAAATCTAGTCTAAAATCTTCATTTGCCAAAGGAGACTCATTGTGGATCATTGACTCCCTCAAGATAACATAGAAATGAGGCTTCAGAGTTGTAATTAGAATTCACATCCTCTGAGTTCCACCACTCCACCACTCCATTCAGAGAAGCTGAATTACAGTTCTGATTCTTTCATTTACTACCTACATAATTTCTAATTATTTAAATTTTCTCTAAGTTTCCAAAAATTTGAGGGTGGCACTTGATAATTGAACTTGACAGATTCTAAAGTTCTCCCTAGCCCTAAATCTATGATCCTATGTTTTCTCCTAGGTCCAAATTTAAAGCAAGGTTTGTTCATTTCTTTGTTTATCTGTTTTAATTATCTAACTTGAATTGTCTGAATCCATTGAATTTATTTTGAAGTTCCTTAATTTTCAATTACATTTTATTCTCCCAACTCGCTAATATATTATTACAATGGTGACAAAAAATATGCCAATCATGTGTACATGTCAGAAATAAATAGAACATAGCACAGAAGAATTTCTCACAGTGGCTTGGTTATTTAGAATCCATGTAGGCATGATTTGTATCATGTTTGACTGTATAGAAGTGTCACTATCTTCAAAACCATAAGCAAGCGTACATTGATTCTTGATTTGACCCAGATTTTTTTCTTACTATAAATAGACAATGCTTCATTTAGATTGAACTCAAAAACTGCAAAACCTCATACTTTTCTCATCACAAAACACTGTGCTCTTTAGTATTCTTAGCTGGAAGAAAATCAACTATCCTTCAAGTGGATTCATCCAATTACAACTGACAATCTTGCCTCACAAATAGAATGTGTGCCCTTTTATTATCCCTTATTAATAAGCACTGTTTCACTAGTGGTATTGTTAGTGAAGTCATTTATTGTATTAATGATGCTACTGGGGTTCCATCAGAGTCAATAGGATGGATAACTAGCCTTGGTTTAAAGAGGGTCACTGTATCCATAACAAGTGCTTTCGCCCCATTAACACTAATGGTAGCTACGTGGGTACATTAGGCAAGAACAGACTTTGCCTCAAACATTTAAAGAACAATAAGAAACTCAAAGCTATTCATTTCTTGGTTAAAACCTCATTCTTTAGATGAAGACACACCAGAGCAATTTCATTGGCTATTGCAATTCACATAGCCACTGGATACTAGCCCTTTTAAACTTTGGTATAAGTAATATTCATCTTTAATATTTATTGACTCCTGTGTAATTAAAAAAAAGAAAGGAAAGAAACCATTTTTTTTCCTTCCCACTCTCAATTCCTTTATGCTTTTGTTGTTTAATCCAATGTTGCTCCATTGGGGTTTAAGCAGCTATTAAACTGGGGTGAGCTTTCTCTCTGGCCTGAGGCTCCACTATGGAAGTGTCTTTTCTTTTTGGAAATGTAGATATGTGTTTAGCAAACACAGATGGGGGGTTAATGGATTGAGTGTCCTCATTGTGTGAAACAAAAAGCTGCTTTTAATAAGGTACCTAATAGACATTTGCCAGCCACTGCTTCCTTATGATAATTCAATTTGGCTGAACGTTAATTTTGTCTCCCATGTTTAAGGAGGTCATTGGCAATGTTTCATTTTCAGTTGCCATCCAATTAGTAAATCAGACAAAGAAAGATTCAACAGTCTTCCTAAAAGCAATACACAACACCATTTTCCTTTAGGTATAATCTCTCTCTCTCTCTCTCTCTCTCTCTCTCTCTCTCTCTCTCTCTCTCTCTCTCTCCCTCTCCTCCTCCGTCTCCCTCTCCCTCTCTCCTCTCTCTGTACTTACAACAACAAATATATGTATATATTTATATAAAATTAACACACATATGCATTGATAGATATACACATTCATACAGTATACTTGTGTAGGGTAGGTAGGTAGTGCAGTGGATAGAGCACTTGCCTTGCAGTCAGGAGGATGGAAGGTCAAATCTGGTCTCAGACACTTGATACTAACTTTCTGACCTTGGGCAAGCCACTTAAGCCTGATTTCCTCCTATCCAGGACAATTTCCAGTCATCCTTATTTATATCTGGTCACTGGACCCAGATACCTATGGAGGAGAAAGTGAGGTTGGTAACACAGCACAACACTCCTTCACGCAAATCAAATTCATGTGCTTGTTTTGACATCACTTCCCCGATGCCATGGTCTTCTTGAAGAACAAAGGACAAAACATCATCTCTTTGGAACCTTAGAATTCCTGAGTATCTATCTATAAACACATATCTATATATGTATTGAGAATATTCCTTTCCTGATATATATATATATATATATATATATATATATATATGTATATATATATATGTACTGACTTTGTGAACCCAGACAAGTTACTTAGGCTCATTTAATAGTTTCCTCCGTGTAAACTGCCAAAGCAAATTATGGGAAGAGTCTGATAATTATCACATAGAATGCATTTTGATTTGTATTGTTGGAGGAAAAATTCATATTGATTTAGTCACAGACCCATTGGAGAATGCTGACAACTTTTATTCAAATTGAGATATTAATAATCCAATTCTACAGAGTTCCTTGAAGTGATTTGAGATTGATTGCCATCCTATATTTTGTAGTCTAAATTAGAGTTTTGTTTTGTTTTAGTTTTGTTTTTCTGTGCATACTGGCAAAATTAAGCCCAGTTATCTTTTGAATATGATTCTTCCATAAGAAATGATGAACAGACTGATTTCAGAAAAAAAAAGAGAGAAAACTGGAAAGACTTGCAAGTTCTGATGAAAAGTGGGGTAGAATCAGGAGAACATTGTACACAGTAAAAGCAATACAGAATGATGATCGAATGATCTTACTGACTGTGTAAATGACTTTGCTTTACTTACAAAACAACGGTCCAAGGCAATTGCAAAGGAATTATGATGAAAAAAAAATGCTATTCACCTCCAGAGAAAGATCTTATGAAGTCTGAATGCAGATCAAAATTTTATTTTTTACTTTTGTTCACTTTTTCTATTGGACTATGACTCCTTTTATGGCTAATATGATAATTTTTTGTATGATAGAACATGTACAAAGTACATAAAATTGCTTACCATCTGGGGGTGTTATTGCAGGTAGGGAGAAAATTTGGAATTCAAAATTTCAAAAAGGGAATGCTAAAATTGTCTTTACATATGATTAATGAAAAAATATGAAAAAGAAAGTTCTGACAATGATTAGAAGTAATACTTATAATATCAAAGTAGAGAATTACAGAAATCATCAAAAAATCTCTCCTTAAAATGAAAAATTAAAGTTTGAGCTCTGAATTGTTGAAAATATTGACACAATTAAGCATATTGTTTCCTCAAGAATAGATGCTACTGCAATGTCCAGTGTGCTAATGTCATTCTGTGTGGTAAACCTGAATAGTAAGATATTCATGGAAACAAAATTTATTCCCTAGATGACCAGAAAAGGAGAGAGGAGAAAAATGAGTAGAAATAGTCTGAGATTGTCATGAGTTCATAGAGTGTAATTCCAATCTACAAAGAATTTTTGCTAATCTGCATGTACATGTGTGTATCTTAATCTGGTATGTTTCTGATTGGTGTATTCATAGGTGTAGGATTTTTTACCCTATATTGGATCATTTATAAAGAGGAACAAAATGTTTATTATTCATGGCAAGATCAGGTGAAATTGGAGGTTCCCAGAAGAATTGGAAGAACTGACCAGTCCCAAATTGACACTATTTGTGCCATAACATATATAGGGAACATGATAAATGACTTGACCTCAGGGTAGCCATTTTATATTCCCTATGGTATCTTTTTTTTTAAGACAATATAATTCAAGAAAGTCTGATGATCGCTCAGATGAATGTCATCACAAACTTGGAAGACATGAATTATCTATATTAAAAAATTTGCTCAGAGTGGCTAAAAATAGATGAATTGTAATATGCATCAGTGGAGTGATAAACTATCTTTAGTAGGCCAAATACCCATTGGAATACTAAAACTGTCATTATTTACATGTTTATGAATTGTAAATTCCCAGAGAGCTATCTACGTAGCCTTTCCACAAATACTCTAACACTACCTTGAATTGTCCTAACAGATATTGAAGATCACCCAGAAAAATAAGGTATCAGACACTGAGGGACTATTTTGAGATGAGCTTCCAAGCATTTAAATTCCACTGCAGAGAACATGATTCCTATGGGGTAGTCACATTTTAAAACCAAATGTGCTATGAATAAATATGTAGGAATAAAGGTAGGATGTAAATAAATGTAGTAAATATGTAGTATAGGAAAATGTAGTAAATAAATATAATATGAATAAAATATTATTTTACAAACTCACACCAGTAAACAGTCACATAGAGATTAGAGGAGTCAATACAATAATAATCTCAAGATCTCTCTGCAGAACTTTAGAACTAATTGTGAGACATGTTTCTTGGTGTGATATACCCTTCCCATAATTCAAAAGGAATGTGAAGTGTGCAAATGCAAAGGTAACTTCACTCTAAATGTTCATAAGGACTATTGGCATCCAACTTGTGGCAAAGCCTTCAGAGCTCATATTGATTTGATCAATCATAGTTGGACACACTGTACCTTGACCCCAACATAATGATGACATTTTGATCCTTTTCACAATCAAAGGACAACAACCAATCAACCAGTTATATTGTATTTCAATGGCAAAGAAGCTGTAAACATTATTTTATATGAACATTGCCATATTGAATGGTATCAATGTCAATGAATCCATGGAATCCCTAAGCTAATACTCTTCATATAGGGTGTTAGAGGTAATCACAATTACTATTTAGAGGTTGTTTAAGTTGAACAACAGAGAGATAACTCCTTTGTTAATTCTCTAAACAAAATGTGCATATGTTCTACTTCATGGATAATATAAAAACTCAGATAATTCTATTGCAAAAATTAAAAAATACATTATAAAGTTGGTATAATCTTTAAATAATTTTAGCATCAATTTCTTCATCTTTAAATTAATGTAGTTGGGGCAGATGATCTGCAAAGCTTCTTTAAGCTTTAAATCTTAAGAATCCTTGGATAAAGACCACAATACATTTTAACATAACAGCAAATCATTGTTTGAAGCAAAATTAGAAAACTGCAGCTTTATGAAATTTTTTTTCACACAATCATTTTGGGGAAAGAAAATCGTCCTTTTTTTCCCTCATGTTCCAAAGTGAGCAACATGGGGATTATGCTGAAGTTTTCCTGCCAATAAAGCAGTGTACCAACAAAAGACTGCTTGTTCCTGTTTTATATTTTTTACTTTCATGTCCATGTTGCATGAGAGCTATGAAGCTTATAGTCACAAAGCACAGTTTGTCACTGGATAAAATTAGTAATGGAAAAATAATGTGAATTATGAATCAACTAAACAATCTGCTGATATTGGAAGGTTATATTTTCTACAAGTCAATATTCATCAAATTGCTTTTGTCCTTCACACTCAAAGAGAAACAAAATAGTCTCCTAGTCTTGGAGGCAATGTACAGAGCATCTGGTTGTGGCTGATCATACTAATACATTATTTTTTTATGTCTGTTTTTAATATTGATACTTTTCATATTGAGGTTATATGAAAGATTTTTTAAACATTTGTAATTTTGTTCATCCATATGCACATCTAAATTTTTAAGTTATAAAATTTCCTTCCAACCTCCATTCCCACCCCCTCCACTCAGCCATGAACAGTCAGGACAGCATTGTACATGCATATTTTGAGAAATATGTCTACCAGATAAGTAATTTTCTGTATAGGGAATTAGTATTAAAGGACAGAGATACTTAAGAGATAATTTTTTATAAAGTGTTCATAAGATTCTGAAGAGTTGGTTATTATTGCGTGTGTTTTGTTTTGTTTTGCTTTGCTTTGTTTTTCTTCATCTGGATGGAAATAAAATAGTCCATAGCCAGACTCACACAGATGTCCTGGTTCTCTGGACTGCTGAGAGCAGCTGCTTCCATCAAGGTTGCTCATCTCACAATGTTGTTGTTGATGTACACTGTTCTCTTGGTTCTACTCCCTTCTCTCAGCATCAGATTCCATAAGTCATTCCATGCTTCTCTAGAATCTGATCATTTATGGTTTCTTAAACAATAGTATTCCATAGTATTTATGTAGCATAACATGTTTAGCCACTTCTCAATTGATGGACATTCACTCAACTTCCAATTTTTGCCACTACAAAAAGAGTTGTTATGAATATTTTGGAACATAGAGGACTTTTCCCTTTTTATAATTTATTCTTTATATAGGCCTAGAACTGAAATTGCTGTATGAAAGGATATGAGCAATTTTATTGCTCTTTGGGTGTATTTCCATATTGTTCTCCAACACGGTTGGATTCGTTCACAACTCTACCAGCAATGCATCAATGTCCCAGGCCTCCCACAACCTCTTCAACATAGATCATTTTCCTTTTTTCTCATCTTGCTCAATCTGATATGTGTGAGATGATAATCAATGTTTGTTTTTTAAAGATTTTATTTATTTTGAGTTTTGCAACTTTTCCCCTAGTCTTACTTCCCTCCCCCCCACCAGAAGGCAATTTGTCAGTCATTACATTGTTTCCATTGTATACATTGATCCAAATTGAATGTGATGAGAGAGAAATCATATCCTTAAGGAAGAAACATAAAGTAAAAGAGACTGCAAGATCAGACAATGAGATATCGGGGTTTTTCCTAAATTGAAGGTAATAGTCCTTGTTTTTGTTCAAACTCCAAAGTTCTTTTTCTGGATACAGATGGTAATCTCCATCACAGTCACAAATTGTCCCTGATTGTTGCCTGATGGAATGAGCAAGTCCATCAAGGTTGAACATCACCCCCATGTTGCTGTTAGGCTGCACAGTGTTTTTCTGGTTCTGCTCATCTCACTCAGCATCAGTTCATGTGAATCCCTCCAGGCTTCCCTGAATTCCCATCCCTCCTGGTTTCTAATAGAACAATAGTGTTCCATGACATACATATACCACAGTTTGCTAAGCCATTTCCCAATTGAAGGACATTTACTGGATTTCCAATTCTTTGCTACCACAAACAGGGCTACTATGAATATTTTTGTACAAGTTATGTTTTTACCCTTTTTCATGATCTGTTCAGGGTATAGATCCTGTAGTGGATCAAAGAGATAGATCAGAAAATATTCCCATTTTTGTTTCCCTTTGGGGATAGTTCCAGAATGATCTCCAGAAAGGTTGGAAAAGTTCACCACCCCACCAACAATGTCTTAGTGTACCAGATTTCCCATGATCCTTCCAACAATGATCATTGTCTTTTCTGGTAATATTGGCCAGTCTGAGAGGTGTGAGGTGGTACCTCAGAGATACTTTAATTTTCATTTCTCTAATAAGTGATGATTTAGAGGAATTTTTCATATGACTATGGATTGCTTTGATCTCCTCATCTGTAAATTGCCTTTGCATATCCTTTGATCATTTATCAATTGGGGAATGGCTTATTTTAAAAAAATTGACTCAGTTCTCTATATATTTTAAGAAATGAATCCTTTTTTCAGAAATACTAGTTGTAAAGGTTGTTTCCCATTTACTACATTTCTTTTGATCTTGGTTACAGTGGTTTTATCTGTGCAAAAGCTGTTTAATTTAATGTAATCAAAATCATCTAGTTTGTTTTTGGTGACGTTCTCTGTCTCTTCCTTAGTCATAAACTGTTTCCCTTTCCATAGATCTGACAGGTAAACTGGTCCTCGATCTTCTAGTTTGCTTATACTATTAGTTTTTTATGTCTAAATCCCATATCCATTTGTATCTAATCTTGGTATAGGGTGTGAGGTGTTGGTCTAATCTAAGTTTCTTCCATACTAACTTCCAATTTTCCCATGATATCAGGGCAATTTTCCATCACTAGATCCTGTAATATTAAGTCCAGGCTTTTTTCCTCTTCAATGTTTTCAGGAAGACCTATAATTCTCATGTTGTCCCTCATCAATCTATTCTTGAGGTCAGTGGTTTTGCTGATGAGGTATTTAACATTTTCTTCTATTTTTAAAAAAAAATTTTTTTTGGTTTTGTTTAACAGACTTTTGCTGCCTCATGAAGTCATTAGCTTCAACAGACTCCATTTTTTTAGAAGAATTTTCTTCATTTATCTTTTGCAACTCCTTTTCCAACTGGTCAATTCTATTTTTGTAAGAGTTTTCCATTTGATCAATTGAGGTTTTGAGAGAACTGTTTTCTTGTTTGCAAGGTGTAAATTTTGTCTTCCAATTTTTTTTCAAATTTCCCAATTGATTTTTAAACTCCTTCCTTATTTCTTCAAGGAAGTATTTCTGTGCTGGAGAGCAGGTCTTATTCTCCTTAGAGGTTCTAGATCTCTCTCTGAGTTAGTGTTTTTTCCTTCCAAGAATTTTTCTATAGGCCCTCTTTTGTACTGGCCTTTCTTCATTATCCTAAAACCTTGTGTTGGGGAGGGGCTGGTTCACAGGCATTTGGAGTCAGGATCCCTAGAGGCTTTACTCACTGAGTGTAATATCTCCACATGGCCAGTAGGGGTGCTGGTTGCTTTCTCTGGAGTGTCTGTGACCTTGACTGAGGCCCTTTCCCTTGGCCTGGAGGGAGTCTTTGAAGCTGTTAAATACTTTTGTCTTTGATCAATGGTGTACTCTACACTGAAGAGAGGTGACCACTCTCCCTATTGTCAGCTGGGGTGGTCCTTCTGCTCACACACCTGTGCCCAGGGCAGAGGTAGCCCATAGTTGAGTTTGTTCTGGGAAGAGGCTTCAGAGGAAATGGGGGCATGGACTGAGTTATTGCTGAGCAGAGGAGCCCAGGTTTGATGTCCACAGATCTCCCGCATGGGAACTCTCCCTCTAACCCTGCCACTGATGCCTCTGCTCCCTAGTTGGCTTGCACCCCAAGGTCAAACAGGCTCTAGCCTCTCACCATTGATCAAACCAATCTGGTTCTTGGGTCCTTGGGCCCTCAGGCTCCCTGCTGCTAGTAAGGCTAATCTGAGGCTGATCCAGACTCCCAAGTTTTCACTGATCCTGTGCTCCCAATAGAGTCTGCCCTCTGTACCTGACTCACCCATGATCTCAGAATATAGCTCCCAAAGTAGAAGTTCGTCTCCTGGCTTTTCTTTCTGGTTTTTGTTGATCGAGTTTCTGTTAAGAGGTTTGTTTCATATTATTTATGAGGTAAGATAAGGAGACTCTAGAACTCCTATCATTGTTTGAATTTGCATTTCTCTAATCAATAATGATTTGGAGCATTTTTTCATATGATTACATATAGCTTTAATTTCTTAATTTGAAAACTGTCTGTTCCTATCTTTTGACCATTTATCAACTGGCAAATGACTTGTGACCTTATAAATATGATGCAGTTCTCCATATATTTTAGTAATGAGATCTTTATCAGAACTCCTATGTGTGAAGATTGTTTCCCAATTTTTTGCTTTCCTTCTAATTTTGGCAGCATTGATTTCATTAATGCAAACCCTTTTTAATCTAATATAGTCAAAATCATTGATTTTGCAGTTTATAATGCGCTCTATTTCTTGTTCGGTCATAAATTGATCCCCTTTTCATTGATTTGGTAGATAGAGTATTTTTGGTAGATAGAGTCTTTTAATTTATCTATGGTAATGCTCTTTATGTAATTCTAATACATTCTTGAACAGCTCTAACAAAGGTTGAGCTGGATTATTTGGGAGGAAAATATAAATTTGTGTATCTTGGTTTTTGTTTGTTTATTTGTTTAAATTACCACATTTCTCTTTTGTTAATAGAGCGCACTGACTTTTTTGATGTGGGCACTACATGCTAGATGATTCTATGCCAGTATCTCCTCTCTCTCAAAGACAATACCAAAGTTTTTCAAAGAGTTGGTGTGTGACTTCATTTTTGTCAATGATTTTTCATTCAAAGCAGCCTCTGAAGTTGATATTCAACAACAGATGAAATAATTCCCTACAATTTGTTCTAATTTTTTACCAACAAATTATATCAAGAAAATATAGGTTCTTCACCAAAGAGCACCCATACCATCGATATGTGGAACCACTGTTTACAACAAATAGAGATATTTTGAGTATATAAGTTCACTCACCTTGAAAGTATACCCTTTAGGAATGTACACATAGATGATGAGGTAGATGCATGTTTTGCCAGAACTAGCTTAGTATTTGGGAGTTTCCAAAGAAAAGTGTGAGAGAGAAGAGGCATCTGACTATTTATACTGAAGATTTATGGAACCCTTATGCTTACTCCATTGCTGTATGCCTGTGGAATTTGAACAATCTACCAGCGTTATGCTATGAAAATAAGTTGCTTCCATTTGAATGGGCTTAGGAAGATTCTTAATGTTATCTGGTAAAATAAGATATCAGAAACTGAGGTCTTTTCTCCAGCTGAATTGCCAAGCAAGCAAATATGAGAACACAATTCTGTTGATCTGTTCATTTCATTTAAATGCCAAAGCACATTTGCATAAAATACTCACCCAAGGCAGGGGCTCACATGGTGGTCAGAAGACGTGTAAGTATATTCTCATTTTTTTTTAGGTTTTTTTGCAAGGCAAATGGGATTAAGTGGCTTGCCCAAGGCCACACAGCTAGGCAATTACTAAGTGTCTGAGACCGGATTTGAACCCAGGTACTCCTGACTCCAAGGCCGGCGCTTTATCCACTATGCCACCTAGGCACCCCAAGGATATTCTAATTTTGAAGAACTTTGATAGTGATTGCACCAAATATAGAAATCAGAAAGATAATTCAATCAAGAGGATGGCCACATTCTCTTTCACTTTTCATCTCTGATATTGTAACTTGTATTGAGTAGATGTGCTTTAAATATATTTAGAAAAACAAATATATTTTAGCTATATTTTAAATATTTTTAGAAAATTATAAAACATGAATTTGTTGTTAATCAGCTTATGGATACCTGAGGTCACTGTGGAAGATTAGTGAGCAAAGATCACTGGAAAGTCTCATCATGTAGATCATCATTACACTCATGGTGGTGGAATGCAAATTTCTTGAAGTCAAGAAGGTCCTTGCTTTGGGATGGTTTCCCCCAGTATATTAGAAATGTTTAATTTTCAAATGGATCTTCAACTGCATCAACTTCTATATTTTATGATTTCTCTCTCTCTTCTCTCTCTCTCTCTCTCTCTCTCTGTAAATATATATATATATATATTCCCCTAAATACAGGGGAATACACATGAAGACATGAATATACTTAAAGACGCACCTAAATTTGGGAGCCCAAAATTAGAAAAATTGTATTATATAAAGTTCCTGAATTCAAATTTTATTCATCATGAAATTCATGGATCTTCTGCTCTTAGCTTTCAGGTGTCTTTTGGGCAAGTCTGGTGCATGTATGCATGCTTAGTCCATTCTGTTTCATGACCCTGAAGGACCAATTTTGTCCTCCTTTGAAATCAGTCACTTCTTTTCATTAATAATTCTGCTGGCCTCCTGTGAACCATCTTTGTGGACTGGAATTCCAATTACTCTTTGCTCTTCAATTCATCTCTTTTTAATCTTATTTTTTTTTTAATTTAAGGCAATGGGGGTTAAGTGGCTTGCCCAAAGTCTGACAGCTAGGCAATTATTATGTGTCTGAGACTGGTTTTGAACTCAGGTCCTTCTAACTCCAGTTCCAGTGCTCTATCCACTATGCCACCTAGCTGCCCCCCAATCCATCTCTTCATTGACCTCTCTAAATCAGCCCATTTGGCTGCCCTGCTTCTCATGACCTTCTTCTGCCATAGCGTTTTCAGTAGGGTTTCTTCTTCTCAAAGCCAGTCTTGGATTGTTTTCTCCATTGGAGGAGGACCAAACTGATGTTGAGCAGAACGATTTCCATTCACTTTGGCAAAGTGGATCACTTTGAATTTGAATTCAACCCTGGAAGCAAACCTTTTCTAAGCCAATTCTGGGCAGAATGTGGCAAAATGTAGCCTCATATACCAGTAAGAAATGAGAAAAAAATGAGCACAAAGACAAGTGGGAAAAGGTGGGAAATGCAAGTAAAAAAAGACACTCCCAGTTTTTAGACCCCATAGTTTTCCAGAAAAGGGTACATCTGACAAATCTGTGCAACTGCTACCCAACTTAGAGATAAGAGTCCCTCATTGAATTGGGTACCTTCCTCAATTTCTCCTAATATTGGGGGAATATCAGTGGATAAAACAGATACACTACCAATTTTTACACACACATACTCTTCAAAAGACCTCTTTTATTTGCAATCATATTTTTGGTTCTGATGACATTATTTACTCTCCTCTTTAACATTATTTTTTTAGGGATTATACACTCTTTACATCCATCAGGCATGCTTTCATTGCAGACCACTGTGGCTGATTTTTACAACTTTATATAAACAGAGACAAAATAATTGAAATTAGGAATTTCGTTTCTGATTGAAGTCTGTGGTAATTTTAGGAATTTTATATTTTGCTGAAGGAAATCTAACTCGGTCATCTCCTCCTTTTTTAATTATTAGAACATTTCAGTAGCCATCTATACTCTCTGTATTTGTGTATGTATATATACATATATAAATATATATTAAATGCAAGCATGTGTATGAACATATATGCAGGAATAAACAAACATGTATCTATGTACACACATAATATATGTTCATTTATGCATACATATATATTGATAAAATCAAATATTGAATTAGCATTTTATATTTAAGTCTATTCTGTAATTGGTTCTATGCTGTAACTGCTGACCTATGTTTCTTTGTCTTAGAGTTAAATTCAGAAGTTCAGTTTTCCTCTTTGAATTAAGTTTAAAATCAAGTTATTTTATATATATATATATATAAAATACCTTATTGCAAACAATATATTATTTCTATACAGCCTTGCCCACTCATGTAAAATTAAGAAAGATCTGTTATCTTATTAAAAAACCTTACAGAATGCAGCTAGTCACCAATAAGTCTGTTATCATTTTTTCACCTTATTAGTAAATAGATCCTAGCAATCAAACTTCCTGATACTAGAATGGAAATAAGAGTTGTTGCTAGCCCCAAATAACTAGACAAACATATTTATTTATTTTTCCTTTGCTACATATAATATTTCAGTCTTTGTAACCAATCATGTTCTATTTCTGATCCTTCCTGTTCTTTGTTCTCTTATACTTTCTAGAGCTATATGAAGACTAATAAGTCTTGCTTTGCGGTCTTAGCTTGCTCAAAAGTGCAGGACCCATTTTGTTGGGGACTACTTGTCTTACCAATAAAATGAATGTGCTTGGAATGTTATCACCTTAGTTTACATTAATTTTCAAGTCTATCAATAAGTATGTTTTATACACACACACACACACACACATACATTCATATACTTAAATTTCTGGACAAAATCTATAGGCCATGCATCCAAATGTGTGCAGAACTTGGGAAATAACCCTTCTTTAACCTCCCAATTTTTTTTTAGTAAGAATGTTCAGTCCAAATTATTTTGAGTGGTTGCAGAATTTTTCCAACTAACTCTGCAAAGTTAAGTGGTTTGGTGAAATCAGTAAAAACAATGCTTCTTCATTTTGCATTAAGTATTGTTTATTTCTACCATCACAGCAAAGAATGCCTTTGTTGAAAATTTATACAGGCACACACACAAACACATTTGGATAGATATCTATTTATATAGATATCTACCTATGTAGATACATATCCTTATATCTATGTATGTATGTATGTATGTATGTATCTATCTATCTATCTATACCCTTATTTTCTTCCTCACCTGGTTTATGAATAGACTATTATTAAGAGATCAGGATTGCTTAGATGAACAAGACATATTTTGTTGGGCAACACTATAGTAGAGAAGAACTTTAGCTATGGAACTTTTTGTAAAGTAAACAATAAATAACATGCAGTGAGATCCTCTATTCATTGTAGCAAAAATATAATCCATTATGCAATTTCTCTTGTTAAATTCTGCTTCTTCCTTAATAAAACCTACATCAGTTAGAAATAATTTACATAGATATAATTGTTGTTTAAGTTGCTATTTTGCTTAATATTGTCATTGTTTAGGTCAAATTCCCCCTCCCCCATGCCTGTAATTTATTTTCTTTTTAGACTTTGCTTGCTTTATGAATCACTACCTCAAAATTTTTATAATCATGTTACTCCCAGGAAAGATCTCCTTTAGATACCCTTGAATGAATTCAGCTGTTTTTTTTTCTTTTCTCCTTTTCCTGCTCTGCATATAGAAGGAGCTTAATAAAGGTCTGTGGATTTTAGTTGAATTAATTCAACAGGGAGAGAAAGAAATCTAGCTTGAGGCTATCTAGGCTACCTGGCAATGAAACTATCTGGAAGACAAAGTCAAAATACCTTCAGTGAAAAAGACAGTAAGGTAGGATTCTGTTAAAAATAGTGTTAAATATTTATTACTCAAAGAGACTGTAAAGATAACATAGTTCAGTTCCTCTCAATTTTAAACATTAATCAATGAAAGTATCAATGGTGAATTGGTCATTAGGTAATAAGGTAAATTCTTATTTTAAATTCAAGATTTTTTGCTTCTTTGTTCTCAAATTCTCTATGTATTGGGGTAGTGCAATATGAAGGGCATGACTCAAAATGATGACATTGTCCCAGGGGATAGAATAGCAAAGAATTGAAGAAGAATAAGGTATTTTTTCTTTTGTCTCTTTTCTTTCTCTCTTTTTTTCTTTTCCTTACCTTCCTTCTATTTTTTTAAATTCCTTTCTCTTCTGTTTCTATCTTTTTCTTTCTTCTCACCTCTCCTATCTACTTCTCTTCTCTCACCTCCTTTTTACTCTTATTTTTTCTCTTTTCCTTTATTTCCTTCTCTCTCTCTCTCTCTTTTTTAAAAAACTTTATCTAGAAAGGGAATTAAAATATGAATGAGTTTTTTTTTCATTTCCAAACTGGGAATAGACACTCAACAATTTCTTTTTGAATAAATAATTTTAATAGAAACAGAAACAACATCAATATGAATAGCTTTATTTCCTTAGCTGCTACATTTAACTTCATAAATTTTAGTGCTTCCATTGTCATGATACCTTTTCAGTTTCCTCCTCTGAATGCCTATGTATTTTCTTCATATTCATTCTCACTCATTTTATTTCAATTTTTTAGTCTTGTCAGCTTCATGGTCCTATTTGGGGTTTTCCTGTTCAAGACACTAGAATGAATTGAAATGTCCTTCTCCAGCTCATTTTATAGATAAGGAATTGAGACAAACAGGATTAAATGACTTGTCCAGGGTCACACACAATTTGAAACTGTTTAAAGTGAGATTCAAATTCAAAAAGATAAGTCTTGCTGACTGACATTCTCTATGTTCAGTACCTAGCTTCTCCCAATATCTTTATTTACTTGATGTTATTATGTACTCCCTCCGCCTATGTTTTTTTGTTCACATGGCAATATCTCACAATAGTTTTTACATATTTATTTCTATCTCTTAGAATCATCTATCTTCATGATATTTTATTATACTTATTTTTAATTATTTTACATTTTGTAAAATATTTTCTAATTCATGTAAAATAAATCTTTTTAACAAGCATTCTAAAGAAAGATTTTGAGTTCTAAATTTCCTGCCTCACTTTCATGTTCTTGAGAAGGCAAAAAATTTGATACTGAACATACATGTGAAATCATTCAAAATTAATATACATATTTACAATATTTCATAAGCAAACACAAGCAAATTAAATAATAAAAATGAAATTTAGAAAGTTAAGTGGCTAGGGCAGAGCCAAGATGATGGAGAGAAGGCAGGGACTCATCTGTACTCACCCTCCAACCCCTCCAAATACCTTTAAATAATACCTCAAATCCTGGGGTGGAAGAACCCACAAAAATATGCAAAAAACAATTTTGCAACTCAAGACCACTTAAAAGTTTGGCAGGAAAGATCTGCTGTACTAGGTTGAAAATGGAGTAGTTCAGGCCACACCAGTGAAGAACATGCCTTAGCAAAGCAGACATAGATCTTGGGAGTGAATGAATCACTAGCTGCAGTGGTTTCCTCCAGAGCTCTCAGCCCATACATGGTAAGTGGTCAAGCAACTGGTCAGAAGAAGGGGTCTCTTTGCTGGCACTTTGAGCAGAACTCTGTTGCTTTGCCCATACTCAGCCCCAAGTTGCTGTCCTGGATAGTAGTCCCAGGGCAAGAAGGAACTCTAGCCCATCAGAACTTAGGACCACAGTGGAACAGAGACCCTCCTCACAGTTCCAGGGGAAAAAAAAGGAATGCTTGTGGTAACTTATGGTTGAGAGCAAAGGCCAGGAATGTAGTAAAAACACTTCTCCTTAGATCAAACCACTCTGGAAGAACTAAAAACTTGTAGGTCCCTAGAAATATCTCTGAAAAAAGTTTCATAAAACTCATCACAGTGGACCCTCCACCATGGAATCAGATCCTCATTTTAGCAAAGAGTTAAAAAATCAAGAAATAGACTGGGAAAATGAGCAAACAACAGAAAAGAATCTGAGCAGAGAAAGTTACTCTGGTGACCAGAAAGTTGAAAACATTGACTCAGAAGGGTACAAAGTAAAATCTTCTACATACTAAGTTCAAGAAAAATATCATTTTTTTTTTAGGTTTTTGCAATGAAAACGGGGTTAAGTGGCTTACCCAAGGCCACACAGCTATGTAATTATTAAGTGTCTAAGACCGGATTTGAACCCGGGTACTCCTGACTCCAGGGCCGGTGCTTATCCACTACACCACCTAGCCGCCCTTCAATTTTTCTTTTACTAAAAGAAAACACAAAAAAGATTTTAAAAAATCAAGTAAGGGAAGTGGAGGAAAAAAAATTTGGAAGAAAAATGAGCGTAATGCAAGAAAATCATGAAAAAGACTCAACAGCTTGATAGAGGAGGCACCAAAAATACTGAAGAATCACTTTAAAAACAAATTAAATCAGATGGTTAAAAAAATAAAAAAAATCTAATGAGAAAAATACCTTGAAAAGAAGAATTGACCAAATGGGAACAAAAAGGCATAAAAAATTTCACAGTCAAATTTTAGAACTCACAGATTAAGGAGAAAATATTGCTAGCAGCCAGAAAGAAACAATTCAAGTATCATGGTGTTACAATCAGTATAAGATATAGTAGCTTCTAACTTAAAGGACTGGAAAACTTGGAATATGAAATTTTGGAGGGTAAAAGGGCTAGAATTACAATCAAGAATAACCCAAGAATCTATCCAGTGAAACTGATGATAATCCTTCAGGCATAAAAATGAACATTCAGTTAGAGGACTTTGAAGAATTTCTGATGATAAGAACAGAGATGAACAGAAAATGTGATTTTTCAAATTCAAGACTCAGAGTCCTGAAACATAAAAAGGTAAATAGGAACTGGAAATGATGAGGGATCTAATAAGTTTAAACTATTGACATAGCTATAGGAAAGATGATGCTAATAGCTAATAAAAGCTTTCTCATAGTAGGACACTTAGGAGTATGTTGACAAAGAATATAGAATATGATAGAAAAATATTTCTAAAATAAAATTAAGGGGAGAAAGGGGAATGCACTCTGGCAAAGGGAAAGGGAGAAGAATGGGATGAGTTATCTCACAAAAAAACGCAAGAAAGAATGATCATAGTGGAGGGGAAAACAAGGGTTGTGGCAGGGAATGATTGAACCTTATTCTCATCAAAATTGACTCAAAGAAGAGTAACATATACAATCAGTTGTGTATAGAAATATAGATAGTAAAAGGAAAGGAGGATAAAAGAAGGGGGTGATAGAAGAGGGAGCAGATTGGGGAAAGGAGGAGTAAAAATCAAAGTACTTTAGAAGAAGAGCAAGGTGAAAGGAGAGAGAGAGAATAAAATAAATGGAGGAGACGCTGGAGAGAAATACAGTTCAAAATCATAACTATGAAAAAAAGTTGAAGGAAATTTCTCTGGTAAAGATCTCATCTCTTAAATATATTGAGAAATGAGTCAAATTTATTTTTCAGAGTAGTTTTAAAGCATTTTTAAGCGACAGACACTGTGCTGAACCCTAGAGATTCCAATACAACCAAGCAAAAGAATCTCTATCCTCAAGGAATTAACAATCAAATAGAGAGTGATTACATATCTTTCTCCTGGAAAGGTTCCTGGAAAATCCAGTACACTTAAAACCACAGTCTCTGATAATTTCCCCTCATTTATTGATATTTCCACAGTACAGAAAATCATTCTTTCTTTTAAACAAGTGTACTTCAGATTTGTAGAAGACATTCTTCCTGAAAATGAGTGGAACTATAAAAAACTTAGTACCATTATCTAATTGCCAAATGATCAAAACCTATGTACACTTTTCAGCTATCCAAGGTATCTATAGTCATATGAAAAATGCTATAAATCAACTTTGGGGAAATGAAAATTAAAGCGAAACTGAGATACTGCCTCTTACCTATTGGATTAGCTATTAGGACAGAAAAGTAGAATGATAAAAGTTGGAAGAGATGTGGGGAAATTGAGTCACTGTTGGTGGAATTGAGATGTAATTCAACCATTATGTGGAATAATTTGGAATTTTTGCCAAACTATTTATGGTGCAAAGAATTGGAAATTAAAGGGATACCCAATAATAAGGGAATGACTGAATAACCGAACAATTTGTGGTATATGATTGTAATGGGATAGTATTGCTGCATAAGAATTGCTGAACTATGTGCTCTCAGAAAAATCCTGGGGAGACTTTCATGAACTGATACAAAGTGAAATGAGTAGAACAACAATATGGTAAGTTGATCAACTGTGAATGACAGATATTCTCAGCAATACAATGATCCAACAAAATGCTAACCTTCCAACATAAAGAAGTAATGGAGTGTCTACACAGATTGAAACATACTTTTTTACTTTCATATTTTAGCTTTTTTTCAACACGGCTAATACGAAATATGTTTTTTATGATTGTGTAAATAACTTATATCAAATTGTGTTCTCAATGAGTGGGGAGGGGTGATAGGGAGATAATTTGGAACTCTGTTTTTAAAATTAATGTTGAAAAGTACTTTTATATTAAATTGGGGAAAGCAGAATGTTTAACCTTTTAAAAATTAAATTACTGGAGATAGTTTAAACAAATATTAGGGGTGTCATATGGGGTGAGTGTCATTGTTTTATCCCTTTGTATTTATAGTTACTGCTCCTCAGGGAGTCAGCTCTCCTGGGACCAGAAATGATACTATTTTTCACATTTCTTTATTCTTTCTCAAATTGTAGAGTGACAGAGCACTTGTTTTAAGTTCAAATCTGGTCTCATATAGGTACTGTGTAACCTTGGACAAGTCACTTAACCCTGATTGCCTCACATCTTGGGTCATCTCCATTAATGATTCATATCTGTCCACTAGACCCAGATGGTTCCAGAGAAGACAGTGAAGCTAGTGACTTAGCACAGCACCCCCCATATCCATTTCTTGTGGCTATCACAGCACCACCCCTCTAATGTTATTGTTTGTCTTCAAGAACGAAGGACAAGCATCTTCATCATCATCATGATCATCATCATGATCATGATCATCATCATCATCATCGCCATTATTCCTTCTCATCACAGATGACGCTCAGGGGCTCCACTCCAATTTGACCAAAAGTACTCCTCTCCAACATTGAACTATGACCCAGATGTGGGTATACGTTATGCTTTGCTGAACAGAATCTGGTCTTGTGTTTATTTCGTGCTTTAGGGAACCCCTGTAATCTCTTATTAGTTTAAAGATGCCTTTACCATCTGTCTTGAGACCTCTTGAAGTTGCTTCTATTTCTGTGGCTACCACCTAAGCACATAACTGATTTTTCAACCACTTGAGTTCTAAGTCAACCTCCTCTCTCACATCACAAGATTCTATTCCAACCTCCTAATTTGTGTTGGCTTGGGAGAATTTCTCACTCTGCTCTTTTGTTGACTTTGCTACTCCTTTATTCAAATTGAGACAGTCTAATAATGAGGAAAACATAGGGAGAACCTGACTGAGTGATTCCTCTGCTCTGCAATCATGCCTCCACCCTCTCAGGTCCAGACTTAGTTTTTTTTTTTAGCTTTGTTTTTTTTGTGTTCTGTATTCTGTTTTCTGTGTTTCTAGTGAGATCTTACTTATTATGTTATCTAACTCACCTCACCCTTAAAGTTTGGAGTAAGGATGTACTTGGAGGTGTGACATCAATAAAATAATCTTTTCAGAATATCCATAAATGAAATCTAGTGAATGTCATCAAATTTCTCAGAAGAGTACCTCAAATTAGCTATTTTTAAAATACCTCTGTCTCTGTGTTATATTTTTCTTTCATTGCTATAGTATAAGCTCCTGAAGGCATTTCTTTCACCTTTTTTGTATCCTCTATATGTAAGAAATCAAATAGTTAAATGATACATTTGGGTTCACTGATAGAATAACTGTCATTACCAAATGGAGCACTCAGAATAATAGTTACCTCCTGATCCCTAATGTTCTCCTCTTAGACTCAGCTTTCCAGGTATTAGAACACCACCAAATTTGGGAAGATACGTGGTGAAGCCAAGAAACATTCTGATCATGGCTTCTTTCTCCATTTTTGAGGAAACTGTTGAATGGCTCAATTATCATGATATAAGGGGAGGAATGTAATCACAGAAGACTCAGAAACCTCAAGTGAATCAATCATTGTGTTAATTAATAAACAGGCTAATAATATAATCACAAAGTACAAAGTATTATGGCATTTTCACACACTCTTATGACAGCGTGTGAATCAGTCTCTACTCTATTTGAGAGAATTAAAAATATTTAGCCATTGAATGAAGAAGAGGTGATATTAATTGGAAATATTCTGTGATTAGCAGAAAGCTAGGTGTCCCTGAGCTGTTGTTTAGAAACAATAGGTTATACTGGGAGTCCAGCAGTTTGTAAGTGGGGAAAAAAGCCATTCAAGTATTTTGCATTTGGAAAGTTGGATTCAGAAGAGACACAGGTGCCCAAGAAAGAAAAGTCTTGAGGGTGAAGTGGGGAGAGGACAGGAAAAAGGGAAAATTTACTCTTTGCTATTTCACAATGCACTCTACTAAGTACTTAAGAAGTATTATCTTATTGGAGCCTCACAGCAAAATTGTGAATATGAGCATATTATTATCCCCATTTTACAGCTAAGGGAGCTGAGAAAGACACCAAATTTCATGCTAATGGAATAGCCTCTAGTAATTCTCATTGACTGGATTTGAATGCAGGTATTCTGATCCTGATACAGTACTCTATAGTATCCCCTAACTGGGGAAGATGAGAAGAAAGAATGGTCTTATCTGATCTCTTCAACTGTCAACCAGGTCATTTGAGAAACTGAACCAATAGGGGCTAAAGTATCCACCTAGGAGCAGAGAAAATGACTGAGATCATTGACAAGCAAACTTCTAGTCACCCAATGTAGAAATCAGTTTTAAGGAATATGAACCCTTGATGATGTTTGCCCTCCCTTCTTGCAGAGGACCATCACACTGGGAGAGGTGAGACCATGACAAACACATGAATTGGACTTGAGTGAAGGGATGTTCTGAATGTCACCAGTCTAACTTTCTCCTCCAGAGCCATATGGATCCAATGGGGAGATATGCATCAGGTTAATAAGTGAAGCAATCAAGGTTAAATGACTTGCCCAAGGTCACACAGCTAGTGAGTATCAAGTGTCTGAGGCTGGATTCAAGCTCCCATCCTCCTGACTCCAAGACCAGTAGTGCTTTGTTCACTGTGCTCTCTAGCTGCCTCTAGCATGAACCTTTTGCAGAGATGACTGGCAGACTTAACAAAAGAATCCGAGACCATAAAATATCAGGATTTGTGAATTGTTCCATTACTCTATTCCCAAAAGACCCATCTCAACTCTTATTATGCTTTTAATTTGGTCCCATTCTGGCAGAGTGCAGTTTCCAAAAGATAGTCACCAGAAAGCAGTGTGCTTCAGGGAATTTTTACCTTTAATGACAGAAAGAAGAGCTAGCTATGTACCCCCCCCCCCAAAAAAGAAGAATATCCTTGGATCCTACTCAGCAGAGTGAGTATATATAAATATAAATATAAATAAATAAAAATAAAAAATAAATATTAATATAAATATATAAATATTGAGGTTGCCAAAAAGGAGAAAGAATTTCAAACTGCGTGAGAGTTGTGTTAGCCCTTTGTCACACATGTGTCCTCATGCCTGCCTCATTAGCAAAGTGCTTTAAGTTTGAAACACACTTGCCATGGATGTTGGCTATTTTGTGGGAGAATGTGTCACAGACTTTTGGAAAGAATAAGGCATACCAACTTTTCTTACTATAATACTTGTATTTTTTGCCAACAGCTAATTCAAACTACTGGGCTGTTAATGGGGAGCACATTTTAGGGAACTTGGTAGTGATACTATTAAAATATAGTGTCACAGATTGATCCTTAACATATTTTATAGTGGTGATTAGCACTATCTTCTTGTGACCCTATCTGTCCCTGTGAAAACCAATTAGAGAAAGAAGTTCAGTGAGAATGCTACCTTGCATACTCTATACAATAAATTTATCTTATTTGTAATTCTGTAGAGGGTCGATGCACTATTCTTTCCTGCTTGACAAGTAGAACACTAGTTTCTGACAACAAAAGGCTGCTTCATTTTTGTCTTTGGATTTCTCAATGGCTAGAATATGGGTGATGAATAAATTGTTTTTGAATCACTTCATTTCCAAAGAACCCCTGAACTCAACAACTATAAGGCAAGTTCTAACATGACTTTGTTATTGTCCGTAAAACAGAGGAACCACAGTGTTATAAAAGGAAATATAAAAATCCAGTAACATAGCTAAAGGTATTGGGTTTCAGAGAGTTATCAAGGTTGGTATCTTTGCCAAAAGTGGAGTTCTCAGTGTCCAGACTTCAAGACATTTTTCTGGGTGATACTTCTTTTTACTTCAAGGTCTATTGGTTTGAACTCAGACATAAAGCAAGCCTGGAGATGAGGACAGGAAGCCTGCAATGTTTGTTCTTAGACTCACTTTCATTTTCTGTGTTGATGGAAGAGTGATTTTATACAAAATGAATCTTTAAACAGTACATCTTTCACTGACTTAGACTTTGCAATGATGACTTGGAATTTCTTGCAGCTCTTATGTAAACCAAGTTAATCTTTAATGAAAAGTTTCTTTAATATTAAGCACCCCGTATTAACTTAACCTTTTATTGTCACAATGGAGATACAGCTGAACGTAATGAACAAATGCCCAGACTGTGACAGAAAATTGAAATTTTCCTTAGTTAGCATGTTGGACATTTGAGTATTTGTGGAAGTTGTGATAATAATACTGGGTGCAATCGTAAGTGCAAATGGGGCCTAATTATATTATGTTCTCTATATGAATATTCTCATGCTTCTTTGGGCATAATTCCTATGTGAATGATGATAAAGCTATGGGCTATGGTTTCCACAGAAATTTTGCCTTTGTATGTTGCCAAGGAACTAATAAGTAAAGAAAACCGTAACCAATTTTTATATTTTACTATTTTACTATTGACTATTACTAAATTTGTCAGAGTATTCTCACCGATTATGATGGTGATTTATTAAAAATATCATGAAAATTAGGAGGATATTTTGACAATAGGGTAATGGAATAATTTACAAATCTTGGTATCTTATGATCTCAAAATCCTTTTTAGAGTCTGCTAGTCATCTTTGGTACAAGGGATCATGTTCCTTAAAATTACTTTCTACATTTGGTGACTAGAGGTTCATATGTGAAGGCTCATTTTTCCTCTTCATCCCTAACTACTTGTTCCCCCATTCCTGAATATAGGAAGTGTGGGAGGAAGTTACTTAATTGGTCTCATATACTTTACATTCCAAATTTGCCCTGGAGGAAAGATTGATGTCCCCCCCCCCCCGCCTTTGCTCCATCATTTAAATTCTATGGTCTAACCTTAGTCAAGTCATTTCTTTTATTTTATTCTTTTATTAAAGATTTTATTTATTTTGAGTTTTACAATTTTCCCCCAATCTTACTTCCCTCCCCCCCCACCCCCACGGACGTCAATTTACCAGTCTTTATATTGTTTCCATGTTGTATATTGATCTAGATTGGATGTGATGAGGGAGAAGTCAAGTCATTTCTAATATGTGTAAAGTTTTAGTTTACTTTCTGACTTGGTAAGATTTTTCATGTCTCTGTTTCTATCTCTCTTTAACTCTGCCTGCCTGCTTGTCTGTCCTTTCTCACACTATCTGTGTCTGTCTCTGTCCCTCTGATCTTTTTTTTTCTCTCGCACTCTCTCTTTCTGTCTCCCTCTTGGTATCCAAACAATTAGTCAATATGTTAGATATTCCAAGAAGATTTCCTTTTTGTATTGGAAAAGAATTGGGCAGCTAGGTGGTGCAGTGAACAGAGCACTGGTCCTGGAGTCAGGAGGACCTAAGCTCAAATCCAGCCTCAGACACTTAATAATTTCCTAACTGTGTGAACTTGGGCAAGTCACGTAACCCCATTGCCTTGAAATAACCAAGCACACACACTAAAAGAAAACAATGGATGAAATATTTGGGTTCAACATTGCTGAATTTCAGTTTCCTCAACCATAAATGTAGAAAATTATGCTTTCTGGTTTATCTTGTAAAGATATTAAGATGGAAGAACATTTTAAATCTTAAAACTCTGAGAAGTGATAAACCTATTGGAGGGAGAGTCAGTCTTAGAGTCAGAAAGACTTAGATTAATGTTTTGCCTTTGACATAAATTGACTATTTTACCCTGGGACACTTAATCTGTGACTCATTGCCCTAGGCAACTCTCAAAAACTATATGTTGCAATATAGATATTAATTGATATTAGAAAAGGGAATTTCATCACTGGGAACAGCCTCTGGCAATAGATTCACCAAACTTATAAAAATAAACCAAAAAGGCTACAGAAATGTTATTATTCATATTTTAATAGTTCAACTTTATGCTAATTAGAATAATTAGATTTCTTCTCCAGAATATTCAACATAGCATAGGTTGAGGGTAGGCTTGGCATCTTTCTTTAAATACTGATAGGCTATGTATGAAATGTATGAAAGAATAATAGACTTTGTTCTAGCCAAACTCAGAAAACAAAGAGGTAAAAATGGTAGAACATGCAAAGGACTATATTTTATATTTAATATTAATATAAGAATAAAATCTGATAACTGTTGCCTTTCTGAAGTAGAATTGACTACCTTTGGAGAGAACAGGATTCCCCTTAGTTGAGACCTTAAAACAAAAACTAATTATCTATTTTTCAGTGACATTGGAGAGGATATTGTTACTCACTAACAGGTTTCATTAAATGACTTCTAAGGTCCTTTTCAATTCTTTGATGCTGCAAACCAAATTGTCTATCTTGAAAATGCCTCTGTGATTCTTATAATTTTTCATCATTCCAAACATGCAAACAGCTGTCCATTTCTCAGTCTTGGACCATAGTCATTAATCCTTCAAAAGAATGATTTTGAATGTGTGCCAATTTGTTATGTTGATCATGGCCTGAGACTTAGAAAAAAAGACAGATGATGATTTATCTCTTCTCAATGGCAGTATTCCTGCCCTGATTTAGGGGGAGGCATAATCATGGTCATCCCCTACCTAAAATTGATCTCTGGCCACTGACTCAAATGACAAAGGGAGCAAACAGTAATAATAATGAACAAAGTATCAACAAAACCCCATTTCCCAAGGATTTTACCCCGTTCCAATGTATATATTGCAAGTTTCATCAATAATTCAGGGGTTGGTAGATCTTTCCAACAGTAAATGCTAGTCTTCAATCAAAATAGCCCCCAACAAAGAGCAGAAAGAGAAATCAAAGTGTCTAAGGAATCAGTTGTAAATAAACTTTCATTATGTATTGAATTAAAAATAAACATGGATGCATACAGCTATCTATATACATTCATAAACACGCACACGGACACCAGTCTCATTGATGATTCTTTTACGTATCAAGGCAGTGGCAGGTGCTTAATTCTTTCAAACTGAGTAAGAGGAAAAAGGAATTGCAGCAGTAGAGAATAGTCTAATCCCTTTTGAATAGAGACACTGTGTATATGTTTGGCATATGAAACAAAGTATTTATTTACTGAAATGATCCACTTATTCTTCAAAGAATATTTAGTGATTTGATTATTATAATTCTAAAAAAAACTTTACTGAGCATCATGGATAAAGGACAAAATTTGCAAAAAAATAAAAAAGGAGAAAGTCTTTTTTGTAATAGCAGAAATGAGTTAACAGATTCTACTTCTGCCTGCCTCCCTTTGGCAAAGTTATCACCTCTGATTCTCTTTATACAATATCTCAGTTTCTTCCAGAGGTTTATCAAGGAATTGAAGTAACTTCTATGGTTCAGGTGTACCTGCTAGAAACATGATGGAATTTTGGGGAAAATGTCTTATTTGCTATTTAATTTGTGTTTTCTGCTTTATCTTTTGTTAGAGAAAAGCATAGATTAGGGTTCAAACTATATGTACAAAATTACAATTACCTAAAATTCCTCACTTATTCTGTAGTAAGCAGATTCAGATTCAAGTGAATCCCTTATTTTGTAGCATTGGTGATGATATGTGGCATATGTAGGATAAGGGGAGGGGGAAATATGTATTTTTCTTTTATAATTTTAATTCAGCTTTTGGCTCCCCCTGCCCCAACTTCTGAATGAATAAACCCAGATTCATGCACTATGAGAGATCATTAAGTCTAATGCTTCCCCCCTCATTTTGCTGATGAGGAAATCCAAATGTGGAAAATTGAAGTGACCAGAGCAGAATCCCACAATGAGTTAGCAGAGGCAGAAATTTAATTCAGCCTTCTGTCATCTAGTTTAGAATTCATCTGATTTTTTCCACCACCCCTCTCTGATCCTCGACTTTCCCCCAGAATTCTAACTTGGAGAATGGAGAAGCAAAGATGGGGTGAGATAGCGATTGTTGACTAGAGTATTAAAAGCTTAATAAAACATTTTAGTTCTTTTTGTCTCTTCAAACATCACGTTTAAACCTGATTTTTTAAGATATGGGGGGGGGACTATACATTGAGTGCATATATAATGGTCATGGTTGTTCTTCTTTGAGGGTTATAGAGATTATATGCAGATGCTACCCATTGTTTCCAATTCCACATGTGTAACTTTGTAAGTCTATTTTCAGCCATGAATGATTGCTCATAGCATATGATTAATGATGTCTTCTAGTTGGCTACAGATTTGGAAAAAAAACACAAACAAACAACAGAATTCAAGGACAGATCTGGAACTCAGCATGAGAAAAAAAATATGACCCATTGATTTCTTGGTTTTTTTTTTTTCCTTCCTAGTGGCAAGTGAGGCAAGAAATACTATAAATTGCCTGGTGGAGAATTGCCTCCCTTGCCATTATGTAATTGTGAGAACCTGCCAATCATGTTTGTTTTGTTTTTTAATTGTTGTTGGTCTTTTTACTTTGATCTTAGATGAATCTAAGGCCTGTCCCCCCTCTTCTTTATAAGTTTCATAGGTGAATCAAAACAATCCAGAGGTTCCACATAGTTCAAAAATAAAAGGAAGTCAGTAACTTAAAGATGACTTGTTTTTTAAAATGTGACCCTTTTGAAGACAGAAGGGCTGGATATGAAATGCTGGCAGACACAAGCTTAGAGTCTTGCAGAAGACTACATTTAAGAGGACTCATGAAAGGGGAGAAAAAACTCCCAGGGCCAATAGTCTTAAGCTATTCTTTGGAAACATTAGTTCTCTACATGTATGACTAACTAGCTTTAATTTTAAGTTTTTCCCCACTTGCCCCAGGATGCTGTCTATATACAAAGTCTTTATATTATTTGGGAAGGAAAGCATGTTCTTGAGAAACTCTCCCATCAATTCAAATTCAATTCAATTGATTCTGATTGGTAATGGGTAGCATGTCAGTGAGGACTCAAGAATTATAGTATCAGAAGACCCAGCCTTTCCAGGTTACCCTTAAAACATTGGGGGAGACTAGTACTTAATCATTTTTTGAGGGGAACTAAAATTCCCATGAGAGGGAGAGTTTAAAAAAATGATCACAGAAACATACTACATAAAGTCTGTCTCACTGAGAGTGAAATGAATCTATTGAAATGGCCAACTGTGTTCAAATTTGTACTATTTTAAGGTATAATTATTTAAAAAATTAAACATTGATTCTAATCTGGTAGAACTATTCAGTGAAGTTTTGAATATTCTGACCATGTCATGGATCTATCTAGAACTCTAAGCATTGTTCCAAGCAGAGATTATCTGGATTTTTTTCCCTAATAACAATATGAATAGACATGATACTGATTGTTCCTCTTGCCACCAAATTTATCCACCACAAGGCTGACTCCTGAGGGCAGCAAGTTTGAAAAACATGACATGAATGAACCAAAATGACTACAGTCATTTAGAAAATAACACACTTCACTTTGTCTGTTCTGTATGATAATGGTTAAAAAAAAACACCTTGTCAGAGACATTAGATTGAATAATGTTAATAAATTAGTCTATTACAATACTGCCTCCACAAACATACTTGACTCTTGGTTCTTCACATCGCTTTTACTGTTTGATTGAGCCATCATTTTGCCTAGGATTGTAAGAGCACCTCTGGCAACCACAGCAAAGGTTGCTTTTATGAACTACCAAGTCATTTGGAAAGTTAAAAAAATAGTCGAGGTTAACATTGACATGACTTGTTCTCTTTTTGTCCAATTATGTGAACAGTGGGCCTGATGATTTAAGGGAGATCAGTGATCAGAGATACCAGGAATTCATCTTTGCCTTACAATATCTTATTAATTTGTCTGGAAAATGGGACTTTATGCTTCCAGTTATTAAAGATCATTTCCCTGAGTTAAAGTATCACAGCTATACAGTGCCATCTTAAAACTGAGTGGAATATTTCCTCTTAAGAGTTAATAATCCTAATGAAGTCCTCTCAGGGTTAAAAATCATCAAAACAAAGACAGACTATTACTCTTAGACTATTCTTAGAAGAAAGAGGGAGAAAGACCTTGCATTGTCAGTCAGACACCCTCCTGATTCTGTTAGGGAGGGAAATAGTGGAATACTTCCAGAGAAGAGACCTTGCATTTTTAGTTAGCCACCTATTTGATGATAGACTGGGAGAACAGTAGCCTGCCTCCTCTTGTTTGATGATAACTACTTAGAAGACCTTGAATACTCAGACATTAATTCATTTAGCTAGACAACAAAAGGTCATCTTCTGATACCCTCACCATCTGGATGATGAGGTAATGTTCTATTCTATATTATTATTATATTCTATATAATTCTAATATTCATTTTATTTTTCTCTTTGTTGCTGGGTAGATTTTTCGCATAAAGATTGTAACTCTGAAAACCTTAATCAATCAGGTTGGAAGAGAGGGGACTGGGGAGGGGAATCCTGCTAGGCCATATAGTCTTGCTTGAATGTCACCTAGGGGCAGCTCCTTGATCTTCACTACTTTGGTGAGACTTGGCGTGTGTCCTTTTCTCGAGAAAAGACAAAATAAACTTTATTTTTTGCTCAGAGGTGTGATCTTCATAGTAATATGCTCAAATATTAGTTGGACAGATGAGTGTCAGAGAATGAATAAATGAATAAAAGTTGAAAATGCTGATGATCAGATACAAAATAAAACATTATGTTTACATTTGAAAAATCCCCATGATGAAAATTCTTAGACTCTCCTTGTTGGGGACAAATCACTCCAGGTTTCCCAGTTGTCACTGGGCAGCCGGCTTTTATGTTGATGACTTCAGATAATGTAGATGTCATGCTTCACTGTGCCTTAAGCTGGCTGCAACCAATAACTGATAGTTAACTTTGAAAACCATGGCACTCAATTAATTGTGTCCATCACTGCCACACATACTTAACAAAAGACTTCTTCGAAGAGGGGTTTAAGCGCTGTGATGAACCTCCAAAGACTCTGCAGGTCAGCATTAATTAATGTCAAAAACTAGATCCCATCTGAATTGATGTGAATTCTCCAAGTGTGTTAGAAGTCAGACAACCATTGTTAAACCAGGCATGGCTGTTGGCCTGGGACTTGCACATCAGCTTTAGGCTAAGACATAGCTTAGATATCCACACATCTGGAACAGCTGGCACATTTAATTCCCATCTTAACAAAGATAGAGGTGTACAGCTGGTCTTCTAGGTTCCTTGCCTCATTTCATAGCTTTCCAATGATGAAAGGTCAGAGTCAGTGTATGTCATAGGCTTGTTCTAGGTGACAGTGCTTCCCTGGAGGCAGTCTGTGTATTTCAAATGTGAAGGGAGAGTCTTACCTCTGTTTGTATAAATGGCAGATTGAGCAACTATTTTTGGACAGGTGAAGAAGAGTTATGTTATAGTAAAGGATATCTTTAGTTAAAATAATGGAATAGAATGAATTCTATTCTTTGATGAACTAAAGTAACAATAGATATATCTTCCCATGGTATTACTTATTCATGAATCTGAAAAAGAAAACTTACAAGCATATTATTAATTATGAAACTATATCTTAACTTATAAAAGGCAATATGACAGTGGGGAAAATGCTGATCTAAGAACTAGGAAGACAAAGGTTTAGTCCTGTCTGTAATACTTCTTACTACGAGTCTGGAGGCAAAGCACTGAACCATTTTACTATTAGGAAATTCTCTAAGTGACAAGGGGGTTGTGGATTTGAGAAAGAAATTTTCTCACATGCTGAGGAAATTGCAACTGCAGACCCATATACTTTTTTTTTCTTTTCTAAACTTTCATTTATTTATTTATTTACACATTACTAAAATAGTGCTGTTGTGAGAGTAGATATAATCCCCCTTCCCCTACAAAAATTAAAAAAAAACTCATGAGAAATAAAGTGAAAGAAAAAGAAAAGAAAATATGCTTCACTCTGTGTTCCAATAACATCAGCTCTGTCTCTGGTGTGGATCGCATTCTTTATCATAAGTCCATCAGAGAAGTTACTTCTATATTTTCAACAGTTGCTGTTGCTGATTATAATTCCCTCCATCCGTTTCTCCTGACTACCTTTTATTATATTTTTCTCTCTCCTTTCACTCTGTACCTCTTCAAAAATGTGCTGTGGGGCAGTCCAGTGGAGCAATAAACAAAGCATTTGCTCTGGGGTCAGAAGGCTCCAGGCCTACATCCTGCCCCAGAGACCCCACAACCACCCAGCATCAAGGTTCCAGACATGCAACAGAATCCCACCATCTTGATAAAAGTAAAAAATAAAATGTGTAATATCTGATATCCACTCCCATGGTCTACCCATTTCTCTATCACCTACATAACCCCCTCCCCCCGTTCCCTTTCTTTCTATTTTCTTATAGATGTCTATACCCTATTGAGTATGTATGCTGTTTTCTCTCTGAGCTATTTCTGATTGAGAATGAAGGCTCCCTCATTCCTCCCTCACCTTCCCCCTTCTAAACTATTGCAAAAGTTATGTCTTCAATCTTTTACATGAAGTAGCTTAGTCTATTCTACCTCTCATTTCTCTTTCTCCCAGGACATTTCCCAGTACATATATTATACCTTCATATTCAGCTCCCTTCTGTTCCTTGTCTATATAAGTTCCTTCTAAGTGCTCTAATAAATGAGAAGTTTCATGAGTTACCACTATCATCTTTCCATGTTGGTACACATAAAGTTCATCATCATTAAATCCCTCATGATTTATCCTTTTCATCCAGCTTCTCTATATGTCACCTGAGTCCTGTACATGAATATTAAACTTTCTGTTCAGCTCTGGTCATTTCAATAGGAACATTTGAAATTCCGCTGTCTCACTGAAAAGCCAACTTTTCCCCTGGAAGAGGATTTTCAGTTTTGCTGGATAGTTTATTCTCGGCTGCATTCCAAGCTATTTTTGCCTTCTGGATTATTATATCCAAGTCCTACGAGTCTTTAATGTGGATGCTGCTAAGTCCTTTGTGGTCCTGATTGTGGCTCCATGATATTTGAATTATTTTTTTCTGTCTGCTTCTAATATTTTCTCTTTGACTTGGGAGTTCTAGAACTTGGCTATAATATTCCTGGGGTTATTTTTTTTTTTTATCTCTTTGCAGGGGACAATGGTGGATTCTCTCAGTTTTTATTTTACCCTCTGCTTCTAGGATGTCAGAGCATTTTTCATGTAGGAATTCTTTAAAAAATGATGCCAAGTCTCTTTTCCTGATCATGACTTTCAGGTAGCCCAATAATTTTTATATTTTATTTATTTATTTTTTTTAGGTTTTGTTTTTGCAAGGCAAATGGGGTGAAGTGGCTTGTCCAAGGCCACACAGCTAGGTAATTATTAAGTGTCCGAGACTGGATTTGAACCCAGCTACTCCTGACTCCAGGGCCAGTGCTTTATCCACTACGCCACCTAGCTGCCCTGCCCAATAATTTTTAAATTGTCTCTTCTGGATCTGTTTTCAGATCAGTTGTTTTTTTCAATGATATATTTCACATTTTCTTCTTTTTTTTCTTTTTTTGTTATTGTTTTATGGTTTCTTGATTCCTGGCAAAGTCATTGTCTTCCTTTACTCCATTCTACATTTAAAGGATTTATTTTCCTCTGAGGGCTTTCTTATCTCATTTTCCATCAGGCCAATTCTGTTTTTTTAAGGCATTCTTCTCCTTATTAATTTTTTGGGATTGTTTTATCCATTTACCTAAAATGTTTTTTAACATGTTGTTTCCTTCAGCATTTTTTTTTTTGCATCTTCTTGACTAAGCTGTTGACTTGGTTTTCATGTTTTTCCAGCATCTCCCTCATTTCTCTTCCCAATTCTTGCTCTACCTGCCTTACATGATTTTCAAAATCTTTTTTGAGCTCTGTCATTGCCTGAGCCCAACTTCTATATTTCTTGGAGTCTTTAGATGCATACGCTTTGACTTTCACATTTTCTGTGCTTTGAGTCTCCATGGGATCAAAGTAATTGTCTATGGTGTGATTCTTTTTTTTTTTTCTGTTTACTCATTTCATTTCCCCAGCTTGTACTCTGGTTTGGGGGTGCTTCCCAAGCTTTTGAGTGTTATTGCAACACCTCCTTAGAGTCTCTGACTGCTTTCCTGCCTGTGCTCTGGTCTGTGTTCCAGACTCTCTCTGTCCTGGAGCCATGAGGAGGGTCTCTGCTCTATGGTGATCCAGACTGAGACCAGAGTCTGAATGTGGGCAAAACACCAGAGTACTGTCCCAGCAACAGAGGACAGACTTTGAGAGTCTTCCCTTACCCCCTTACCTTCTGGGGGATGACTGCTCTGGGAGCAGCTGCAGGGGGGGATGGGGAGTGTGGGGATGGGGAGTGTGGGGATGGGGAGTGTGGGGATGGGGAGTGTGGGGATGGGGAGTGTGGGGATGGAGAGTGTGGGGATGGGGAGTCTGGGGATGGGGAGTGTAAGGATGGGGAGTGTGGGGATGGGGAGTGTGGGGATGGGGAGTGTGGGGATGGGGAGTGGGGGGATGGGGAGTGTGGGGATGGGGAGTGTGGGGATGGGGAGTGGGGGGATGGGGAGTGTGGGGATGGAGAGTGTGGGGATGGGGAGTCTGGGGATGGGGAGTGTAAGGATGGGGAGTGTGGGGATGGGGAGTGTGGGGATGGGGAGTGTGGGGATGGGGAGTGGGGGAAGGGGATCCCTGCTGGGGAGCTCTGTGGGCCTGCTTCCATTTCCTTGGATCTGGGCTATGCTGAGATCTGAGCTGGGGGCTCCATGTTCTACACTCATTCTGGCAGAGTTTTCCCCACTGTTGTTCCAAGTTGTAGTTGGTTCTCCCTGGGTTGGTAGGTCAGGAAACAGCTTCTGCTGTCAGAAGCCAGTGCCCCCAGGGATCCAGGTACCTTTGAGCTGTTACCTGAAGGCTGGAGCTCCTTTGCTTGCATTGGCACCTCCTCCAACCATGTGGGACAGAGCCTTCAGAAGATCTTCCAAGTTACTTTGGGCTGGAGAATTGCCTCACTGGATAATTCTGTGGGTTCTGTCTCTCAAAAATTTATTTAGAGTCAACATTTTAAGGTTTTTGAAATATTTTGGAGAGAGCTCCTAGGAAAGGCTGTTCTCCTGCCACCATCTTGACTCTACCCTCCAAATCCATATTCGTTTTTTGGTTTGTTTTTTTTTTTTTTTGCAAGGCAATGGAGTTAAGTGGCTTGCCCAAGATCAGACAGCTAGGTAATTAAGTGACTGAGGCCAGATTTGACCTCAGGTCCTCCTGACTCCAGGGCCAGTTCTCCATCCACTGTGCCACCTAGATGCCCCCAGACCCATATTCTTTATGGAAATTGGCTTATAATTTTCTTTCTCAGGTTTTGTTCTTCCTAGCTTGGGTATCATCACCATATTTACCATAAAAGAAATTTGAAGGACTTCTTTGCATAATTTTTTCCAATTAGTTTATATATTATTGAGACCAATTATTTCTTTTTGCAAGGCAAATGGGGTTAAGTGGCTTGCCCAAGGCCACACAGCCATATTAATTATTAAATGACTGAGGCTGGATTTGAACTCAGGTACTCCTGACTCCAAGGCTGGTGCTCTGTCTACTGTACCACCTACTGTACCACCTGAGATCAATTATTTTTTAAATGTTTGGTAGAATTCACTTCTGAATCCTTCTGGATCTGTACTTCATAGGAAGTATGTTTATGACATTTCCAAATAATTGATTAAACCATTCTCAAAATTATTTTTATTTCATCTTCATTGGTGGTGAGTTAATTTTTGATATAGGAGATTAACTTTTCTTCTTTTTCAATACAATTTAGTCAAATGATTTATCTATTTTATGTTTTTCATGAAATCAGGTCTAATTCTATCCATCAGTTAATAATTTTCTGATATTCAATTTTATAATCCTGCCTTTGATTTTCAGAATTTCCAATCTGGTGTTTATTTGAAGTTGTTAAATTTGTTCTTTTTTCTAGTTTTTTTTTAATAATACATCCAATTTACCTATCTTCTATTTATTTTATTGAGGTAAGCAATTGGAGATTTTTTTCTCCTAATCACTGCTGTGGTTGCATCCTGTTCATTTTAGTATGTCGTCATTCCCTTTAATAAAATTTTTGAATTTTCTATGATTTGTTCTTTGAACACTTGTTCTTTAGGATTAGATTATTTAGTTTCCAATTAATTTTTAATCTATTACCATGGCTTTTATTGAATAAATTTTTCACAATGGTACAAAAAGGGTGCTTTTAATATTTCTGCTTTTTTGCATATGGTTGTGCGATTTTTATGAACTAACACAGAGTGAATTGTTTCGTGAATGTGCCATGTACAACTGGGAAAAATGCATATTTCTTTCTATTGCCATCCAGTTTTGTAAGAGTTGAAGTTTACCATTTAGTGTATTTATACTGTTTATTTCCTCCTATAACTTACTTAACTTACTTTAAGGAATTTTGAATCCATAATTTTTCCTTGAAAAAAGAATTATATCAACTGTTGCAAGGTGAAAAAAGAACCAGAAAAACATTGTACACATCACAGAAATATTGCTTGATGATCAGTTGTGAATAACTTAGCTATTTAATCTCCCAATGTAGTGTCAAAGAAGTCAGGATGAAAAATGCTATCCATCTCCAGAGAAGGGACTAATGGAGTCTGAATATGGATTGTTGTATAGCTTTTTCTTTACTTTTTTTCCCTTTTTCTGTGCTTTCTTTCACATCATGAGAGATGGAAATATGTTTTTCCTGATTCTGCATGTATAACATGTCAAATTGTTTGCTTTCTCACTGGGAAAAAAAGGGAAGAAGGGAAAGAGAGAGAAATTTTGGAATTCAAAATTTGGAAAAGACTGTTTTGGGGAAAGGGCAACTAGGTAGCACAATGGCTAGAGCAATAGCCCTGGAGGCAGGAGGACCTGAGTTCAAATTTGGCCTCAGAAACTTAATAATTATCTAGTTTTGTGGCCTTGGGCAACTCACTTAATCCTATTGCCTTGAAAAAAAGGTAAACATAATGTCCCTACAAAAAAAGGCCTCAAGAAAAGTAAAGTGAAAATAAATTTTAAAAAGATCTACTTCAGACTGTGTTCAGATCATCAGTTCTGTCTTTGGGTTGGATAGTATTCTTTATCATAAATTTTTCAGAGTTCTCTTGGGTCACAGCATTACTGAGAAAATGTTGGTCATTCATAGCTGATCATCCTATAACATTGTCCTTACTTTGTATAATTTTGTACATTTCCAATTTCATCTGTTTATGTAAGTTTTTTTTTTTACTGAAAACATCCTGTCCATCAATGTCCATAACAGAACAGCATTTCATCTCAATCACATACCATGATTTGTTCAATTTATTCCCCAACTGCTGAGCATTCCTTCAATCTCTAGCTTCCCACCATCAGAAAAGAGCTGCTACAAACATCCCTATACATATAGCTTGTTTTCTATTTTCTTTAATTGTATTTATTTAAGGCAGTGATTTAAAGGGACTTACCCAAGGTCACACAACTAGGTGAATTAAAAGTGTGCATCCAGATTTGAACTCAGGCCCTCCTGACTCCAGGGCTGATGCTCTATGCACTGTGCCACCTTGCTGCCCCATATAACTTCTTTTCTTCCCATTTTTCCTCTCTTCTGGAATAGAAACCTGGCAGTGGCACTCCTAGGTCGAAGGGAAGGCAAGGTTTTAGAATCCTTTGTGCATTGTTCCAAATTATTCTACAGAGTTGTTGAATCATTTCACAACTCCTCAACAGTGCATCAATGTTTCGATTTTCCTACATCCTTTCACAATTTTTCATTTTTTTCATTCTCTTCTCTTAGACAAATCCAATAGGAATAAGGGAGTAACTTAGAATTGTTCCAACCTGAATTTTTCCTATCAATAGTGAGGTAGGAGGTTTAAAAAAATATTTAAATAAACTGCTTTGATAACCTCATCTGAAAACTGTTCACATCTCTTGATTATTTATTACTTGGGGAATGGCTCTTATTTTTTAAAATACATTTGACTCAGTTCTCTGAGAAATGAATGTCTTTTTCAGAGAAACTTGTTTCAATATTTTTCCTACAGGTATTACTGCTAACTGTATTTCACTCCATTCTATTTCTCTCCCTCCCCCATTTATTCTATTCTCTGTCTCTTCCCCCAGGCCCTCCTCAAAAGAGTATTGTTTCTGACTACCCATTCCCACTATCTTTCCTGGCTTCTGTCCCTTAAAACCCCCTCCCCTTCTCCCATCCTTTTTCTCTCTCTCCTATTTTCCTCTAAGATAAGTTAAATTTTTATACTCTAATATGTGTGAATATTATTCACTCTCTGACGCAATTGTGATGAAAGCAAGGCTCACTTACTCCCCCTCCTCTTTCCCCTCTTCCACTCCACTGCAAAAGTTTTTTCTTGCCTCATTTATGTGAATTAACTTAGCCCATTCTACCTCTCCTTTCCCTCTTTCATAGTACATTCCTTTCTCCCCCATTAACTCCATCTTTTTAATATATTATACCTTCAAATTCAACTCCCACCTGTGCCTTGTCTAAATATGCCCCTTCTAACTGTTCTAATAAACAAAAAATGGTTCATATGAGTTATCAGTATCAAGTTCCCATGTAGGAATACAAGTAGTTCAATATCATTAAATCCCTCATTATTTGTCCTCCCCTGGTACCTTCTCTATGCTTTACTTGAGTTCTGCATTAGAAGACAGAATTTTCTGTTCAACTCTGGTTGTTTCATTAGAAAGTTTGAAAATGACCTAATTCATTGTATATCCATCTTTTTTTCCTTAAAAGAGGATGTTCAGTTTTGCTGGGTAGTTGATTCTTGGCTGAAATCCAAGCTCTTTTGCCTTTAAGAATATTTTATTCTAAGCCCCATGATCTCTTAATGTAGAAGCAGCTAAATCTTGAGTTATCCTTACTGTAGCTCCATGATTTTTAAATTGTTTTTATTTGATTACTTGCAATATTTTCTTTATGCCTTGGGAGTTCTGAAATTTGGCTATAATATTCTTGGCAGTTTTCATTTTGGGATCTTATCCGGGAGGTGATTGATAAATTCTTTCAATTTCTATTTTACCCTCTGCTTCTAGAATATTCTAAGTGTTTTTCTGAACAATTTATTGAAAAATAATATCTACGCTTTTTTTTTTATTTTTGGTCTTGATTTTCAGGTAGTGCAAAAATTTTTTGTCTTTTGTATTTTTTTTTGTTTTAACATGTTAATTTTCCCTTCCATTTCTTATCCCAGTTCTTAATTTGATTTTTAAACTTGTTTCTGATCTCTTTTAAGAAATCTTTCTGAATTGGAGACAAATTTTATTCTCCTCTGAAGCTTAACTTATAGCATCCCTGCGGTCCTTTTCTAAGTTAGTATCCTTATCTCCAAGGCAACCTTCAATAGACACTTCTTTGCCCTGACCTTTTTTTTTTCATTTTTGGGATGTTTGTTTTCCCTAGGGTCTTGTGTTGGGGGAGGGGCTAGTATGCAAAACTTTGGTATTGAAAACCCTAAAGGCCTTGCTCAATGGAGTTAGGATATTGGGGGGGGGGTTGCCCAGTGAAGCAAGCACAAATGAACCAGAAGCTTCAGCAGGATAGTGGGGATGTCAGCTGTGCACCCCCTAGGCCTGGATCTGGGCTGTCCTTACCACAACTCAGTCCACTCACACCTAGGCCTTGGGGAAAGGTGTGAACACCTGGGGCTGTTTCTGTCTTTGTACTGGAGAAAGCCAGACCCTCCCACAGGAATGCAGAGGGCTCCACTAGGAACACTGGGGGCTTGTGGCTTCCAGTCCAGCTAAACTGATTGTCCTGGACAGCCACATTGAAACTGTCCCAATTCACCCTCAGCGGGTCACACCACAAAGTCTTCCACTCCTACTGCCATGGCTTTCAGGTTGGTCCCCTGACTCGCTTTGTCACTCATGCCCTGGGTCTCTTCTCTCTGCCTTGGGCAGACCCACTGCAACATGCACAGCAACCATACCACAGTAAAACTATCTCTTCAATCAGATAAAACAAACCTCAAACTCAGATGAATTATGGTATGTCTAGCCCAAGCATGGGAGAACTCTCTCAGGTAGAATGAGCATATGAAAACAAGGCATCCCAGGAACTATAAAGGTGCCTGAAGAAAACACTGTGGAGCTCTTAGAGCTTGGTCATTCAAAATTTCAAGGGTACCCGCTGCATTCTAGTTGTTGCCAAACATCCTCACTTTTGTCTTCCCACTGGACTTTGATGAGTCTGGAGAGAGAGAAAGAGAGAGAGAGAGAGAGAGAGAGAGAGAGAGAGAGAGAGAGAGAGACTGAGCATTCTTTGCATCTCTGCCTTATGTAAATCCAGTGCACACACCAGTCAAGATACCACCCCTGTGATGTCACAGATTCTTTTCTTAATAAAAGATGAACAACTCCTCCTTAAGTGCTGTAATAATAACAAAACTCTTGGAAATCACAATTATTATTTTTCCATATAAGAATGTAAACAAATAAAGATTATTAAATCCTTTATGATTTCATATTTTCCTTGTTATGCTTCTCAAGACTTTCATTTAAAAGTCAAATTTTCTTTTCAGTTCTGATCTTTTCATCAGGAATTCTTGAAAACCTTCAATTTCTTAGAATGACCCTGGAAGATTATACTCAGTATCATTAAGTAGGTGAATTTTATTCAAATACTAGCTCTTCTGAATGTCCAGAATATCTTTTTTTAGTGTAGTCAGTATTTTATTTTTCCCAAGATACATGTAATAACGATTTTAACATTCACTTTTGAAACTTCGAATTCCAAATTCTCCCCTTTCCTTTCTTCCACCACTTGTCTCCCATTGTGAAAACAAATAATTTGATATAGGTTATACATATGTAGTCATGCAAAACATTTCTATAACAGTCATGTTGTGAAAGAAAATATAAACCAAAAACATTAAGAAATATAATGAAAACTTAAAAAGTTTCCTTCAATTTGTATTCAGACACCTCTGTGATTTTTCTAGGGATGGATAATCATTTTCCACTTTTGGTCCTTCAGAGTTGTCTCAGATTATTATATTCCTCAAAATAACTGCCATTCATAGCTAATCATCTTACAATATTGCTGTTAATTTGTATACAGTACATTTTACTGTGCATCAACTCATGAAAGTTTTTCAGGTTTTTCTGAGAGCATTTTGCTCATCATTTCTTATAGTACAGTATTATTCCATCATATTCACACATCACAATTTGTTCAGTCATTCCCTACTCTATAGGTATGTCCTCAATTTCCAATTCTTTGCCACAAGAAAATAATTGCTAGAAGTATTTTTGTAAATTTAGATACTTTTTTATTTTCTCATTTCGGATAAAGACTACTTGTGGTATTGCTAAGACAAAGGGTACATGTGGTTTTAAAGAATTTTGGACATAGTTTGAAATTATTCTATAAGAGGTTTGAATCAATTCACAACTCAACCAATAATGCATTAATGTATCATTAAATCCCCTCTACCATTTGAAATTTTCCTTTTGTATCTGATTAGAAAATTGAATAGGTATGAAGTAGTACTTCAGTATTATTTTAAAATTTGCATTTCTCCAATCAATAATAAGTTACACTGTTTACTTTTTAAATGGTAATGAATAACTTTGATTACTTTATTTGAAAATTATTGATACCTTTTGAGCACATCAGTAGGGTAATTGCTTTTAATTTTACAAATTTGACTCATTTAGCTATAATGTTTGGGAAATAAGATTGTTTTAAGAGAAATTTGTTTCAGAATTTTTTTTAAGTTAATATTGCTAACTGTATTTCCCTGAGGTTTATTCTTCCCCAGTTTCTTCTATTCTCTCTCTCTTTTCACCTTTTACCATCCTCAAAAGAATTTTTCTTCTCAGTATCCTCTTTACCAGTTTTTTCTCTTTTCTTTTACCACCTTTCATTATGCCCCTCTCCTTCTATTTGCCTGTACAGTAAGATAGATTTCTATACCCAATTGAAAGTGTTTGTTAATGCCCTCTTTAAGTCAATTATGTTGAGAGTGAGCTTAATGCATTCCCATCCTCTTTCTTCCTCTTTTCCTTCTCTGTTAAAACTTTTTCTGCCCTTTTTATGTAAGAGAATTTACCCCATTTTACTTCTCCTTTTCTCTTGGTATATTCCTTCTCACACTTTAAAGTTTATGTTTTTAGAAATCATACCTTTCAGATTCAACTAATTCCTGTGACTTCTGTCTAAATACACTCCTTACTGACCTAATATGTAAAGAAAAGTTCTTATGAGTTATCAGTATAATCTTCCCATGTCAGAATGTAAGCAGTTAACCATATTAAATTCCTTAAGATTTCTCTTTCCTGGCTTTCTCTGCTTCTCTTCAGTCTTGTATTTGAAAGTCAAATTTTCTTTTCAACTTTGGGCTTTTATCAGAAAAGTTTGAATGTGCCCTATTTCATTGAGTGTCTATTTTTTTCCTCTCAAAAAAATATGCTCAATTTTGTTGAGTAGTTGATTCTTCACTACAATACAAATTCTTTTCCCTTCTGGAATATCATATCTCAAGACCTCCTCTTACATTAATGTTGAAGTTGCTAAATTTTGTGTTAACCTGATTCAAAAATACTTAAATCAATTCTTTCTGACTGCTTGCAATGTGTTCTTCCTATTCGGGGAGCTCTACAATTTTGCTATAACTTTTCAGGGAGTTTCATTTTAGGATCTCTTTTAGGAGGTAATCAATGCATTCCTTCTATTTGTATTTTACCCTCTGGTTCTAAAATATCAAAACAGTTTTCCTTGAGAATTTCTTGAAAGATGATGTCAATCCTCTTTTTATGTTATCATGACGTTCAGATAATTTTTAATAGTTTTAAAATTAACTCTCTTGGTTCTTATTTTCAGGGCTACTATGTTTCTCATTAAATAGTTCACAATCTTATTTCTTTTTTTCATTTTTCTGTTACTTAATTCCTCATGAACTCATTAATCTCCATTTACTCAATTCTAATTTTTAGGAATTTTTTCATCAGTGAATGTTTGAAGTTCTTTTTTTCCACTTGATCAATTCTACTTTTGAAGGTTTTTCTCTTCATTGATTTTTTTGTATCTCTTTTACCATCGGACCTAGTATGTTTTTAAAGGTATTATTTTCTTTGGTATTTTTTGTTTCTCTCTTATCAGACTGATGGCTCATTTTTTTCATGATTATTTTGCACCAATTTCATTTCTCTTTCTAATTTTTCCTCTTCTTCTCTTACTTGATCTTTACAATTCTTTTTTATCTCTTCCAATTCATACTTTTTCTTGGAGGCTGTGCTTGTGGGATCTTGGGCTCTCTTATCATCTTCTGAGTGTATTTTGATCTTCCTTGTCACCATATTAACAGATCAGAATGTTTTGTTCACTATTTGCTCATTTTTCCAACCCATTACTTATTTTAACTGTTAAAGATGGACTCTGCTTCCAGGGTAGAGGGTACACTGTCCCAGGGATTTTGTACATCTATATTTCAGTTTACCTTTTTATGTTTCACTTGTATTAGAAAGTCAAATTTTCTGTTCATCTCATTTTTTTTTGCAGAAAAGTTTGAAATTCCACTATTTCATTGAATGTCCATTTTCCCCCTGAAAGAATAAGCTCAGTTTTGTTGAGTAGTTGATTCTTGATTGTAATCCACATTCTTCTGCCTTCTGGAATATATATCCCAGTACTTTAATGTAGAAGTTGCACAATGTCTAGTTTTCATTTCTTCCAAAGTACTTTGATCTAAGATTTGCTATGTTTACTACCCTCCATGCTTTGGTCTATCAGTAACCATTAATAGTCTCTTCTGCCCTGGAATTGTGAAGCAGAACCCCACTCCTCTGAAGTTCCTAGGTCTAGTGTACTATTACTCTTCTTCGTCCTGGGACTGCCACTGAAGACTGCAATTTGGATCTGAGTATGGAAAAAAAATAACAAAGTCCTGACTTAGTGTGAACAGAAACTCCTATAAATCTCTTTCTGAACAGTGGTTCAACCTCTTTACTGTCTATGGGCACAGAGTTCTAAAATAGCTGCTGCTGCTACTGCTGCTTCGGTGCTTCCGAGGTCTGCTCCTGGTTCTGAGACCAGAGCTATGTTTATGTGACCTGGGCTACACTCTATTCCTCTGTTATGGGGCAATGGACATTTCCTGCTGATGTTCTGAGTTGTCTTGGGCTGGAAAATTGTTTCACTCTATCTTTTTATAAATTCTAGGGCTATTGAATTCATTTAGAGTAACTATTTAAAGGTATTTGGAAGAGTATAGGGGAGAATTCTGAAGAGTTCCTTCCTTTATTTAGCTATCTTGGGTCTGAATTCAAAAATATCATATTCTAATCCTTTTGTTCCTTTAGAGTAGATTAACTTGCTAAATCTTGTGTGATCCTGATTATGAATCCATGATTATTAAATCATCTGCTTCTGACTGCTTGCAGTACTTTTTCCTTGAACTGGTAGCTCTGAAATTTGGTTAAAATATTAGAGTTCTGGGGAGTGGGGGTCATTTTAGCAACTTTCAGGAGATAACACATTTTTTCTTTCAAGTCTTCTGGTTCTAGAATTTTAGCTCAATTTTTCTTGATATTGTCTTGAAATATGATGTTTATGGTCTATTTTGATGATGGCATTCTTATAATCCAATAATTCATATAATCACCTCCCCTTGGTCTATTTTCATGTTCATTTTATCAATGAGATTTTTCACATTTTCCTATTTTTTTCATTCTTTTGACTTTGTTTCATTGTATCTTGATGTCTTGTGGAGTCATTACTTTCCACTTCCCTAATTCTAACTTTTAAGGAATTATTTTCTACAGTGAGCATTTGTTTCTTCTTTTCCATTTGAATAATTCTATGTGTTTTTAGGAGATATTTTCATCAGTGAATTTTGGTACATTTTTCTCTGTATTGCCAATTTTTTTTGTTTTAAGGAAATTTTTTCTATATTAAATTTTATACCTTTTATTACTATTTGACCTAATCTATTTTCAATATATTATTTTCTTCAGTATGTGTGTGTTCCTCCATTAACAAGTTGTTGACTCTTTTATGCCTAATTTTCTTGCATCACTATCATTTTTCCCATTTTTTCACTCAATTTCTCTAATATAATTTTTGAGATCTCCCAGGAATTTCTTTTTTATTTATTTTTATTCATATGTACATGTATATTTTTAAGTCACAAAATTTCCTTCCACCCTCCCTTTCCCCATTGTACATACATATTTTGGGAAGCACCTATGCTCACCACTATACCACCAATGCATACATACATATTTTGGATATACATGTTTACATATTAGTAATTTTTGTTATGAGGAATTAGGATTATGGGAAAGCGATACATAAGAGATAATTTTTTATAAAGTATTCAACAGATTCTAAAGGGTTGGTTTTCCTTTTTTTGTTGGCGTTTTTGTTTTGTTTTTGTTCCTCTGGATGGGGATAACATTGTCCATAGTCAGTCTAATACAGTTGTCCCAGCTCTCTGAACTGCTGAGAGGAGCTGTTTCGATCAAGGTTGTTCATTTCACAGTGCTGTTGTTGATGTGTACATTGTTATTTTGGTTCTACTCTCTTTGCTCAGTATCAGATTCCATAAGTCATTCCATGTTTCTCTAGAATCTGATCATTTATGGTTTCTTATAGAACAATAATATTCCACAGTATTCATGTGAACTTGTTTAGCCATTCTCCAAATGATAGGCATCCCCTCAATTTCCAATTCTTTGCCACTACAAAAAAAGCTGCTATGAAGATTTTGGAACATGTAGGACTTTTCCGTTTTATTATAATTTCTTCTGGACCAGGAATTTCTTTTTCAGTCTGACACCAATTCAAAATTTTCTTTCAGTTTTCCTTGCAGTTATTTTGATTTTCTTGTCATCTTATGGTCAGTTCATTCTTTCATTCATTCATTTTGTTTGATTATTTGTTTATTCATTTATTGATTTATGTTTGATCATTTTCCAGTTTATTTCTTCACTTTTAAATTTATGCTTAAATTAAACTCTGTTCTCATGGTAAAGGGGGTATTGCCCCAAGCTTAAAGTCTTTTATTTGTTTTTTGTGTTTGTGTGTGTTTGTTTGTGTGTGTGTGTGTGTGTGTGTGTGTGTGTGTGTGTGTGTGTGTGTAAGTGCTCCTGGTTTCTGAAACAGTTTTGGAGTTTGTAAGTTTTGGGTGCTATCAGGGTAGTATTATGTAAGGAAAGGTGTGGCCACTGATCTCCCTGCTTTGTTTCCCTGTAGCCACAAATTCTAACTTTTCTCTTGGGACTGTGACAGGATTCCAATCTCTTCTGTAGCCACAATCACTATTACTCTTTTCTGTCTTGGCATTGAGACTAGAGTCTCCATTCCCTTTCAAGCAACTGCAGTAACTCTTCTCTGCCCTGGGATTGTGACTAAGGGTCCACTCCCCAAGAACGACAAGTATAAGTGTACCTCTTTGCCCTGAGACTGTGCTCCAGAACTGTGCATGAATAGTGCAATAAGGAACTGAAGTAAATAAAGGTTATCCTGTAATCTCTTGCTGATTAGTTGTCTTCACCTTATGTTATATAGGTTAAGAAGTCACAAAAACCCAGCAATTACCTCCCAAACCTGGTAATAGTACTGCAGAATACTGGCTATACTCCAGGCCAACCACCAGTCAAATGAGGCAGATTTTTCTTGCTAACTTCCTAAGTTTTCTTGGACTGGAAGATTGTTTCATCTAATCTTTTCTTGGATCCACTCCTTCAAAATTGAATTTGAGGCTTTCTTTTAAAGTTGTTTGATGGAAACTTGAGAGAACTCAGGTGATTTCCTACTCCTTTTCCACCATCTTGTCTCCCCAATATCACTTTTTAATATCAATATAATTTTATCAGAAAGATTCTTTCTATATATGCTCAAAGAAATAGATCAATTCTGTTAAATTAATTTTGTTCAGTGCATACTTACATTTGATGTTACATTGATTTTTTTTTAGTCAGGTACTCAATTTAATTCAATTCAACAAATTTTAAGTCCTTACTACAGGCAAGATACTACTAGTTGCTTACCAATAGAATAATGACCAAAAAAGTCCCTACCATGTAAATTTTATTGAGGAGATTTAATTTTTAAAAAGATAAATACATTGACTTTTATATGGGAAAGAGGCCTAATACTAGAAAATTTAAGCTAGGTGGTAGAGGATAGAGAGAACTGGACTTCCTCAGTTCAAATACCACCTTTTACTTTTACTTTCTGGGTAACCCTGGAAACGTCACCTAATTCTGTTTTCTAGAGTTTCCTCATCTATAAAATGAGTTGGAAAATTAAATTACAATATTGGTAAAACAAGCCATGGAAGTTATGAAAACTCAGACATTACTAAAAATATCTGAAAGGCAGCAGTAAGACAAATTATTGATTTTTTTTTCTAAGAGGCAGAGATCAGGACAGAAGATATAAATTTATTGTTACATTCCTGTTGATATAATCTCATGCAGTACAGTGTAATGGGAAAAGGCACTGAATTGGGAGTCAGGACTATGAATTCATTTCCCAATCGATAAATTGGGAATAGACAGTTTTCAAATGAAGAAATAAAAGCTAAATATAATCATATGGAAAAGTGCTCCAAATCATTATTGATTAGAGAAATGCAAATTAAAACAACTTTGAGGTATCACCTCATATTGGCTATAACAAATTGGCTAATAAGAGACAAAAGGGAAAATGATCAATGTTGGAGAGGTTGTGGGAGGATTGGGACATTGATGCATTTCTAGTGGAGTTGTGAACTGGTCCAACAATTCTGGAGAGCAATATGGAACTATGCCCAAAGAGCAATAAAAATGTTCATATCTTTGACCCAACAATTCCAATTTTAGATCTATATCCAGCAGAAATCATAAAAAATGGGGAAAATCACTCATGTTTCAAAATATTCATGGCAACTGTTTTCATAATGGAAAAGAATTGGAAGTTGAGGTGAACTCCATCAATTGTGGAATTGTTAAACAAGTTCTGGGAAGTGAGTACTATAGAATATTATCCTTCTATAAGAAACCATAATTGGTCAGACTATAGAGAAGCATGGAAGGAATGAGAGGATCTGATACTGCTTGAAGGAAGCAGAACCAAGAGAACAATGGACATATTAACAACAACATTGTGAGATGATCAGCTATGATGGATACAGCTCCTCTCAGCAGTTCAGAAAGCTAGGATAACCCTATTTTGGACAAGGCTATTTCCATCCAGATGAAGAAAAATAAAACAAAATAAACAAAAACAAAACAGAATCCTTCAGAATCTGATGGATACTATATTCCCTTAAATCCTTATTCCTCATACTAAAAATGACTAATCTGTAAACATGTTTAGCACAAATGTGTATGTACAATATTAACCTGACTGTTTGCCATTGAGGAAAGTGGGGTGGGAAGGAAGAGTGGAAGGAAATTTTATAATATAAAAACATACATAGGCATATAGATGAATGTTAGAAAACTTTCAAAACATGTATTTAGAAAAATAAAATATCAGTTAACATTTTTTTTCAAAAAGGACTGAGTTGGGGCAGCTAGGTGGTACAGTGGATATAGCACGCCCTGGAGTTAGGAATGTCTGAGGTCAGATCCTCTTTCAGGCACTTAATAATTGCCTTGCTGAGTGACCTTGGGCAAGTCACTTAACCTTATTGCCTTAAATAATTTCTTATTTAGAAAGGCCTGAGTCCAAATCTCATCTTTATCATTCCTTACCTTTTTGACCTTGACTAAGTAACTTTATTTTGTCTGCTTTACTGGTAAAATGAGATAATCAAATTAGATGATTTCTGTAATATCTTTAAGATCCAAATCTATCATCTAATCGTACCTTTAGAGAAAATATATAATATATATATATATATATATATACACAACAGGGAATTCTTATAATACCTTTTAAAAGGACAGTGCTAAAAGGACAGATAACTGTATTAAAGATTTTCATAGATTTGGTATTCTTTGTAAAGAATGAACATTTGTTCACAAAATTGCCAACCTCAACATGTTGAATATTCAGTTCCCAATTTCTTATTGAAGGGCACCATTTCTAGTATTAAAGGATTTTCATTTTAAGACTTTGAACAAATTGAATTTCAAATATCAAAATGACATTTTGGTTACATGAATCATCATCATCATAAAAACCATAAAATGACTAAAGATTAAGTTGAAAAAAGGAAAAAAATACTGGCATCTGAAATTCAAATGTATCATAGACTTTGGTTTTGACTGATGTTGTAGACAATAGTTATTTCTTCCATATTGTAGGGGTTAGGGATAGTGCTAAAGGGACCTAAAGTACATAAAGGTTTCTCTATAAGCCATGTTAAATTCATTTACCCTCCCTGTGTACCAACCAAGTAGTCTGATTATTTTAAACTTTTATAGTAATTTATTGCATGCTATTTGTAGCTTTTACAAAATTCCCCTAAAATTTCCATTTTGGTTTCTTTTGCAGAACCAAAATATTCAAAACCATAATGGGAAAAAGACAAGAGTGTATAAACATATATATTCTCAGATGTAAGTGTGTATATATACATGGACATACTACATGCATGTAAATATGTGTATTATATATATCATATTATATAAAAAGTGATTATAATCATGGATTTTATTTTATTTTTAAATTTTTTATTTACTTAAGGCAATGGGATTAAATGACTTGCCCAAAGTCACACAGCCAGGCAATCACTAAATGTCTGAGGCCTGATCCAAACTCGGGTCCTCCTGACTCCAGGGTCAGTGTTCCATTCACTGAACCACCTAGCTACCCCAGATTTTAGTTTTAAAAGAGATGTTAGAGACCCAATCTATCTCCATTTCACATATCATAATAGTGAGGCCCAGAGTTGTCATCAACAGTCATTTATTAATTGGTAACTATGGGAAAGTACTTTGCTAAGCTCTGGTAATGCAAATTCAAACAAAACTTCCTACTGCCAAAAGTAGAATATAATCCAATATTCTAATGTGGAAAGAGATCACATTAAAAGAAGAAAAGGGGAAAAGGGGAGTAATGTGACTAGCTTCTGATGACAGAGGAAGTTGCCAAGCTAGGATTTCAAATGAGGAACAAATAGCTCAAATCCTAATCTCTTCCTATTATGTATGTTGCCTTTCTTTTCTTTCCCTCATGCCTGTCTCTTCAATTTCCTAATTTTGCCTTTCTTGCAGAATATTAGTTGTCTATGGCGACCATGGGATTCCTTTTGTATACACCATAGCAGGTTACTGATTGGGCATAATCTTCAAATCCCTTGCTATTCTTAGCTGTGCTCTGCTTCAAGAAGGTGCTGACAAGTGTCTTTATTCAGACTAGCTGTAACTTCCCTCTCCCCTCATTCTAAGGTGGAACTTCCCCTAAGTCTCATCATTTGAAAGTTTGAGAGAAAATTGCTTCTTGGTTAGACTTTCATGGGCAGTATTATGCAAGTCACCTAGGGTGAGGGTTACTGGGAAACTTATATGAGGTTTGGAAAGGTAGCAACCAAGAGCAAAGAGCATCAACAACACTGGCTCTTTGTGGTTTATGATCTTACTATTAACTATTATCCTTTACTAGTTTTGGAAGGAAATTCCTTTATTCTCCTTTAGTCATTAATTTCTGAAAAAAAGCTTTCACCATTTTATTTTTCTTAAAATAGCATTAATTGAATTGGGTTGTAGAAATAATGCAAAAAGTAATATAGAAAAATTTTAATTACAAATTATATCTTCTTAATGGCAAATGAAACCCTTTCCCATTGTAATCAAAAGACCCACTTCATTCCCCCCTCCCCAGAGCTTCTTCCTATCTGAGACTGCCTTCTTAATACATCTTCTCACTATCTTCAACTGATCTGAAATACCAGAGCATCATTCCCCACTCTCAGGTTGCCACCCTCTTATTGTTCTCGCACACATTTGTTAAGTCCCTTATCACTCTTATCCATCATGGTAGAAGGCTAAAAGTTCTGGGTTTGGCATATTCTTTGTAGTGGCACAATTATAGCCTTGGTTGAATCATCCTTTCCATTGCTATTCTCCTTCAAACTTCCATATTCACACATCTCCCAGCAATAGAACCATTTCATCATATGACAGCATTCTGAGCTGCTTCTCAGCTTAGAATGAATTGTTGATAAATAGATGATCCTAGGATTCTTATAAGATAGAAAAATATTAGGAATACTTGTTGTTGCTGGTCTTTTGTTTTTGAAAAGGACCATGACATCAGGAAGGAAATGCCATGACAAGCACATGAATTGGCTTTGAATGAGGGGGCTGTGCTGAGGCACCAATCTCTCTTTCTTCTCCAGAGCCATCTGCGTCCAGAGGCCGGATAAGAATCAGGATGACTCGAGATGGCCCTGGATGAGGGGCAATAGGAGTTGTGACTTTCCCAAGTTCACAAAACCAGTAAATGTCAAGTGTCTGAGGCCGGTTTTAAACTTAGGTCTCCTGATGCAAGGTTCAGTGCCTAGCCACTGTACCATCTACTCGTCACACAGTAGCAATCATCAAACATTCCCTGAAGTCCTATTAGACAAATAGATTGGAAAAAGTATTAGTTAAAATACAAATTAATGTACTGTGACACTAAACAACTTACCTAGGTATTCATTATCAACAAAAACTTCTGATATATATTTCCTAAAATTATATCTAATTGACATTGGAAATGGGTGATAGAAACAATGTGAAGAAAGCAGGTGATTTCTTTTTCTTTAAGAACTGTTATCTAGCTGAAGGAAATGGGTCTCTATTTTGTTTTCTCAACTATATAATGGAGATAATACTATTAACTTCATCGCAGAATTGTTGTAATGGCATAAAAAGATAATACATGTAAAGTTCTTGCAATTTTTATAGTTGTATTTTTCCCACTCATTTTCTTGTTAAAGTTTCCATATTTCCAATTATCATGCATTTACTTAGCCATTTACTTAAACTCATGGTACAGTGAAAGTTACTTGAAGTTAGGGACTTTTTTTTTGTATGGTATCTCCAGCTCATGATTCTATATACATGTTGAATAAAAAAGTGGTTTAGATAGTCACATGAAGCATATAAAAGTTAATTGATTTGCCCAGGGTAACAGAGCTAATAAAGAATAAAGTGTTTGAAGCTTTTTGATGTCCAATACCTTTTTACCCCATGAATTGTGGCACATTACCTTTAATTAGACTCCTACCTGGACAAAATTGCATTTCATAAATTTGTGATACAGTAGTAATGATTTTCTTTCCTATAATATTTTCTATTGTTATTACCAAAAAAAGAGCCAAGTGTTTTATTTCTTTTGGAAACTCCTTTTGATGTTAAAATAAAATTTTATGACTGTGATAAGCCTTTTGACATTATCTCAAAATAGAAATAATCAATTGTTCCATAGCTATATGACTTCATAAGAATACATTTTTTTACTCATTGGTTTAAATCTCTGTCATTAATATCAATTTAATTAAGTAGCATCATTTCAATGTCAGCATAACCAGATACTTTATATGATTGAGGCTATGATATGACACACTAAAACAAAATAATTTCATGTAAATTATGAACTTTCCAATCACCCTTCATAATTTAATGAATATTATTGTTTTCATCAATAGATCCACTATGTCAGAGAGTTGAGGGTTTGTTAGGATTCCATAACTGTAAGTTTGATAATGTTCAACTAGTAGGGTTTAATCAATCTGTGAGAAAGCTCTTTGTCTGTTTGTGTGTGTGTGTGTGTGTGTGTGTGTGTGTGTGTGTGTGTGTGTGTGTGTCAGCCTTGATGCTGTCAAATCTTGTTGATTCTAGGGGGGAAATAAAGAAAGCTATTAGGCATCTAAGAAAGAAGATGATGAGTTTGCCTTAAAGGTCTTCTGAGGAAGTGGCAAAGTCCAAAGCTTTCTGTCTTTTACAGTGAACTTCTATGTATCAGTTGTTATGGAGTATAATTCCTTATTACCTTTTTTTTCTAATCTAATAAGAAGGATGCAAGTATTTTCCTGGACCTTATTGCACCTTTATGAGTCTGACCCCTTCACAGTTTATACCAACATTGCTAGTTTTTATCTAAAATATGTCAGGAATGGGCCAGGTAATGGGCTCACTTCTAAAGATCCGTAAAGGAGAATCTTTTCATGGGCAACAACAGAAGAATTCTATTAGTCCATGGAGCTCATGAATCGTTTGTATGTCTATGCCTGTGTGTGTGTGGCAAACACAGTATGCCAAAGCACCTGATATAATTTCAACTTCTAGATAAATTCAGATATGTAGACATAGATGTGCATCTGGTAATTGGAATATATATATATATATATATATGTACATATGTATATAATATATATTAATTTATAATTATGTATAAATTCTATACATTTACAAGCAGACACATCAATCATACACATGTGTACACATACATCAGTCAACTGATCTATAAATTAAGGATTTGTGCCACATACTTTGTTACATGTCTTAGTAAAATCATATGTGTATACACAATATGCAGAAACACAAGAATATGTTATACACATAGAGACAGAGTACTTATAAACATTCTTATATATATATATACCTGCAACATGCATACAGTGTATGTTGGTTATTATTTGTAACAGTGGAGTGAATTCTTGCCTAACTATATTGTCATCATGGACTTTTTTAAGTAGGGAAAGGAAGAAAGTCTAACCTTTCTTATTCTAGGAAAGTATAATGTATAGTTTTTCCCTTTCCACAGGAATTTTTTTCTTTTTTTAATTAAAGATTTTATTTATTTTGAGTTTTACAATTTTTCCCTTAATCTTACTTCCCTCCCCCTGACCCCAACAGAAAGCAATTTGTCACTTTACATGAAATTTTTTTTAAGAAAAAGGCACTTAATAAATTTTCATTTAGTGAACAACAGAAAATTTGCTTAAATGATAAGAATTTTCTCATACTTTGATATATTATTTTCTGAGTCATACAGAAAATGATATAGCAGTGGTGGTGGTAAGAACCTCTAAAATAATCTCAGATTTTTTTCAGTTGAAGAATTCTTAAAAGTTTATTTCACTTTAAAATGGGGGAAATTTCTTATTAATTATCAGCTCTGCTCTCTTCCCCTCTCACCTCTGAAAGTTCTTTGCTCCTTGCTTTTATATGTATACTATATAAATAATGTATTTTCTTGCAAATTGTTTTGCTGATCCAAAGTATTAAACTTGAAAAGACAACAAGCCAAGACCAAAGTGGAGGGAGGGTTGGTGCATGATTTTCTCTTTGCAGATGACTATGCACTCAGTGCAGCTTCTGAAACTGAGATACAGCATAGTATGAATAGATTCTCTGCTGTTGTAACTCATTTTGGCCCAACAATTAGTACCAAGAAAACACAGATGCTCCATCAGCCTGCATCACAACATCCATATGTGGAACCTTTGATTACAGCAAATGGAGAAGTAGTACAGACTGTGGATGAGTTTCCTTGGCAGTGTATTTTATAGGGAGAAACACATTGATAATGAGGATGAAACAACACATTGCCAGAATTAGCTCAGTGTTTTGGAAGACTCCAAAAGAAAGTTTGGGAAAAAAGAGATAATAGTCTGATTACTAAACTGAAGGTCTATAGAGCCATTGAGTTGACCTCATTGTAGCATGCCTGTGAAACCTGGACAGTTTACCATTGTCAGGAGAGGAAACCGAATTGCTTCTATTCAAATTGTCTTAAGAAGATGCTGAAGATCTCTTGGCAGTACAGAATGCCAGACATTGAGGTCCTTTCTTCAGTTAAATTGTCAAACATCAAAAGGTTGCTGCAGAGAGAACAACTCCAATGAACTGCTTGCTTTATTTGAATGCCAAATATATGCTTGCTTTTATTTTATGGAGAACTCATAGAGGGCAAGCACTCATAGAGGGGTCAGAAAAAACAATATAAGAACACTCTCAAGGTCTTGCTCGAGAACTTTGGAACTGATTGTGCATCATGGGAGACACTGTCACAGACTGTGCAGCTGCTGAGAGCCGCTCGAGTGAGTTTGGGTTAGAATGTCAGTTAGGACTAAAAAGCCTAAGCTCTGGTGACCCTTGAGCTGAAGGCTTTCCACAGAATTCTGATTTGATAAGACAACTGCATCATTCATGACCTCATCTGTTGATAGCCCTGTTCCCAAGCTTCTTGACCTGGGCTACATCCTGTCAGGTTACATCCTGCCCAAATTAGAGTTATATCATTATTTTTATCCTGTATGCAAATGTGTGGTTTTCTGCTATAAAGAACTATTTGATACTATCAATATACAGTTCTGCTAGTTGTCCTGCTAGCATCCCCACCCAACCATACTCATGTTTCTTTTCTCTCCTTAGCCAAATTAATCCCAGGTGGACAGGAGGAGCTCAACATCAGAGAGCAGAAGCAGCTCAAAAAAAAAAAAAAACCATGAACAGGTTTAGAGAACCCACCACAAGCATTTAATGAGCTTTTTGTGCCTAACCTGTGGTAGAGCATTTTGATCTTCTATTGTCCTGACAAATAGTTGGACATCCTGTAACTTGTCTCTGAGATAGTGGTAATGTGTGGGTATTCTTCAATAATGATAATGATGATGTTTGTCCTCTGTTCTCGAAGAAGACTATGGCATCAGGAGGGTGATGCCATGACAAGTATGTGAATTGGATTGGAGTTAAGTGAATGTTATGCTAAGTCACCAGTCGTACTTTCCCCTTCTAGTCATCTGAGTCCAGTGGCTGGATTTGCATAAGGATGGTCAGAAATAGCCTTGTTTATGAAACAATCAAGATTAAATGACTTGTCCAAGGTCACATAGCTAGTAAGTGTTTGAGACTGGATTTAAACTCAGATCCTCCTGACTTCGTGACTGATGCTCTTCTCACTGTGCCAACTAGCTGACTTTTCAATAATGAAGGACAAGAATCAGCCTACCATTAAATCAGAAATAAATATGTCATATTTCTTGAGGAATATAATACATGTAAATGCCTCTTCATATAAATTTAGCACTTTCAGAGAATGTGTTAAATCTATTAATTACATAATTAAGGTTTCACCCAAATGCTAAGCATATACTTAGGAAATATAATGCTTTTTAAATAACTAGCAAATCACATTTCTATTTTAAGAATTACACAAAATTTTCTTCCCCACAAATGGAGAGGAAGATACTACAAGCATTATTCTTTGCTTTTATAAGGGGGAAAAAGTAGTTTTAAAAGGATTAAATGACTAATCTTGGTCAAGCAACTAGGGCTAAATATGTGTTCACCTGTTTTCAGGTGGTAGTAAAAAGAGTTGCAGAAGCAGAAATAGTTGTAGAATGATTAGCAAGATTGATTCCCTCCATTTAAGTCTTCCTCCCAGGTCTCATTGTAATAACCTGATCTATTATTTTTTTTTTGTTTTAATGCCAACTCAACAGTACATTGAGTCTGATAGGTATTGTAACTGTCTATTTTCTAAGGAGACGCCAAACAGAACTCAGTCACACTCATCACAAATGATTGGCAAGGTGATGAACTTGTTAGTCATAAGTTTCAGAACATCTTAGAGGAGTTTAACTTGCATTTGTGTAGGAGATGACCACACATTTGGAATTTTCAATGTTCTTGTTTTTTTCTTTATTTTCAAAGAGGGTAATCAATGACATCAAAGAATGATTTCTTGACTCTTACATGAATTGGATGTATGTGAGGTAAAGTTGCACCAAGTCATCAGCCTCACTCTCTTTCCAGAAACAACAAAGTCCAGTGGCATGATAAAAATCAGCATGATTACCAATACCCTAAAAGAAGTGGATGATTTTGGAATCTTCCATATCTGACCAAGTGCAAAGTACATCATAGCACCTGTTTCAATTACCTGTTTGGTTATTGGAACAAATTATTCTTATTCATCCATTCAGCTGGGGGAATTCTTTATATGCTTGTAGCAGACATCTCCCTAACCCAAATTATGGTTTTGAGGGAAGTTGGTTACCCTCATCTTACTCTAGTTCATCTGCAAAGATGGATTCCTAGTGTATAGTATTAGATGCTTGGAAATTTCAAATATAGGTAAGTCTATGTAAATATTTTAAAGTGTTAGAAATACCAGAATACTTTTGCAAGGCAAAGGGGTTAAGCGACTTAGTGTCAAAGTCATACAACTGGGTAATTATTAAGTGTATGAAACTGGATTTGAACTCAGGTCCTCCTGACTCTAGGGTTCTGCTTTATCTGCTGTGCAACTGTGACCTTTCTATGATATAGGTAAATGTTCATGTACTTGGACTGGGGTACTATAAGATAAGCAAGCAAGAATGGATTGCAATCTAATGGAATTTCAGGTGGATAAGTATATAAATCCATTGGATATTTCAGTTTTGTGACAAAGAGGGGATATAACAATAGCTAAAATTATAGCCTCAGGATTAGGAAAAATGAGTTCAAATTCTGCCTGTGTTACATACTGATTATGTAATCCTAAATCAGACACTTACATTTTCATTGTCTTGAATGAGACAAAATGTTTGAGTTGATTGGGATTGTTGCTAATATGTTTTCCTTTTAATTGAGTATTTTACTATACCATGGAAATATCAGCACCAAATTTAAAAGAAAATAATAATAATAATAATAATACATCTATGTATTCTCTCCAATTTTCTAATCATTTGCGGTAACACTGAAGTGTATTAAGACTTCATTTTTTCCTATACAAACATGATATAGAAGTATTGACAACCCATCCCCAAACTCCAATTTGAACTGTAATTTCAAAACCATTTCATGTTGTGGTTTAATGATTTGAGAGCGGATTGACTGGAGCAATTGTGAGATCAGATTTTATGCTTACATAGGTTTCACATTATTGTAGGACATGGCACAGTACTCTATTAAGCCAAAAGTAAAAAAGCACATTTTTTAAATAGCCTCTAACACCAAGATATGAAGGCAGAAGAGATAGGAATTATAAAAAAACATGAGTCAGAAACACTTTCTTTTCTTATAATGCACACACACACATATGAAGCACATCTGCAATGATTCTTTATCTGCTATCTCTTTCAGAATCCTTGTGAAAATGAAAACTGTTTTAAAAAGATTTCAGGATGACACATCTAATCAACAAAAATGAGAGATTGATAAAGTTGGGAATAATATAATCAAATTCTCTGTTTTCTTTTGATTCTAATCTTGTAGACTAATGTTTTAATAGTGCATTTAACCTTTAAAAATGTCATTTCTTGAAGGTGATAAGAAGATGATGGTCATGCTCAGAAAATATGTTTCTGGCAGCAGTAATGTAATTAGGTCCCTCAGTTTTTGGAATCTTTGTTTTTTATATTGTTATTCTCTGTTATTGAAGATGGGCAAGATTAACGACAAGCACCTCTCCTAATTGTCATTTGGGAAGCTCATTTTTGTATTGTCAGTGAAAAACAAAATATCCAAGTCCCATTTCCTTTGATATATTTGTTAACAAATGTATCAATAATTAGCAAGATAATAAAATATTATTGCTTATGTTCTAGAAAAAATCCAACTCTAAGTTTATATGCTTTGTATATTTGTGAATATATAGCTGTATGAATTATGGTATAGATTTTCAAAAACTGGAATATTTGGAAGACATCTTTATGAAATGAAATAAGCCATGGCAAATCAATATTTAAAGTTAATAATAGCTTGAAATCATTTGTTTTAATTAGGTTTTAAAAACATTTCAAAAAATTAGATTTGGAATTTTTCTGTCCTTGGCAGCTTCAAAAGTCATTTACTACTTTGTAGGGCTGGAAGTATATTTTTTATTCCATTATTTTGGGAAATTATTTTTGATCTTTTTCACTTTTAAATGATAAGCTTTCTCAACAATTTGACCAAAAAATGAAAAGATAATAGAAAAATGAGAGGGGCTAAATTAGTCCTGCAGTTGATTAGTGTGACACAGAGAATGATTCAGTTAAGATGTGCATAAAAAAGATATTAATTGTTTGATTTTTGAATAAAATGTTATAGGTTTATATCTATATCCCTTAAGCCTTTGAATAATGTCAATTAAGTAACCTTTTCTTTCACATGGCAGAATCATAGTATCTATCATAGGATCCTATTAGTTCTACAACAGAGATTTTCAGCTAGAAGGGACTTTATAAGCCATCTTATATACAGATGAAGAAACTAAGACCAGTAAGGTCAAATGACTTTTTTGGTCACAGAATTATTAACTGGTAGAACATTGATGTGAAATGGGAGACAGGTCAGAGATCTTCCCCTCACTGTACTACTTATCAAAAAATAAAAAATTACATGATTAGACATGATTGACTTCAAAGTGACTTTTGTTTTTCCTGTGTTTTTAATCCTAAATTATTTGAGTAGAATGTATTTTAGAAATTAAATTCAGTGTTTTTCAGGTGAGCGGCGTGAGTTCCAAATAGTTTAAGTAGTTTGTCCCATTTCTAATAGGCAATCATCAGTCAATCAAAGAATTGAAATGTATTTATTAGGTCATACCTGATGCTAGTCACTGGAGATGCAATCCATATTCCCAATGAGATTATATTCTCTTTATAGACTGTGGATATAAACATGTTAACAGATAACAGCATAAATATGAATTTAATTAATAAAATTTTAAGGAACATAAAATAAAAGATATATTGAGAGGGAGGGCGCTAGCAGTTTTAGGGAGTAGAAAATATTTTCTTTAACAGATAAAGGTTGTATCTAAAAGTAAGAAAGTTCCTTGTGAAAATAAAGAAGAAAACCATTTCAAGAATTCCACTTTAAAAGGACAGAATTGGAAGATGGAATGTCACATGAGGGACAGACAGAAGAACAGTTTGGAAGAATTGTACAGGGCAGGAGGGAGAGTAATGTCCAATTAGGTAAGAGGATACCACTGAAGATTATTAAATAGGAGAATCACGGTGTTTATAGAAAAATCCCTTTGCCATAGTGAGGCAAAGTTAGAGAAGTGAAGAAGGCACTGGACCTGGATCAAAAATTTCTGAATTAGGGGTGGCTAGGTGGTGTAGTGGATAAAGCACCAGCCTTGGAGTCAGGAGTACCTGGGTTTAAATCCGGTCTCAGACACTTAATAATTGCCTAGCTGTGTGGCCTTGGGCAAGCCACTTAACCCTATTTGCCTTGCCAAAAACCTAAAAAAAATTCTGAATTACTATCTGAGCTCAGATATTTAATGACAGTGTCACTGGGTAAGTCACTTAATTTCTATTAGCTTTAATTTTTTTAATATAAAATGTAGATAATAATAATATTTACCTCTCAGCATTATTGAAAGGTTCAAATGAGATCATATTTGAGAATGAAAACATCTATTATAGGACCTGCACATCTAAGATCTTATATAAATAATTTATAGTTATATAATTATTCACCTCAGTGTATAGGCTAGATGGATTGCAATGGTGAAGGTATCTGAAACAAGAGAGGCTAGTTAGTAGACTGTCCCATTTGATGAGGGGAAGAGGTAGGGTGGAAACTATTTAAGTGGCAAGAGAGAATCTGATGAAAGAGTTGTTATTAAATTAGAAAAAGGAAGACTGGACAACTGAGCAGATGTGTGACATAAAGGTGAGGATAAGGATAATGCTGAGGTTACAAAACTGAGAGACTGGAACGATGGGGGTACCATTGAAAGAAGTAAGGACATTTGGAAGAAAGGAGTCTTGGGGGAAGAGATAATGATTCCAGTTCTAGAAATTTAAGATATTACTAGGACACTGAGTTTGAAAAAATAAGCAACTGATGATCTATAATGGACTCAGAAAAAGAGATTAGCATTGAATTGTGGATCTGGTAATCATCTACCCAGAGTAGCGAGATTAAGACAAAAAAAAAAAACAACCAACGAAAACATACATTTAGTTTTCATGGAATGTTTTTTTTTTGAGGCAATTGAGATTAATAACTTGCCCAGGATCACCCATTAAATATGTCAAGTTTTCAATTCCAGATTTGACCTCAGCTTCTTCTGACTCCAGAACTGGTGCTCCATCCACTGTACCATCGAGCTGTCCCAAGACCCCCCACATTTGGAAATCATGAAATCATTGGCAACCATTAAAGAGTGAATTTGATTCAGCAAGGTCAGAAGTCAGACTGCAAAGGGATAAGGATTGAATGAACAAAGAGGATGTAGAACCACTAATTTTAGACACTTTTATTATTAATGAGGAAAAGAACACAATATGATATACTCTTGAGGAAGTGCTAAGTTCTGATGAAAGTCTTACTTCTCCAGTATTCCCCACCCTCTCAGCACTGACATCCCCAAGAGATGACAATGTTTGAAGGCACTAATGAGAGATATCATCAATAGGAAATACTTGAAGATTTGAGATGGGAGGAGATGATTAAGGTTGCAGTCTTTTGGAGAAGACAGGGATGGGTGGAATGGACTATACAGAGAGAGAGAAGGGTTGTTTTTGGCAAGGAGAAAAGTGATATCTTTTGCAGATGATGGGAAAAATGAGTAAAGGGTGAGATTATATCAGGATTTAAAATTTTTTATTTCTTTGACATAATGGAAAAAGAGTAAGATAAATGCAAGGGCCCTTTTCCCAGGAAAGAATGAGACATCATGGTTAACTTGGAGAAAGTAGGGAAGAGAAGGATTGGGGTATTTCAAGAGAGAGAAGAAAATTGGAATCATTTCTGTGGAAACTAAGATAAAAACAAGTTTGAGAAGAATAAAAGCAAATCTGCATTGGGTGCTAAGATCATCCAGTTGTGTTTGGATAACACAAATTAGTAATGTACCCAGTCAGCACACTTATCAGAGGTCTTCTATTTTTGTTTGTTTGGCATGGGGACAGACGATGGCAGTAGTCGATATCTTAGATATACAATGAGATTGGACAAGCACAAAGGATTCAAAAGCAGGGAAAAGTATGGAATAGATAAGTAATTGGTTTAAATTGGAAATTTAATGATCTACAATTATACCGAAGGATAAGGAATTGATGTTCTCAACCAAGGAAAAGAATAAGTATCGGAGGAATGAAATAGAGAAAGAGGTAGTCTAATAGACAAATATGATCACAATCATAATTATTCAGATTTATAGTTACTTAAATGCTTTACATACCTTTTGAACCTCACTCCAAATCTCTGAGGTTTATGTAATTATTATGTCTGTTTTTCCATGTTAAAAATATTGAGACTAGGAAAGAGTAAGTTACTTTCCCAGGTCCAAAGCTAGTAAGGCTATGAGGCGTAATTGGAATCCAGATTTTCCGGATTTCTGAGTTAACTACTCTATCCATGATGTTGTAATGTCAATTAAATAGCAGTATATCAGTTTCTCATTAAGGAAGTGGAAAACTTGTGGATAATAGCAAACATTTACATTTTTCTTCATCCAAATGAGGCTGATTTGGACTGGAGTAGTAGGCTGACGGAGTCATGGTAGGCAAGAAAATAGGGATAAGGACTTTGGAGGAGAATCCACATGGATCATTGAAATGTAATGGAAGCAGTTTCTTGAGACAGAAAATGCAAATTTACATTCCCAATTAAAACATATATTAACTATGTGATGTTAAGCAACTCACTTAATCTAATATAAGCCTCAGTTTCCTCATCTATAAAATGAAGATTTTTGAAGTAAATTAAGTCAAAAATCCCTTCCTGTTCTAAGTCTATAATATTACGAATTCTGGCTTTTGACCTCAATTCCAATTCTATTGGCATCCTATCCAATGACCTCTTAAATCTTGAACTGATGAAGGTCTTACTCCTCCAATTTTCCCCACCCTCTCAGCACTGATATCCCCAAGAGATGAGATTATTTGAAGGCAGTAATGAGAGATATAATTAATAGCAAATACTTGAAGATTTGAGATAGAAGGAGATGATTAAGGATGCAATCTTCTGGAGAAGATAGTGTTGTGAATATTATTTCATATGTATAAAAAGAGAAGGAAATAAATGGTTATCTTTCTGTGCATATAGTTTGTCTAGAAAGCCAAGTGATCCAGATAGAATAGGTGGGGTTCTCTTAGATGAAATCCAAAAATGTTCTTGGGAAACAATTCTCCTTCCAGGTGCACCATGCTCCAAAACGTGGTTGGAAGCTAGTTAAAATTAAGCTTTCCAAACAGCTTTCAAACACTACTTACATTTCACAAGTATATGTGGGAGTGAGGAAGGTTTATGGGATATCTAAGGAAATAGCCACAATTTATATTAGTGTCTTGAACAATCTCACTTTTATATGCCCTTTTATATGTCAGTATATGTGCTAGAAAGATGGAAACGAATACCAAATGCAGGATTTCTAGTTTGTGACTGAGGACCTTGGCAAAAGTAAGATTTAGAGGCAGTATCTACTGCAACTCCATTTCTTTTTTCCAGCAGTATCTCAGACTCCAATTATGTAGTCATCCTATGTACATATAGTGTCAGGATCTAATTCCATGCTCAATTGCTCATGTTCATGGACAAGTGCCCAATTGTGCAAGTAACAGGTGAAGAGAGATTTTTTTTTACCACATATCAAAAAAGAGCATTTATAAGAATGCAAATGTAGAATTGATGCCAATGGTGCTTCTGACTATGAAAAGCAGGGCCAACCTCGTTTGATATCAAATAGGTCACCAAAAAATTAGTTCCCTTGCTTCATAGCTATCTATGAAATATAAAGAAAACATGAGTAAGGACTGTACTATCCTGTGTCTACTATGTTAAGGTGGATTTATGGGTGGACATTGGAAAAAGTCCCACCCTATAAGTACAAGTGAAGGGTGTCTGGTATCACTGAAAGGAATAATCACATGGATGATACCATACATTCCCATAGGTATAAAATATTCCATAAAAAAAGAAATATAAATCGGCATGGGAAGGTAAAAAGTAATGAATATGCATTTTAAGTCAAGTACATTCATTTTTTTCATTGATAAATTGAGTTCAAAGGAATAAATATAGTCTCATAGAAAAAATAAATGCTGAAGGGATAGTAAAACACAAATTGGGTGGCAAATTTTTATAAGTAGATGAAAACAAGAGATATATAAGCCATAGAGATTTTCCTCATAGAAATGAAAAGCCTTTTTGCACAAGGTAGAAATAAAGAAATTGTTAACAAAAGCTAGAGTGTGAGTCAAATATTAAGTAGGAGCATCAGATTAAGAGGAAAGAAATTAAAAGATCATTAATACCTATCATACTTTAATAATTCTGTAAAGGTTACACTTGAAAGCCAGGTCCATAAATCCTCTAATTAACAACTAAATAAGGAATAGGAATGCCTATATTTATTTGTAAAATGATATTAAGGAATCATAAATTTAAAATGCATTTAAAAGTAATAGAAAAAAATTGTTAGATCATTTACTTAAATTAAAAACAAATTCTCTCACAATATCTCTTTTATTAGAAATTGGAACATCTAGGGCCAAGTAGATGGTGAAATAAATAGAGTCTGGACCTGAAGTAAAAAAGATTTGAATTCAATTCTGACTTTTGTCACATTCTAGCCATTTGACACTGGGAAAGTCATTTAATAATCCTCTTTGAATCAGTTTACTCATTTGTAAAATGATCTAGAGAAGGAATGGCATACCACTTTGCTAAGAAAATCCCAAATGAATTCATGAAGAGTTTGGACATGACTGAAGAGCAACAATATAAAAGAGAACTTGATGTTTCTTCATCAAGAAGTGTCCTGAATTTTTAATCCAAGGAAAAACATATAGTACTTGATATCTGGGACTTGATATGGGTTATGAGTTGATGCGTAGGTGACAGAGATTACATTCATTTTCTTCCTTTCCAATTTTATTTGACTTTTACATTGGGTGTAAAATGAAAATATTCCTAGAGATAGTGTAGAATATATATCAAAGTAAAGTTACAGAAACAGTCTCACATCAGGTGCCAAGGAATTTATCTTCTGAGAAGATAGTGCCTGAGAAAAGAATTTCCCACCCAAAGGTTCAGACATGGGTGATTCCAAATTGTTGCCCCAAATGTGCCTTTAACTTAAGGATCATGTTTTTAAGAATGGTCTTATGAGGGGGATGGAAGTCATTAACTTCAAGATTTCAATATAATTAACTTCCAGGAAGAGTTTAATTTAGCATTTGCCCACTCATGTACATATTAAGAAGAATGTGGCATTTGAAGATAAGAATTTGCTCCAGATCCTGGTTGGGCTCCTTAGAATCTGTTGGACCCCGAGGGTTTGGGAGCAATTGACTTAGAGAGTGCTTTCATCTCTTTATCTGTGAACCTGTGATCTGATGAAATGGTCACAAAAATAACCATAAATAAGAAAAATAGAACATGTGAAACTGGGAAATTATCCCTCAATTCATTGATGTCTTTTATCCAATTCACCACTTTGGTTAAGCTTTTGTTACTCTTATTCACTTATTTCAGTTGTGTCTGACACCCTATGACCTCATTTGGATTTTTTCTGGAAAAGTTATTGGAGAGGTTTGCTATTTCCTTCTCCAGTTCATTTTTCAGATGAAGCAACTTAAGCAAACAGGGTTAAGTGACTCCCACAGGGTTATACAGCTATTCAATGCCTTTGAACTCAGGAATATTAGTACCCTTGCCACCAGGTCTGGTGCTCTATCTACTGTACCACCTTGATGCCCACCTAGTCAGAGAGGTGGTTCCAGAAAGTAAAGTTAGAAAGTCCTGAATTCAAATATCACCCATGGTTGTGTAACCTTGGGCAAGCCTACCTCAGTTTCTTAGGGAAAATAAGAATCCCTACCTACCTGAGTTGCTGTGAGGATCAAAGCAGACACCATTTATAAAATACTTGCTTTCTCCTCCCCCCCCATTGAGCTATTTCCTATTTGATAGTAGCATTCTTGACTATAACATGAATCTATCTACTGAGCTAATATTTATCTATTAAAAAAATCCTGCTCAAATAAGAAATAAGATTGGAGGGAGGAATGTTTAATTACATCCATATCCAAACCAAATGACTCAAAACTCAGTATTTGGTAGAGGGCAATTATGACATCCTTTTCCGGAACAAGTATCTTCATCTTTCTAAGCTTCAGATTCATCATCTATTAATTGAAGGAGTGGAACGAGATCGCCTCTCTCCTTTTTTCTTTTAAATATTTGAATCCAAGAGGATACAATTAAACTGATTAGATGCAAAAGCAAAGATGAAGTCCAGTTGGCTTCTTGTGCCTATTAGATTTTCTTTTCCAACATACTTAGGGAAGATCTAATGTTTATGTGTGTAATCAAGGAGTAGATATGAGCAGTTTCTGTTTTATTTTGGCTTTTGTGATATAATTTAAAAAAAGAATTCTCATGATTGAAATTCACATGTGATCTGTTTTAGCTATAAATGTGATTAAACTACACTTCAAAGATGTATTTAAGAGTTAGCTGCATGCTTTGTACAAAGCACTGTGCTAAGTGTTGGTAGAGGAGAACAAGAAAAGAATACAAGTTTCTTCTCTCAGGGAGTTCACAATCTATTCAACAGATTTCAATCTTTATGTTTTTAAGAGATTTTCCCCTGAAATTCAAGTGTTACTTACTCACAGGTAGGTGTTAGAAACCAGACTTGAAGCCGTGATTCCTGACTATAAAGTTAGCTCTCTTCACATTGCAATATGTTTTTGAAATACATATTTCACCACTAGCAACAACAATAGCAGAATTTTGACAACAAAGACGAGGCAAGTAGCACATTTTGCCAGGATAGTTTGGATTCTTTCCAAAGTTCAAATTAAAAAAAAATAAATAAAATAAATGATGCTAAGTTACTCAGGATAAAATTAAAGATATGAATTCCATCACTGATTTTTCATTTAACAGAATTTTTCCTAGGATTTTGCTATCTATATGACATTAGGTAACTCACTTAATCCTACTGAGGCTTAGTTTGCTCATTTTAAAAATAGATATAATAGTTTTTGTACACATATCCCAGGAAAAAATAAAAATAATTTATAAAAATTTTGTCATTTTAGGGGTAGTATTTATAGCATTTGGGGGCTGCCAATATAGACCCCAAAGGTATATTATGCTTAAATTCAACCTGACTAAACACTACTTATCACAAGCATCTTAATGGAGTTTTAACTTTCAGTAACTTCAAAAGAATAAATGCTAAAAATGTATAAAAATTTCACTTGGAAGTTTTATTAGTTCATTTTCGTTTATATTTATGTACTTTTGTGAATTTTCTTTTCTTTCTTTCTTTTTTTAAGGTTTTTGCAAGGCAATGGCATTAAGTGGCTTGCCCATGGCCACACAGCTAGGTAATTAGTAAGTGTCTGAGGTTAGATTTGAACCCAGGTACTCCTGACTCCAGGGCTGGTGCTCTAATCTACTGTACCACCTAGCTGCCCCCTTTTGTGAATTTTCAAAACTTAGTATTTTAATTTTTAATAATGTTGAACATTGTCATTATGCTTTGCATGTATGACAGTTTTCTCTGACTGGTAGATTGAAAGAGGGGAGGAGCCTCTTGCTTGTCTTCCTCCATTACTTGCTTCTTCTCCATTTTTTTTCTAGACTTTCAAACTATTATGCATGGATCAAAACATCTGTATTTGGATGTTCTTTAAGCTAAGATGACATATGCAAGCTTTCACTAACTGACCAGCAGCTGATGAAAGATTTTTCAAAGTGAAAATAGTTCAAGTTTGCAGCTATACTGAAATTTTTTAAGAATAATTTTTTAAATATGTAGAATTTAAACTTCTAAGGTTATTCAAAGTTAAAATTGCACTAATGACTTTGGAGCACATTGCATATATATACATATATATGCATATATATATATATATATATATATATATATATATATACAGACAGACAGACAGACAGAGAGACATATCATACTTTGAAGCACTTGAAGCACTTCCTGATCCCCTAGATATTTAGGTACCCAAGTTCATTTTCCTCTTCCCTGTCTCCATTTCCCCTATTCTTCATTTTCTTTTTTGGCTAACATTGTTATCTAGAAATTGCTGCAATGACTTTCCCACAGGCAAGCTACACCTTTCAGAGTGCTAAGTGAGATTTTTGATTTCTCAGAGATTTAGGCTCAAGTGTCTTTTTTTTTTTTTTTTTGCTGTTTGTCATTGGAAGGTTTTTTTTTTTTTTTCAGTTTTTCTAGTGAGATATCATTCAAGTTATCTTTTAATTCTGAAGTGCCACAGGGGACACAGTGAATGTGATTGTGTTTTCTATGCATGTTTCAGACAAAAAAAGTTTAAGAATGCATGGCCCAAAATGGCTTTTATTCTGCTAAAATGACATTGAATGAAAGTGAATGTTTGAGTTCAGCATTTTTTGAGAGGGGCTATCTTACAAATTAGCAAATATAAATGATCCCACTCAAATGCAAGAGAAAATGAAAGAAAATATATAAGATCCTGAGAATCTCTTCCTATGTCTATGTGGAAATATGTAATTTAATGGAATAATATCACCAATGAGCACCAGGAGCTAGTGAAAATTGATTCAATATGGAACAAAACTACTTTGAATGCATTACATAGCAATGGAGCCAGTAAAAAGGCTTTTTCTAAGTCTGAAAGATGTATCGATTTACTTCTAAATCTTATGAAGGAAAAAAAAAATGGTTCTCCTATGTCTGTCTTGGAAATATCACCAGGAACTTTTCAGAACAAAGGTGAATAGAATTTGCTTCCCAACTCCTAGGTCCAATTCAAGCAAGCCTCCTTAATTTCATTAGCTTTAAATCTTAATAAATTTAGCTGGGCTTTGATAAGCCAATATAATAAAATGCACACTTGTACATCAGATTTTTCATCAGTGCAGGGTTCACAGATGCTTATTTTTTGCATGATCTTGATGATTTGCTGTGACAATGTGGTGAAATCATGCTACTGAATATTCATGGAAGAATTGTTAATTATTCAAATACAGCATGCAGTAATGACCCAATTATTATTATACTACATATTTTAAATATAATTCAATAGCACTTCATTTTGATTTTTTAAAAATCTTTTTCCTATGTTATCTTGGGAGATGTATACAATAGATGTTATAATATCCACTTTAAAAATGAGCAAAGTAAACCTCAGCAGGATTCAGTGAGTTGCCTAGAATGATATAGACCATGCATCCTGGAGTCAGGACTTGAGCTCAGGATTTTTGGCTCCAAACTCTGTGCTCCATTTCATCACTTACTCATACTCACCACGAGATTTCCTGTTGCCTTATAATATTCATTAATTTTATCAGATTTGAGTGTTTTTTTCATAGCTGTGTAATAATAATAATAATAGCTAATATCGAAACTAAAAAGAAGCTTCAGAAAGACACTTGAGGTACTTAGAAGAGTGCAGTGCTTCCCAAAGGTGAGGTAATACAATCCCAACCCCTCCTCCATTTCAATTCTCGGGTCAACAAAATATTTTTAATTTCTGTTCAAGAGATATTTGCATGATTATATAGGTAAGATCTAAAAATTATTCATTTATTTTGAATAAAAGATATACTTCATCTACTTTGTTTCCCCAGGGTAGATAGCTTTCCTAAATGTGTTGTACATGTGTGTGAGATGGAAATAATTTTATGAGAATTAATGTAAGAAACACAAGGTAAATTCATAAGTGAAAGGATCTCAAAGACCTCACCATTGTGTGAAAAATAACTTACAAATTAAATAGTTAATTTTAATAATATAAAGCTCAAAGATTCTGCTTAAAGGAAATCAGCCCAATTAAAACTAGAAGAAAAAGAGAAAATTAATAAAAATGTTTTTCCAGCAAATGTCTCTTATAGAGACCTCATTTCTCAAATATACAGAAAACCGAAGCAAAAATCCTTTGTCAATTGATAAATGGTCATAATGGTCATAGGCTATTAACAGCTTTCAGACAAAGAGATCAAAGCTATTGATAATCAAATAAAAATGTTAAAAAATCATTACTGATTAGATAAATACAAAGTAAAACATCTCTGCAATACTATCTCAACCTATGAGATTAGCTAATATGATAAAAAATTTTGAATTTTGAAGTGTATATTGGAGAACTGGAACACTAGTGCACTTTTGTTAGAGTTGTGAACTGATTCATCCATTCTGGAGAATATTTTTAAAGTATGTACAAAAGGATATAAAACTGTGGTTTACCTTTGATCCAATACTACTCCTAGACCTATAGCCTAAAGTAATGTTTTAGAATGGCAGAGAGATCCAACTTGTAGAAAAAAAAATATTTATTGAGTTTCTTTTCATAGTATTTATGATTTGAAAATCAAGGGTATCTGCATCAATTGGGGAATATCTTCGCACGTTGTGGTTTATGATTGTGATAGAGTGATGATGATGAGAATGGTCAAAGAATAGGAATGGTCAAAGGATATGGATAGACAGTTTTCAAATGAAGAAATTAATCCTATGAAAAATGCTCTAAATCATTATTGTTTAGAGAAATGCAAATTAAAAAAAAACATGTGATATCACCTCACAGCAATTAGATTGGCTAAGATGAGAAAAAGGGAAAATGGTCAATGTTGGAGAGGTTGTGGGAGGATTGGGACATTGATGCATTGCTAGTGGAGATGTGAACAGATACAACCATTCTGGAGAGCAATATGGAGCTATGTTCAAAGAGCAATAAAACTGTTCATACTCTTTGACCCAGCAATTCCAATTCTAGGCCTATGCCCAGAAGAAATCATAAAAAATGGGAAAAGTACTACATGTTCCAAAATATTCATTTTTGTAATGCCAAAAAATTGAAATTGAGGAGATGCTCATCAATTGGGAAAGTTATTGTACATGAATACTATGGAATATTATTTTCTACAAGAAATAGTCGGACTCTAGAGAAGCATGAAATGACTTAAGGCATCTGATGCTGACCGAAGGGAGAAGAACCAAGAGTATAATGGACACATCAACAGCAACATTGTGAGATGAACAACATAGATGGAAGCAGCTCCTCTCAGCAGGTCAGAGAGCTAGGGCAGCTGTATTAGAGCTAGACAACGGTTAATATGTTATCCCCATCCAGAGCAAGAGGAAGGAAAACAAACAAAATAAAACAAAAAAATCCTTCAGAATCTGAAAAATACTACATTCACTTTAAAAAAGATATGTCTCATATTTTTCTTTCTCTTAATTCTCTCATACCAAACATGGTGAATCTGTAAACATGCTTAGCACAAATGTATAAATACATTATTAACCTGACTGTTCACTGCTGAGGGGAGCGAGGTGGGAAGGGAGGATGGAAGGAAATTTTATAACTTAGAAATATCCATAGGCATATGTATGAATGTAAATTAAAAAAAAAACTTTTGTAACATGTATTTGGAAAAGTAAAGCATCAATAAAAATAATGTAAAAAAATAAAAAGCAACATTATATCATGAAGAATTTTGAAATCAGAACTTATTTTGATCCTGAAAATTATAAGACCTATGCTAACGTTTTTTATTTTTTTTGCTAGGAAATGGGATTAAGTGACTTGTCCAAGGTCACACAGCAAGGTAATTATTAAGTGTCTGATTCTGGATTCAAATGCAGGCTCTCCTGACTCTGGGACCAGTGCTCTCTATTCACTGTGGCACCTAGCTGCCCCTAAACTAATGATATTTAAGGGATCAGCAGAGATATCATTCTTGACTGGTGCCTTCTCTCTTTGGTCAACTGAGTGTCTTCAGTAATACAGTGATCCAAGATGATTCTAAAGACCTTTTGATGAAACAAGATATCTGCCTCCATAGAAGTGAAATTGTTTGACTACAGAGTGGCATACTATTTTCTCTCTCTCTCTCTCTCTCTCTCTCTCTCTCTCTCTCTCTCTCTCTCTCTCTCTCTCTCTCTCCCTCCCTCCCTCCCTCCCTCCCTCCCTCCCTTCCTTCCTTCCTTCCTTCCTTCCTTCCTTCCTTCCTTCCTTCCTTCCTTCCTTCCTTCCTTCCTTCCTTCCTTCCTTCCTTCCTTCCTTCCTTTTTGTCTTCTTGTACTAAATGACTAATATGGAACTGTTTTACATGATTACTTGTATCTAATTACTTGTCATCTCAGGTTAAGGGAAGGAGGGAAGGATAAAATTTGTAACAAACTTTTTAAAAAGTTAAGAATTTTTTTAACATATAATTGGGGAAAATGCTACTTTTAAAAATGACATTAGATGTTAAATACATCCTTTCTTTTATGGGGGTGTGGGAAGAATAAATATACTATCTTTGAATGATGAGAAAATTAGTAGTCCAATATTGTTCTATGAGACTTAGATATTCTAAGGGCAACTATGTTTATTGATCCATCAAGAAATATTTATTAAACATCTACTATAGGTAAAATCTGTGCTAGTCACCAACTATTTTCATAATGTGAAATTTTATAGCATTCTAGTGCCAAGTAATGATCCTATTGCATTCAAATGCACACCATTATTCTTAAACTTTAGAAATTCCCACATAATGCTTTGTATTCACTTAATGCAGTGTCCCCACCTCTTGCTATCTCTCTTCATCAGCCATCTAAGTGTTAGAATTGGCAAAAACAGTTTGATGAGTCCCCTGTAGTTAAATGTTCCAAGATCGCAGTGTTTATCTTAATTTGAAAAGGTCTATAGAAAGACCAATTATTTTTAAAAGTATCAGTATAAAGAAATGTGCCTAAAAGGACAATAGGAATAAGAAGATTTATTTTTATTTTAATGTTTTGACTTTGTTTGCTACATTATTTAATTTTTACACACATATGTGTAAAAATATGATATTTGTATTTTAATTTATAAATTAAATTTTTATTTAATTTCTATTGCATTTTGTGGGTAGTAGGGCTAACTCCCATGTGTAATATGATGGGGTGTCATTGAGTTGCTTGAAGGGAGGTCAAATAGAATCTCTAGTCCATTTCTCCATCACTCCTTTCCAAGGCAAACAATGTCCTGCCAGGAAGGGATGCAAAGATTGTGGATAAGTCTCTCTCTCTCAGAGAGATAGAAAGTATCAGTCAAGAATAATATCTCTGATACTCCCTTAATTATCATTAGTTTAGGGGCAGCTAGGTGCCACAGTGCATAGAACTTGGGCCCTGGAGTCAGGAGAACCTGAGTTTTAATCCAGGCTTAGACACTTAATAATTGCCTTGCTATGTGACCTTGGGCAAGTCACTTAACCTCATTGCCTAACAAAAAGCAAAAATAAAATATATTATTAGCTAAGGTCTTGTGATTTTCAGGTTCAAAATGACTTCTGGTTACAGTTTATTATTGGAGGGAAGATGGACTTTTATATACAATGTTTGATCCCTTCCTACCAAATGCCAGTTTCACAATGAATGAAAATAGCCTATAGCACCAAAAAAGGTATCAAATTAAATAGCAAAACAAAGCAAAACAAAATCAAAGAAAGTCTATATAAATATATACAGGACAATAGAGAGTGGAGTTGTAATATAAATCAGTTTTACCAGGAGGAAGCATCCCAGGTGTCACTGAAAGAGTAGTTTCCCAAAGGTTCTTGTGTCTCAAACTGGAAGACAATCATGATAAAGACTATCTGTTCCACTCATATTGACTTCTTCATAGAGTCTTTTACTTCAGCAAACTGAAATGGTATTGGCTCTGTTCATCTTTCTTAAAACTGAAAACCAAGGGGCAGCTAGGTGGCTCAGTGAATAGAGTATGGACCCTGGAGTCAAGAGGATCTGAGTAATCAAGCCAGCTTTAGACACTTAATAATTGTCTAGCTGTGTGATCTTGGGCAAGTCACTTAACCCTATTGCCTTAAATAAATAAAAAATTAAAAAAAAAAAACCTGAAAGCCAGAAGTTCCAAAAGTGCCTGAAGAAACTCAAAGATAGTATAAAGTATTCAAGAAGACTAAAGAGTCTCCAGTTCCACCCTTCCCAGTCATGGTAATTGATCTTCACCAACGAGGAGGAAGTCCAATAGCACAAAGCTTTGGAACTGGGGTAACATATATACATACATATCTACATACATAGATTCATGGATGCTTAGGCACATTTCCATTGTGCATTATTCAGGAGGGAGAAAAGGAAAGAGAGAGGGTGCCATTCAAAATTGTGTATCTTTGTAATTAGCTCTTGTATCACACTGTGACATTTAAAACTCAGAGGGACTTGAGAGATTACTGTGTCTATATCCCTTATTTCACAAACCAGTAATATGTCCCATCTGAACTACATGAGTGAGTTAAGTATACTTTTAGTTGCTAATGCCCTCCCTATAATTTATATTTAATTGTATGTGTATTTATTTTTCATGCTTTAAGAGTAGCTACCTGGTACAGTGGCAGTTGCATTTAAATTGTTAAAAGATCTGGATTATTTGTGTGCCATTGGGCCTCAGTTAATTCAACCATAAGAGCTAGAGACTTGGATTGGACTCTTCTGACTCTCCATGATCCTGTGATTCTTTTAGAATACAAACTCGTTGAGTTTTTTGTTTCTGGTATGTAGTTGGTATTTGATATATATATATATATATATATATATATATATATATATATATATATATATATATATATATATATATTATATCAATGAATGAATGAAGTGACTTGTCTGAGGTCACAAAATAAGTTGAAATGCAACTCAAACTGCCCATCTCTATATCCATTGCTCCTTGGTCATCCATAATGTCTTTAGTATTTGCAGCAGCTCAGGACCATGGGCAAACAGCCTTGCCCGCTGAATGACAGATACTTATGTTCCTTCCAAGCCATCTTTGCTACATCTCAAATGTATTTGGTTGATTTTCAAGAGTACCCCTGATTTTTATCATTGTGCTCCAGCAGAAGTCCTAAGATGCCCTTCAGGCTGCATACCTAGATTTCCTGTTCCCTAGCTCATAGCTTAAGATAAACATTTAGCTCTAAGTGCAATAGACAAGTACACAGTGGAGTGAGATTTACCGTTTTTATCTGCAGACTACAGAAGTGAAGCTACTTAATCATCAGTCTAATACATGTCTGCTCTGTGGTTTGTACACTACCCTTAGGGCTCTGTCCAGGAACTAAAGAAAGGAAAGATCAGCCACTGGAATAGAATGGAAGAACATGGATTGTTCTATCAGCAAATATCCCCTTCTGTCCTGGGAAAGCTGTGAGGAAGGAGAAAGTGGGAACTGTAGGGTTGGGGCAGGTTATGCCAATTAATTGCTATTTGGATCACATTTTGCTGAGATGTCTTTTAAACACATTCAAACCAGAGCTATAACCTTCATTTGTTAAGGTGGGAAAGTAAAGCCCTGAATCTCAAAGCATGTTAGCTTGTCTAGACAAACAAAAGCCTAGGGGAGGGTTTTGATTTTGTCACTAATTGAGTGACTATCCTGATAGCTATATTATTATAGATGTGAGAATCTTAAAAGCATCTCCCTTCACCATTTGACAAAATAACCTGCTTGATCTTGCATTGGAGGCAAAGTGAGTTAATGGGCATATGGATAGATAAACTTCTCCAATATCCACAAGAGGAATAAGAGTGGCAGAGATAATGAAAATTCACATATAATCCATAAACCTCACTTAGTCATCCATATCCACCCCCTCTTTGATAATAAAAGCTTGCATTTATATATAAAGTGGTTTATAATTACAAAACACTCTATACACATTCATCTTGCTTAATCCTTACAGCAGCATTGTAAGAAAAGCCAAATACTTTTTCTTAAACTCACTCTGCAGATGTGAGAAACTGAGACTCAGAGAGATGGAGTTAGATAGTTAAAGACGAAGAGTTAATACATGGTGGAATCTGGACTCAAACTCTGTTCTCAGCATTATGAAATTTGAAAGACTATAGAGGTCATCCTGACTCTGTCTAGACAGGAGAAAACTGAATCCTGAAGATCTTAAATGACTGTTCAAGGTCTTGCAATAAGGGGCAGAACTGGAAATTGAAAGTCTCCCTGCCAGCTCTAAATTTTGGGATGCCAACTCCAGAGGTTTTGCTGCTCAGTCACAGTGGTCCTTCTTTAAGTTTGGGATAAGAATAATTAGAAAGCACAAGGATAGCAAGCAAGGGACCTGGGTAATGCATATGTTGGCTAATCAGCCAATGAATAATTGAGAGTCAAGAATGCAGCATACCATCATGTATTTAACTAAGATTAGGAAGCCTAGAAGAGAAGCCTACACTCATCGGATGCTTTAAACCCTTCTGAGAACTGACTCTTCTACCTTAACCTACTTAACTTCTAGACTTGAAAGTATCATTGCTCAGAATGGGACCCAGGCAATTAAAGAGGGCCAGTTAATACAAATAAACTATTCTTTCCAAAGGAGCAAATGTGCCACTTTAAGAGCCTCAACAACTTGTCTAAATGAATAAAGGGTCCCATTTCAAGGCAATCCATTAGTATTTGCAATTAATTAGCATGAAGAATAATGAGTTAGCTGAGACCAGAGTACCCCTGCCTTAATTGATTGCCTGAGTTCCTAGATTAATAAAATCCAATTATTTTCTTATGTAATTGGCACAAAGTTTATTTGTATCTCCTTTTTAATAAGTTTGCTAATGATATGAGAAAGTAAACAAAACAAACTAATTGTAAATGAATTCCAACTTCAATTAAATCTCTAGGACCAACCAAACATCTCTGTGTAGAGATTAGCTCAGTGTCTTTTTTTCCCTTTGTAAGAAATAGTGAAAATAGTTCCAACTTTCCTAAGTTGATGAGGAGAGACAAACTTAAATTTCTCTGAAGAAAGGAACTATGACATGTCTTTAGGAACATCTTGGTTCTAGAATTCTTAGGATTAAAGGCTTTGATATGGAAGGGACTATAGAAGTTATTTAGGCCAACCTACTCATTTTGCAGATGAGATGACTGAGTCAGAGAGTACTTAAGTGACTTGAAAAGACACACATAGTTAAAAAAACAGCTGTGATAATGCACTTTAACAATATCCATTTCGACAAAAATAAAAGAGAGGTTAGATATAGATATAATTAAATAGGAAGTTAAATCTATGTACTTATTTCATATATTAGAATACTATTTTCAGTAGAGATTGTTGCGATATTTTTATTTATGTAGATGAAAATCAACTCAATCAGAAATATTCATGTGTGTGTGTGTGTGTGTGTGTGTGTGTGTGTGTGTGTGTGTGTGTAATGAATATAAAGAGTGAAGGAGTGAAATATATAAGGGGAAAATATTTATCATCTTTGGTGATTCCAAACTATTTGTAAGCAATGACAATGGGCCAGTTCTAAATCACTTTTCCGCTACACATATCATATATTAATTCTTACCAATATATTTCTTTTCCCATAATTTGAATTCTGAGTTTTGCTAAAGTACTATTAATATATAACTCTAACTGAATCATTTCAAATGTTCTATTAGAAACTCATTTCACTAATTCACTTGGTATGAATTCTTTGTGTGAATGGATATGTGTGTGTAATGTTTTTCATAATACAAATAACAAATTCACATTTTGTTAACTTCTTTATATTATATAAAGATGACTGGTGTAATATCTATTAAGAACCATATTAAAAGATGCCTATTCAAAAATGAGAGCAACTAGTAGGTATATCAGAAGACTGAACATTCCTCAAAAAGATACATAAATCAATTATATGTTTGTAAACATAAAACATGGATACATACATGCATGCATATACACTCACATGAAGAGAGAACAAGAGAGACAGAGAAAGACAAAAACAGGGACAGAGAGGCAATAAATATGTAAAATTATTGTGGTATTACAGACTGTTCTCAAGAAGACCTGAGTTCAAGTCTTATCTCTACCACATACTGTTTTATGATTCTGAACAAATCATACATGCCCTTTCAAGGAAAAGAGTGGAAAGCTAGTGTAGAGATTACTATAAAGCATACATGTTTCATTTTTAGTGTTGGAAGGCAAGAAACATTTTTTCCAATAACCTGATCAGAATAACATCAATAGGTATTTTAGAATGAGCTAGCATCATTTTGATCTTTAAAGTCTAGATAGTATAAACTATTTATCTCTCAACCCCTCCCTCTTGTTCTCATGAATAAATTCATTCTCAATTTAGCTTCAGTATGCAAGATGTGCCATATTACTTTATAAAAATATAAGGTTCCCAGAGTGTCACAGAGATATACACCCTAATGTTTTCTGATCACTCAAAGCCCACGCTTTAAAAAAAAAAAATAGTAGAAGAAAAAAATCCCAAATAGAGATGGACTGATACTATGCTGGAAGATATTGCTGCTGCTAAGTTTAATAAAATGTGATTGACATGCTTGGATTTATCATGGTCCAGATCGTATTTTTATAACAATCCAAAATGACACTGAACAAAATTTGCTGCCAGTGGGTAGTATGAGAAATTCATTGCTGGGTGTTCTTTTGCCGGGTCATTAATGACGTACCTCTGGAGAAGAAAATGGTTTTTGGTGCTTAGATTGCAGACTTTTCTTTATGTGTGGGTTCTTTGGTCGAGGTGTCACTTATGGGCATGTCTGCATATGATGTTACTTATCTTGTTCAATATAGTGACTGAGTGAGGTATGTTCTAATAAGGAGCAATCTTGATACTTATTCCTAAATAGTCTTTTTTCTTGAACTAATTTTTAATTTTTTCCCATTTAATAGTATTTTTATTTTTTCTAATTACATATAAGAGAATTTTCAACATTTATTTTTGAGTTCTCAATTTTTCTCTCCCTCTCTTTTTCCTTCCCATCTTCCCAAGATAGCAAGCAATCTGATACAGGTTATATATAGACAATCATATTAAACAGATTTCCTCATTAGTCATGTTGTGATAAAACAATCAGTGCAAAAGAAAAAAAAACTGGGAGAAATTAAAAACAAAAAACAAAAAAATGAAAATAGTTTGCTGTGATCTATATTCAGATTCCATAACTCTTTCTCTGGATGTGGGTACCCTTTTCCATCACAAGTCTTTTGCAATTGTTTTAAGTATTTTTTGCTAAGTCTATCAATCTCACAATCATCTCTGCCCTCTTCACTCAACATCTGTTCATCCAAGTCTTTCCAGGCTTTTCTGGAATCTGCCTGTTCATCATTTTTATAGTATTAGATTATTCTGTTATATTCATGTATCACAACTTGATCAACCAGTCCCAAGTTTATGGGTTTTCCCCCCTCAATTTCCAAATAAGTTTTGTATTTATTTTATTTTCTCAGTTACATGCAAAAACAGGTTTCAGCATTTTCTTTTAAAACCTTCAGTTCTGAGTTCACTTCCTTCCAAACACCCCACTCCTCCTCATTGAGAAAGCAAGTTATTTGATATAGGTTAAAAATGTGTAGTCTTGAAAAATATTACCACAATAATGCTGTTGTAAAAGTAAACATAACCCCTTCCAAAAAAAGAAATGTCAAGAAAAATAAAGTTAAAAATTAAGTATCCTTCAATCTATATTCACACACTACCAGCTCTGTCTTTGGGAATGTATAATATTCTTTATTGTAAGTCCTTACAAGTTCTATATTCACACACTATCAGCTCTGTTTTTGGGAATGCATAATATTCTTTATTGTAAGTCCTTACAAGTTCTCTAGAGTCAAAGCATCACTGAAAAAAGGTGAGAAATTCACAGTTGATTATCTACATTGCTGTTACTGTTACTTTTCTTATTACATTGTTCATGTTTTTATTTTTGTTTACTGAGAACATCCTGATCATCATTACTTATAACAGAATAGCATTTCATCTTAATCATATACTGCAAATTTTCAACCATTCCCCACAGATGGTCATACCCTCAATCTATAATTCCTTGCCACTGAAAAGAGCCAATATAAATATCCTTATACATATAGGTCCTTTTCCTGCCTATTTTTCATCTCTTCTGGAATATCCACCTATAAATGTTATTACTAGGACAAAAGTAGACATGATTTTGTAGCCCTTTGTCATAGTTCCAAATTGCTATACAGCATTTTTGAATGCTTTCACAGCTCCTCCTCCAGAAGTGCTTCAGTCTCATTTTCCCTATATCCACGCTAATATTTGTCCTTTCCCCCCCCCCTGTTCAATTAGTCAATAGTTATAAGGTACCTCATAATTGTTCCAACCACAGTACAAAGCCAACCTTCCAAGTCTTGGACTAGAAAATTTTTTCGCTAATTCTTTTTGTGGGTTCTGCAGCACTAGAATTTGTTTAGCATAATTACTTAATGGTATTTGGATGGGTTGGGGGAGACCTTGGACAGGTCCCTGCTTTTACTCTGTCATCTTAGCTCTGTGTCTATAGTGTTAACTTAAGAATCCAATTTTTAGGAAGATCAGAAATATTTCAAATGCCAAGAGATACGCAAAATCTTTATATGTTGATTGGTTATGAGAGGAAAGCTGAAGAATTTTTCCTTCGTATTTGTTAACATAAAGACTAACAAATAATCTTAGAACATGGACATAAAAATGAATATGGAGAGCTACATTAGAATATAAAATAAAACACAAAAAATGACTCTGGAACAATGAAGATAGAATGCCAAAATTATGTCATACTTTAGAAACTATTGGGTCTCAACTCCATGTTTTAGAGATGAGCATGTTTATGGCCAGACATGGTGATTTTATTCTGCTAGTTATGAAGCTAGATATGCCCCAATTTTTTTTTCTTTTAACCCAGTATTATTTCTATAATATCAAAGCTACCTCTAATTTCAAATGATTTCTATCAACATTCCTGCCAAACTGCTATTCCCTTAGCATTTCTTCTTCTACTTCTATGCCTAGAACATATACCATGACTGTGAGTTACTACCTGTTCACATTACCTTTTGGGCTTTATCTCAGAATTCTCAAGGTTCTGGTGGGGTGATACTTTTTTCCCAGATCTTTTTACTCTAATATCTTTAGTTGTTAATATAGTCTCTCCTTCCCTATATTAAAATCTCTTTATTAACCTAGTATTCACCCCACAAATACGGGGAATTTCAACACAAGAAATGTTTCCGTTTTTTTCCTTGTAGTTCAATGAATCTAGTTGGTGCTCAATAAATTATTTAGAATTTCCTTGATTGCTTTATAACAAAATAAATGTATTTAATTAGTATGCTGGAACATAACTCCCATCTCTGTATATTATAAAAAATATAAATTGAACTTTAGTCTTGATTCTTTATTTTTTTATATTACTTTGTTAGCACCATTTGCATACTGGTTGACTCTGCCTGTTTTTTATTACAAAAAGCTCGTATTTCTTCCTACAACTAAATATGAAAATATGCTTCCATTTCAGAAATAAAATACTAGAAACAGGATCTGCTCAGTTCAGATTGATGAAAATCAGTTTTGGCATGCACCATTCACTGTTTCTATCTCTTTCCAAGTTTCTTGATGCCATTAAACTAATTCCGAAGTTTAGGTTCAGAATACATCTGTTATTCAGTATACAACTGTTTATTAATCACATAATATGATATAAAGAAAAGCAAAAGGACTATCCTTGCCCTCAAGGAGTTTATGTTCTAATGAGCAAATCAACATGTGAATAACTGTGTTCATAGATTTATATTATTATTGTTTAGTAATTTTTCAGTTGTGCTGAACTCTTTGTGATCTCTTTTGGTATTTTCTTGGCAATGATTAAGCAGTGGCTTTGCCAATTCCTTCTCCAGCTCATTTTACAGGTGAGAAAACTAAGGCAAAAGGATAAAGTGACTTGCCCAAGCTAATGAGTGTCTTAGGTGAGATTTGAACTCAGGAAGATGAGTCTTTTTTAAAAACACCTGACTCCATCAGCTGGGTCACCTAGAAGTTTCATACAGATTAAATGGAAGGTAATCCCTAAAAGAAGGCACTATTAGTAGAAGTAGAGGGAAGTAAAGAAAAAGGTCTCCTGATGACAGATTTAAACATGGAGTCAAGTAAGGTGGAAGGAAAATCAAGCAGGTCAATCCTTTTGTAACAAAGTGTATGCATGAGTAAAGTATAAGAAAACTGAAAAGAAAAGAGGGAGCAAATCTATTAATAGTTTTAAATACCAAAAGTAGTCATTTAAACTTCATCATGAAAGTACTATGAAGAAACTGGCATTTATTATGGAAGTGATATGGTCAGAGAAAAAGTTTAAGAAAATCATCATAGCAATTAGAGGGGAAATGGAATGGAATGGAAAGAAGACTACTGTATTAGCATGAGGTCACATTGAGAATTAAAATGTTGGCATTTGTGTAAGTGAAGGGAAAGAGACAAGCACTCCAGATGGTATTAAAGAAAATGTGAGATTTGATATTAACTTGAAACATGAAGATGGCACCAGAGTTCTGAACCTGGATGAGTAGAAGGATGCTAGACCCTTTTACAACAATAGCAAAGTTTGGAAGAGAGGAATTCAGGAAGGGGAAAAATAAAGTTCTATTTCATATATGCTAAGTTTAAGACTTAGCATGAATGTCATCAGGCTATACAAATCAAAATGCTCAAAACATAATTGGTGTTAAGAGAAAAGAACTCAGGAGACATTAGGGATGGGTATGTAGATATCTATAAAGATAATAACTGAACCTATGAAATCTCAACATGTCTATCTTTCCACTTAACATTGCTAGAGACAGAAATTCTGTCTAAATATGTCTCTCAGTGTCATGATATGGATGAAGAGCTAACCTTAGAGTCAGGAAGACTTTGATGCATCCTGCTTCATCTACATTTAGAATGTGTGCCACTAGGAAGAAGTCATTTGATTTCACAATGTTCTTTCTGACTCTCTGTGATTGTAAGTTGAAGAAAAATTGTGAGTTTGCTCTAGGAGAAGTCATTTTCTTACTTAGAGTTCTCTACACCAAGAAAATTACAGTTGTTATGCCTACACATCCATTGTTTTAAATGACTTAAATGTGTGTAAATCCCACAGATTTCATATATTTGACATTCATTTAACTATAAGCTTGTTTTCTTTTTATGAATTTTATTAGGAAATATTAAGTGGCAACAATTGCTTTGAGGATATGTCCCAGGACCTGGAATTCTACACTGTGGACTCCTCTATTAATTTTTAATTCTGTGTGTATGTGCATGTATGTGTGTGCACACATGTATGTGTGGTGTGTGTGTGTGTGTGTGTGTGTGTGTGTGTATGTGGTGTTTTGTTTGGTCTACAAAGTCAAGTTTGGCCTAGTAAGTAAATCTTGGATTTAACTTCAAATCCTAGATGCAGTATTTATTTTAAGAAAAGGTGAACAAATGATTGTAATTGCTTAATTCACAGGGTTAGTTTGAAGAAATCTATATAGGGCAGTTCCCAAAGACTAGTGATCAAGGGTGACTCTAAGACTCATCACTGGGCAAATAAATTCGCCAACCATAAGACTGAATATCTTCATAGTTAATGAGGTTGGACTAGAGGATCCTTAAATTGCCTCCTCTATTGAGAAAGCATGATCTCGGCTATTATAGTCCTTTTCTATTATTAATATACATTTGGAAAATTCAAGTAGCCATGAAATGGAACAGTAATTTGGAAACAGATGTTACTTTTCTTAGTACTATCTGTGCCATAATGGTGCTGTGTATCCTGATCTGCCTTTAGACTGAAAAGTATTTCCCCTCTAAACTTTTCTGGAGTTTGGTCTTGTCAGTTTTTCCCTCTAAATGCTTCTATTTCCATAATAGCATTTATAACGTTATCCAATTCTTCATTCACATAGGTACCACCTTGTATCAGTTCACGTGTGAGTTATTAAAATTGGCTTCAAAATTGAATGCTTGACAGCAAACAGAAGGTGACACCATTGATTTTAATGGAGTATAAAAAGACATTTATCTTTATAACACTCTAAAAATCTCTTAACCTCTTTCAGCTTCAGTTTCTTCATGTGCAAATTGTGAATAATAATAAAAAATAATGATGATAATAATAATAATAATAATAATAATAATAATGATAGTAATAACTTTAGGGGCAGCTAGGTGGCACAGTGGATAGAGCACTGTCCCTGGAGTCAGGAGGACCTCAGTTCAAATCTGGTCTCAGACATTTAATAATTACCAAGCTGTGTGGGCTCAGGCAAGCCACCTAACCCCATTTGCCTTGCAAAAACCTAAAAAAAATAATAACTTTGATATGAGGATCAAAAGTAATAAGGTGTAAAAATTTTTCAAACTCTGCTAACTTTATAATTTTTGCTCTCTATAAACAATCCTTCATAAAACTGCCAAATGAAAACATCAAACAAAACATTTCCCCTATTCAATAAAGACCAGTAACTCCCAATTGCCTAAAAATACAATTATGAACATCTTTGTTTAAAAATTTGAAAAATTTCACAAACTGACGTTAGTTTAATTTTCTAATGTATACACATATAATCACACGCATACACACACACACACACACTGCATTCTGAAACAAAACTAGGCTTCTTGTTATTACTTATTCACAGAACTTCTTTTCTGTCCTTCATTACTTTACTGTCCATACCTGATATCTACTTCCTCCTCACCTAGATTCTTAAAGCACAGTCCAAGATTTGCCTTTGAAATAGGAACTTCCTCTCCCCATTCCCAGCTGCCAATATTGTCTCCTTGTGTTGTAAGAATAAATATAAAGAAGGTAGACAGATTAGATGGATGATAGATAGATAGATAGATAGATAGATAGATAGATAGATAGATAGATAGATAGATAGATAGATAGATTACATAGAGAGATAAATGGATGGATGGGTGCATGGATGGATGGAGGCATGGATGGATGAAAGGGTGGAAGGATAAATAGATGATAGATAGATGGATGGATGGATAGATACACAGATAGATATATGGATATGTAGTTATATAGATTCATAGATGATAAGAGACATAGATAGATATGGTCTTGAGGGCAGGGATTATTATCACCTTAGTCTATAAGGAAAGCATCTAGAAGAACAGCAGATACTTAGCCAATGCTTAGGGTTTGATTGAATGTCATAATAATCTAATGTTTTGGATGAGGCTCAACCTTGATAATTAATTGGGATTGATAAAATATTTACTCCTGAGGAAGATTAAGGGGCAAGCTAACTTGTCTTCAATAATCATATATATATATAATATATATATAATATATATATATATTATATATGATTCTGAAGCACTCTCACTTCTCTCTCTCACTCTCTCTCTCACTTATCTATTTATCTGTTTGCTGTCTATCTATCTGTCCTTATTTGTCTATCTGCCTGTCTGTCTGACTATCTGTCTATCTTTATCTCTCTATATATCTATTGCCTCTCTTCTCTCCCTCTTTTCACTCTTCTTTGCTAAGGACATCAGTTTCCTCCTATGTAAAATGAGGGCATTGAACAAGATGATTCTAAATTCTGTTACCATTGCCTTAACATTCTCTTCTACTTCTGGTCTAAAATTCTTTAAATTGATGCAAAATATTTGGCAAATTTACTAAGAAATTTATTCTCTGAATAGGACAAATATGTGGTCCACAATGGGAGGTGGAGTAATATCTTTCCATTTATTGGGAGACTATTAGAATACTTTGCTTGAAAATCTGGGAGAAACTAAAATATCAAATTGGACTTTTAGTTTTATATACATTTACTAAATATCTTCTTGTAAGGCAGAAAGGGAGATAATACATAATACAAAATATAGTAACATATTCTGCATTTCCGAGTATGTATGAAAACTTTTGTTCTTATCTGGATAGCAATTTTTTAACATTTTATTGATAATACAGGAAAAAAATCAGTAGGACAATGGCAGAGAAGATCTTAAGATCATGCTGCATGTAAATAGATCTCAAAAATAAATATTTTGTCTTTTTTAAGTCTAGAGTAAGCTGGGAATGGGAGTGGATAACTAATAACTAGTTACAGGTATTTGGAGACCTGACAAGAAGAAGGGTTGACTTTGTCCTGCTTGTCCCAGTGAAAAGCAATGGGAGTACTAACTATGGAAAGTTAGATTTAGGTTGAATACAAAGGAAAACCTCTCATTTTTTTTAGCTTTTTTTTTTTTTTTGCAAGGCAAACGTGGTTAAGTGGCTTGCCCAAGGCCACACAGCTAGGCAATTACTAAGTGTCTGAGACCGGATTTGAACCCAGGTACTCCTGACTCCAGGGCCGGTGCTTTATCCACTACGCCACCTAGCCGCCCCAAACCTCTCATTTAGAATGATTCAAAAGTACTTGCTAGGTAATTAATTCTCCCTCTTAGCTGGTAATAAAACAGAGGCCCCCAAAACACTAATAAAGGTTTGGTTTGTTGTGGCTGCTGTTTTAATTTTATTTTGTTTTTGATTGTTTAGTTCTTTTTTTGTTTTACAGAATATTTTTCTTGAAACACTGATTGAAATAGATGGTTGTTAATATTCCATTTTACTCTGGGACTCTGGAAAGATGCATTCGGGAGAAAGTACTATGATGCTTTTATTAATATAACCATTTGCCTCTAAGTTAAATATATATGATATCTACATAATGATTCATCCCCTTATTTATTTGTCTCTCCCTCCATCCAACTTTAATTAAGCATATTATATATTATTGTTGGGTGTTTTTGGAGTTAGTCATTTATAATAGTTAAGATGGTTTTTAATTCCAAATTCTAGGACTCTTCTATTTATGAAGAGGAAATATTTTGGAAGGAACATAGTTTTTGAAGTGTGGAGATACCCAGAGAAAAAAATATATTGAACTTAAAAGAGTGGGATCCGATAGCATTCTGCAAGTTTACCCTGAGGTTGATAGTATGCAGTACCTTGGTCAAGAAACTCCTTTCTCTTGTCACCTTCCTCAAAGCATTGAGTACAACCTGCTACAAAAACCTCTTGTTATTGCAATCTAATATCCCATCAATGCCATAAACTCCTTCCCTTACCTTGAACTGAGTTGATTCTAGGCCTATCTTAAACAAAAACTCTATAGCACATGTTGCAGAATGCTGTCTGAAAGGGATGTATAAAATGTCCTTCCCCCAGAGACCTAGGACAGATGGTTTCATCTTGGTATATGACTGGCCAGACGACTAAATGTTCTTTGATACACTCTACCTTCCCTCAAGTGCTACTTAACAGCTCCAGCTGAGAGCCTTGGGTTCAGAGTTCCTCTATACAAGCATTTTCTATATGGAAGGTTCACATACCTTGGAAATAGGAGCATTCTTTTGGATCAAAATTAAATGAATGACAAAAAAGTCAATGAGTATTTACCTGTTATAGGTCAATATATTGTGTTGCTTCCTGAAGTCAGTTATAGTACTTAAAAACTCCCCCTGTCATTTCTTTAACCACTGTTTTTTTTTTATTTGACAGGCATTTGCCTAGTTTTCTTTACGAAAAATAAGTAAAGGAAGAACAATTTGGATCCTGAGGAAGGCCATGTTCATTTTGGTAATTGGTTTATGTGCATTAGCCAGAAATATTAAGTAAGATTTTTTTCAGAGTCAAGAACCTTCTATGCCTTATGTCTTTCTTTGAGGAACAAACCTGACTTACAAGGAATATAAATATTTGTGCATTAACCTAAAAAAACACTTTAAAGGCAACCACTACAAGCTCTTGAACCTCCCTTCTTCTTTGAATTCAAATGCTTCAGGATAACCTAGTCACATTCCTTTGGATAAATACATTTGACTCTCCACAGACAGAGACAAATATTTACTTAGGATAGCATCAATAGGCACATAAACAGTAGTGAGTCAGGAAATTATATATGTATATATATATAAAATACAGAATTTACTAAGTATGAGTACACATTATCCTTCATCTTAAATATTCTTCAGTACTCGGGATCAACGTGAAATAAGAAGCTTTTGAAAATGTGTAGTCTGAATCATCCCTTTAAGGATTACAAACATTTGGAAACATACCTTTGAATGTGCACAAAGGAATGCAAACATAACAGATTTTTTAACAAGTAGATAACATTCATCCAATATAATTAAGTATCAAATGAAATTGGGGCTGTTAAGTAGCACATTGGATTGCAATTTGGATCTGAAGTCACAAAAACTTGAGTTAAAAATTAACCTAGACACTATTCATGTGGCTCCAGGTAGATCATTTTGCTTTTCTGCCTCAATTTCTTCATCTTTACATGAATATGTATATATATATATATATATATATATATATATATATATATATATGTAAAGATGAAGTATATAAATGTATGTATATATATTACTCAAATATATAATATATAATAATATAGTTATATATAATATTACTCAATAATATTTACTTTAAAAAGTTATTTTGAAATTTGAAGGAGATAAAAATTGTAAAATGTTTGGTAAAGTGATTAGGCACAATATAAAAGTAATTTAGTAATTTTTAAAGTAGTAGTAGTAGTAGCAGCAGCAGCAGCAGTAGTAGTAGTAGTAGTAGTAATAGTAGTAGTAGTATCAGTAGCAGCAGCAGTAATGGTATTAGCAGTATTTCTTATAATAGTGGTATTAAGTATCAGAGTCTCAAGTTGAAATCCAAATTTGGTCTATGACTATAGAAATAATGATCTAACATGGACTGGAATTTAGGCAGCTAAGGGCACAGTGGATAGAATATCTATACTGGAATTAGGAAGTCTCCTCTTCCTGACTTCAAATCTATCCTCAGATACAGACATGTTGTCTGATACTGGGCAAGTCACTTTACTTTGTGCCTCAATTTCTTCATCTATAAAATAATCTGGAAAAGAAATGGCTGGGGTGGCTAGGTGGCACAGTGGCTAAAGCACTGGCCCTGCAGTCAGGAGTACCTGGGTTCAAATCCGGTCTCAGGCACTTAATAATTACCTAGCTGTGTGGCCTTGGGCAAGCCACTTAACCCCATTTGCCTTGCAAAAAAAAATCCTAAACAAAATGGCCAACTATTCCAGAATCTTTGCCAAGAAAACCCCAAATGACTGGAAAAAGAGTCAGACAAGGCTGACAACAACTGAACAAATGGACAGGAATATCTATTTCTATCCTTGATACCAGCTCTCTTCACACTAGCTGTGACTTCAGACAGACTCTACCCTTAGGTGCTCCATTATAGAATAGTGAGTGAACTCAGCCTTTAGGCATAGTAAGAAGTCAACTACTAGTCCATATACCTTACATCTTTTTTTGAGAATACCTTTGAAAATTGCTCTAGAAGTGTCTTTTTTTAAATTTTCTCATCTTTAACTTTAAAAACCATACTTTTTCTCACGGTATGGGATGGAGATTGGCTAAGGATAACTATGGAATTTATAAAAATATATTTCAGTGATACTAGAGACAAGACATTTAAAACACTAAAAGGTCCCGATGGGAAGTTTCATGGTATAGGGGACAAAACAATGGCTTTATCCAGAGGTTGCTTCTTATTATCAGGGAGACCTTAGGAAATCATTTTATGGTTATGAAGAATCAAATTCGTCACTCATAAAACAGTAATGATAACATCCAAAGTATCTGGCTCACAAAGTTTTGTGAAACAAAGCTATTAAAAAATCACAAAACTGTCAATGCTAAAATCTGTCACTTAATGTTATAATTATTATCACTGCAATTAATCATAGATATTTGTTAATTTTATATGTATCATTTAAATTCTATACTTCAAATAACTGAAAGGTGACATAATATATTCACTGACAATTTTTCCCTTAGACATTTAGAATTTCTATAAAAACATTTTTAAAATGAAGTCAAATAAGTGGCTATTATAGTGATCAGTCAACCCCATAGAAATAATGAGAAACTGTATTTTCTTTCCTGTGGAGGATTATAAGCATTCTTTTCATTGTCAGATGTGGAAGTTGCAGCCATTAGCTTGCACAACTTACCTATTTGTTACAAGAGGAAGGGTGACTAGGTGGGAGGAAGGAGGGAGGTGATGAGGAGCAAGCACCCGGAAATTATTGCAGCATACAAACAAAAGACATCAATGCTTCTGTTAACAATTCACCACAGGAAAACCGAAATGCAGATTCGTTTCTGAAATCAACTTGTATGGATAAGTTTAAATAAAATATGCAACAATAAATTTAGCCAATTTTCCAATAGGCCCACTAGCAAAAAAAGCTCTTAAAAGCTTATGTTTTCCCTGGATTGTTTTATACTCAGAGCACCAGATTAAATTTACTTACAAGAATAGGAATTAATGTACCTTTTACTGCTTTAGACTTATCTTCCTATTGCATCAAATACCCCACTGGGATCTTAAAACTTTCAGAATTTGACATTGAATATGCAGATTATAGATTTTTTCCTTTCTAAAACTTGTGATTTATTTAGATATGCCAAAGTTAGAAGCCCCACACTGATCCTAATTCCAATCCAATGACTCGTTGCTGGTTATATTAATGAAATGTTCGTTGCTACCATTATTAAACAGTTTTAAAGTAGAAAATTCAAAGATGGACTTTAGAGGGGCCTGAAAGGCATTTCTGGCCTACAAAAGAAACTTTATCTTTATTGTTAATAATTCTCATGGCATCTATGTCTCAAATAAAACATTTATCCTTAAATAAATTAGACACACATTAGAATAGAGTGAGATAGAGTGATGGAGAGATAGCTAGATGATAGATATGAATGAAAAGAACAAAGCATTTGTGAAGTGTTACTTATCAGCAAAGAGTACTAAGCAATGTGGATAGAGATGCAAAAGGAAAGACAGTCTTTCTTTTCAAGGAGCTGTCAATCCAATGGGGAAGACAGCACAAAGAAATTTCCAGCTTCAAGTTAAGTGAAAAGATCTATGGTCTTTAGGATACAGCAGAAAAACAAACAGATAAAAAAATTGACATATCTTTCTTTAATGTCATTTCCATTAATCAAATCAAATCAATTTCTGTGGCTGAATCATTTGGTAGTGTCAGTGATGTTGCTGATAAGAACTTTCTTATACCAGAAGAAATAGATTACTACATTTTATTTTAGGAAAAAAAATAGAACAAGTCATAAATGAGTACTCGAGAAAAATAAATTGCCAGGACCTAACGATTAAGAAATGAATTTTATTTGAAAAAAAAAGAGGTTAAAAAAGAGTCCAACCAAATTCTTTCTTTGAAAGATAGTTTTTCATAAACCAGCAAAATTTGAGAAAGAAAACTATGGTCCAATTCTCTGATGAATATTGAAACCAAAAAAATTCAAAATGCAAACAAACAAGTAATATATCACAAAGTTCATTCACTGTGACTAGGTGTGATTTATACCAGGAAATTTGATATTAAGAGCACTTTAAACCTAATTGATCACATCTATAACAAAAATCCTATGATTATATTAAATGATGCAGAAAAAGCAAATGACAAAATATAGCACCCATTCCTATTAAAAACATGAGAGCATAAAAATAAATTAAAACATTAATCAGTACCATTTTACTGATTTCAGTAACCATCAACATACATTATGGGTTATGGGTATAATCTACAAACCTTTCCAGTAGAATCAAGGATGTCTATATCACGCCATTATTAAATATTTTACCAGAAATGTTAACTATCAAAAGAAAAAAAAATTAGCAATAAAAACAGGCAAAGAGGAACTAAAACTATCACTCTTTAAAGATATTATGATATACTTAGAGAACCCTAGAGAATCGACTAATAAATGTAGGAAAATAGAAGGCTGTATATATATATATATATATATATATATATATATATATATATATATATGGAAAAAATATTGTAGTTTGAATCAACAAACTTGGCTTGAGAACTTTGACTCAGCAAAGTGTTATCTTTATAAACTTAAGTTAACTTACTTGAGAACTCTGGACTCAGTTTCCTGAGATGTAAAATAACCATAATGATGTTAATGGTAGTAGCAGAATACAAGCAGCAGTAGCAGTAGTAGGAATAGGAGTAAGGAGCAGGAGTAACTGGGGTAGTCATTGTAGTGATAATAATAACAGTAGTAGTGGAAATAATGGTACTAGAAGTAGTAGTAATAGCAAATACAGAGGGCTTTTGCAAAGCATTTTATAGGTCATTTCATTTGATTCTCACAACAAAACTGGGAGACAGCCGCTATGAATAAGAATGAGGGTCATACAACTGGTGAGTGTCTGATAATGGATTTGAATTATTCTTCTTGACAACAAGGTAGTTCCCCATTCACTGAGCCATCTAACTGCCTCTAAAATTAGGGATGAATAGTGTACAAGATGAATTCAAAAGATATTTTCATCTCTAAATCTACAGTTTTTTAAATAAGTCACACACACATATATAAAATTTCATTAATAATATCTTGATGTGTGAAGGACTTTCTGGCACTTAAATTTAGTCTTTAATCCCTGCCCTCAAATTGCTTACATACTATTCAGAAAAAGTAATATGTATATATTAGATGCCTAGGTGACCCAACAGACAGAGTAAATTGGATTCAGGAAGATTTGAGTTCAGATCTTTCTTTAGACACCTTACTGAATGACTATAGACAAGTAATCTCTGTTTCAGTTTCCTCATCTGTAAATGGGAGAAAAATAATACCTTACAGTTGTAAGAATAAAATGAGAAAAGGCATGTAAAGCACTTTGGTGTTCTTAAAATGTTAAATAAATGTTAGATATTGTGCACATATATAAGCATTTAACAGCATATCTGAAAAGTACATATAAGGCAACTTCGGAGGGGATGAGGGAGCAATATCTAAGAGCAACCAACAACAGGCATACAAGGAAAGTGTCTATTTCTAGCGATCACCTAATTATCTGTCCATCATTTATGTCTATCTATGTATGTTCCCCATAATCAACAAAGACTGATGCCCAACTACCCCCAAAGAGAAAAAGGAATGGAGTCCAGGAGAAGTTCTTTCTTTATTTTTTTTAGGTTTTGGAAAGGCAATGGGGTTAAGTGGCTTGCCCAGGGCCACACAGCTAGGCAATTATTAAGTGTCTGAGGCAGGGAACTCAGGTACTTCTGACTCCAGGGCCAGTGCTTTATCCACTGCGCCACCTAGCCACCCTGAGAAGTTCTTTCTTTAAAGAAGTTGTGGAGAAGAAGGGGGACCAAGAGTATGAAATATTACATATAAGTTATTGATATGTTGTTTAATTCTGCTTACAAGGTAATTTTATTAGCTCTTTAAAAAACATTTTCCTTAAGGAATATCTCACTGAATAGAGAGAAATATGTTACAAAAACCTGGTGAGGAACAAAACATAATTATATATATATATATATATATATATATATATATATATAAATAATTGATATATGATTATATATCAACTAAATGAAAGGCAGTATCA